>NC_045545.1:13114281-13439281 GCF_009769535.1 Thamnophis elegans | reverse complement strand
TGGCAGGGGAAGGATATTGCAAAATCTCTATTCCCCACCCCACTCTGGGGCCAGCCAGAGGTGATATTTGCTGGTTCTCCGAACTACTCAAAATTTCCGCTACTGGTTCTCCCGAACCTGTCAGAACCTGCTGAATTTCACCCCTGACATATAGTGAGCCGAGGTGGCGCAGTGGTTAAATGCAGCACTGCAGGCTACATCAGCTGACTGCAGTTCTGCAGTTCGGCTGTTCAAATCTCATCGGCTCAGGGTTGACTCAGCCTTCCATCCTTCCGAGGTGGGTAAAATGAGGACCCGGATTGTTGTTGTGGGCAATATGCTGACTCTGTAAACCGCTTAGAGAGGGCTGAAAGCCCTATGAAGCGGTATATAAGTCTAACTGCTATTGCTATTGCTATAGTGACCTAATTTGCTCAAGATACCAACTGAACGTAGTCAAACATCATATATTTCAGAAGGATCCAGCAAATCCTACCCCATTTTCCTATTTTTTAAAAAAAACAATTTGTGTGCCTGTGTTCTCATGCCTGTGTGAGTGAAACAAGATGCAGTTTGTTTTGTGTTACTCTAGGGCCATCGCTGATGCTTGCCTTCTTCAGATGGGGTCTATTTAATCTCCTGTAGTGTGAGAAATTATGTTCAAAGTCTCTGTGATCCTGTGTCCACAGTAACTTATGCAAGTAGCGACAAGTACATGCCACAAGGTCTTGAGATTGTATCTGCAATGTGTTATTGAAAGCGGCTGATCAAGAGAGTATGAAAGGGAAACATTATTTTCAGGCGTGAAAAACTATCACCTTTATCAAATCATTTATTTTGCATTTCTCCCTGGACATTGTAGCCTTTTTTTTTAAAAAAAGGATAAGTTTAAGAATCTAAAATTCTAATATTCAATGAGTCCATATATGTGGAGTCTGATATACCATTATTATTATCGTAGTTATATTTTGCATTAACTTTGGATTTTTAAATATTTTTTTTGTTATATTAGCTGTTAGCTATAAGCTTCCAAGAGTTCTTTTGAAAATAGCAGGGTAGGAGCGGGGCACATAAATAAATATTTAGATCATGCAAACCATGTTCCTTAGCAAGTGCATAGAACATAATGACACAGTTCTTTGTTGTTGTTGTTGTTGTTTATTGTTTATTGGATTTATATGCCGCCCTTCTCCCAAAGGACTCAGGGCGGCGTACAACATTAAAAACAAACACATATTACAAAAGTTTAAAAAAATTAAATAGAGTATCCAAAAAACAAACCCAATTAAGATTCTAACATTTCAAAAACTCAATTAAAATTAACAATAATCAATAATTTATTTTGTTTTGTTCAGGCCAGGCCGGCTTGCTGGAAAAGCCAACTTTTTAGGGCGCGTCAGAAGGACCGGAGGTCGGGAATTATACGAAGCTTCGGGGGCAGCTCATTCCAGAGGGTGCTCCCACAGAGAAGGCTCTCCACCTGGGGGTCGCTAGCTGACACTGTCTGGCTGATGGCACCCTGAGGAGGCCAACTCTGTGGGATCGTACTGGACGGTGGGTGGCTACTGGTGGCAGTAGGTGGTCTCGCAGGTATCCTGGACACTACAGAAGTCCTTTGTGAATTTTTTAGACATTTATGCTATGTTTGGTTCTTTTCTTTAAAAGACTCTAGTGACTGATAATTGATGAACTTCTGTTTCACATGGACAATTGTAGGCCTACTGATTGTTCATACCCATGCCAGACTTTTGTTGTGGGAATGAGAGGCGACAGAAAGGGGCAGAGAAAAGGAACAGGCTTCGTAGTTAGATTTAAAGATGGAGTTGAAGACGACAACTTAGGATTTCCTACCAATTCCCTTGCCCTTGGCAAGGAGATTGGGGGGTTATGTGTCCCACATTCTGTCTGGTGCAAAGGAACCTTTTCTCATTCTCTATTTGAAGTCTATACTATTGCAGTGATGGTGAACTTTTTAGACACTGAATGCCCAAACTGCATGCCTGTTCATGACCAAGCTGAAAGGATGTGCGTGGATGTGCACATGTGTGGACATGCGCATGCATGCATAGATATGCGCACATGCTCAGCAGAGACCTGAAGACTAGTTGGTTGGCGAGAGGCGGGGCATCCCAACACCGGCAGCAAAGCAAGAGGTAGGATCTTTTTCTTTTGTGAGCTTCTGTTTCATCATTTGCAGGGAAACAAAAGCTCATGAAAGAAACACCACGAAGATCTGGAGTCTTGATGCCCGTGGCAGCAGAGAAGGTTCTATGTGCCACCTCTGGCATGCGTGCCATAGATTTGCCATTATGCTACTATTGCATTTGTTGGGCCAGTAAGCTCTTCTGAAGGTTTGTAATGATCAAGAAGTGAAACACTATTAAAACAGATTAATGATGATATAAGGAATAATTGATATATACATGAATTGAAATACTTAACCACTATATGGATTAATAATTAATAATGGGAAACTATTCTGGGAATTCTGGATGATTGGTGACATCATGGTTAATTGAAAATATGAATGTATATTATAAACCAATGGGAATTCTTTGTTCCAATCTTCGCTTTTCCTCCTTAGAGACAGGTGATACTATAATACTTTAAAGACTCATTGTTATTTGATAGATAATGATTAATTCAAGGAAATAAGGATTGTTACAAATGAAAGAATATTAATGGTAATTTGAACACATAATGCTCAATGACAGTGAAACATTCAGTTATGTTTAATGTAAACCAGTGATGTTAATCCTGAGCTTAAGAATTGATGCACAAAAACTTGTAACCAAACGACATGCTTGATGAAATGGAGGAAAGTTGTTCTTTTTTCTTCTCTTGCTTTGTTTTGTATGTGTTGTTTTGTTTAAAAAGAATAAAAATATATTAAAAAAAAAGAAGTGAAACATTCCTGGTTGCAACTAAGTAGAATCCACTGCATCTAATGATCCAGTAGGGTAGAGAGGCACATTCTTAAGTCTTGTCTAAATGCCTTGTAGAAAAAGATAATGAATTATTGAAACAATGAAACTTTGAATGCCTCTGCATGAGAATTCTATGCCAATTTGAAGGAACTTGACCTCTAGAATCCTACTGTATAAGAGCTAAGCTGATTTATTTCTGGCTCAAACATGGTATACTTAAAACTACCAGTTAAAAATTGTGTTTGTATTTGTGGTTTTTTTTTTTCTGGCCCTGGGATATTATTCCCCATGGAGGGAACTCTTGCCTCTTCTCTTTCTGCACTTGAACTTCAGGCTCTAAAAGGGGCTTCATGAGTTCCTTTCTCTGCTCCAGGAAAAACAAACAGGTTGCCTCTTTAGAAACTGGCAGCAAATTATGTCAGATTACTCTGCCCCTTCCTTTTCTTACATTCCCTTTTGTAGAAGTAAAGGGTCTTGCAGGATTTTCAGACACTTCTTGCCACGAGACTCTGATTTTCATTCCTTGACTCCACCTGCATTGTGGTGTTTTTTTTTTTTCCTTGAAGGGTTCGAAGAGTTTGGGAACTAAAAATGGTGGAAGGTGGATTTATTCCCAACAGATTTGTGTGCATCATAAGTGTAGGTAAGAGGTGAGATCTTTTTTCCCTCTTAGTCTAACTATACAATTCATTAAAAATGACAACAGCAACAACTCATGTAAATCAAATGTAGGTTTTGTACTCGTGAAAGCAATAAGGAAGATGCACCACAGCTTTCTCTTCTTTGTCTCATCAGAGCGATGTGACCAAAGCTTCAGTTGTAGCACCTAAAATACTGCATGGTGAGTGCAGGGGCATGAAGTTTTAAGGGTTACTCCAAACATTTTATAAGACATCTTCTAGACTTTTGGGAGCGTAGCAGAAACAATTATTCCTTGACAATAGAGGTATCTTCTTTGACCTAATTTGTTGAACAATCAATCTGCTACCTCGGTGTGTGGTGACCACATGGGAAATGAATACACGTTGCTATGTCGAATGAAGTGTGATGGGATCATTATATTGCACGCTCAGTCTGCAATTCAGAGTGTCCCAAAGTGTGTGGACAAATGTACTCCCCCTTTCATACCTGCACCATTACCTGAACAACTGACAGAATTATGAAAGCATTGTTTCCTCTGACAGCTAGCAGTGATTTGCGATCGCTCTGCAATGGCAGCTATTACAATTCACCTTGACTGCAAACCACAGTCCAATTTCCTAGGAATAAACAACCATATTCAATGGCCTGTCTTCCGTGTAACATTGCACAGCGAGCTTCCTAACTTTTCAAGCCACAGCAATTTGAGTGGATATAGCTCTCAGTTGTTCATTAAGGAAATTAATGAGAAAAAAAAGTGGATCTAGCTTTTCTCCTAGATTTTGCTTGTTGGAAGCCACCTGGGAAGGTTAGAAGTGATTATCATAAGACGCTGGTAGGACAGTGCAACTGTCATAAATGCACATCAGTTGTCAAACATGTGGAGTTTGATCACATGACCATAGGGATGCTGCAATGATTGTTAAGTTTATTTTTTTACAATGTCGTAACTGTGAAAAATCACTAAAGGAATGGTTGTAAGTCAAAGGCTATCTGTAAACATAGACAAAGCAAAACGAAGCTCTGGTCTTGAAAAGTTAAAAAACATTGATTTAAGCAGATGACAAATTATATAGTATAGTATATAACATGATTTTAGCAAAGTCTTCCATGGATTAGCTACACGATCAATTCTTAATGAATGACTGAAATAGATTTATAAGGAATTACATGGCACAAAGAGCTGCTAAGAGATTGATTTCCAAATCCTAAGTCATCATCCTAGAGTGTTTCAAGAGACCCTGCTTCGCTTAATATAAGATTTTTATAAAGTAAGACTGATAAAATTGCTCATTTCTAAATGCATGTGCACTGTTCTTCAAATCCTGTTAATGATCCTTAGTGTGGAAAGTTAGATAGTTCTGAAGAAAATGACAGAACTTGATTCATGTGAAACTTTTGACCAATCATTCTACTGCTTATTTTTGAGGAAACACTGCAATGGTGTCTGTTGTGACTCAGCAGACGTCTTCTGTGAGTCTTTTCGGGATGGAAGATTAACGATGCAGCTGGGGCTCGTTAGTGGGGTTCTGGAGATAAAAGGACGGATGGTGCCACGCCCTGGTTGCAGGAGTCAACGTTCCTTCATTCGTTCAACATTCATTGATCATCGGTCGTGGTTTATTTGAGAGCACTTGGAGAAGTGATTTGCTTTCTGTAACCCTGATTCAAGGAGGCACTTGGAGAAGTGCATTGCTTTGTAAGAGTTTTTGTTTTGTATTCTGTTATCTTCTTGAAAGAGACTTTATTTCTGTTTATTTTTGGGCTCGCAGTCAGTCTGAGCTGAGAACTGATAAAGAGAGTTCCTTTTAAATTTGTTTGCCTGTCGTCTGTTAACGAGCGGAGAAGGGGGGACAGAACAGGTGTCTATGAGTTTGGGGTGATGCATCTATTGGAAACAATACAGAAAAGATGAAGTAAAGAATATAAAGAATACAGGAATCCGTAGAACTTTACTGAAAAATAAAATAATCCCTGAGGCAACATTTTGGGAGCAGAGATGACCCTATGTTTCCATCTGTCCTGTTGGATAGTTTGCAAATGTGAAAAAAATGTGTCCCTTACTTTAGAATTTAATTCTAGGATCCAGTGAATTAATTGCAGTACATACAATGATGTAACAGAAATTATTTTAAACTGCCCTCCCCACAAATATATTGATAACTGTTAAGTTGTCAATGAATCTTCTGTTCTTGTTGGCCAGTAATTGATGAGTGAATAGGAAGAAGTAAGGATGATTTAGTTGAAGATAACAGCCAAGAAAGTGAAAGGGATTGAAATATGGCAATGGTGACGTACCATTTACTGCCAACCAGAGAAAGCTACAAGAAAGGAATCTCAAACAGGTTCTGCGGTGCTCACGAAATGCATAAAGCCTCACAAAGTCCAATTTATTATTTTTACCCTGTTCCGTGACATTGGAAAAGTTCATTGGGGAACCACCTGGCTCATTTCTGTATACAGTTTGGCTGCAACGAAAATAATTGAGCTGACTAGAATTTACAGCACTGGTTGGATTCTTTTTTTCCCCCCGATTCTTTCTTTTCTTTTGAAATAACATGAGACTATTCGATCTTTCTCACTCCTTTTTAAAAACGTGTTTAATTTTCTTCCTCTGATTATAGCAGTTTATAATTTAATCTGCATTAATTTTTGTCACCTAATCCAGTGGAACGGTATCCTCAAAAGTAAGAAATACAGATGAAGTCCATTCTTCCTTGTTTTTTTTTCTTCATCCTAGTTATTCCTTTATTATTTCCTTCAAGTAAAGGGTTTTTTTTTTCCCAGCTCAGCCTGTCTTGTGGAGTGGAGTGGCACTTTCCTTTCCTTAATTATTTATCCATATATTATTCAAATTAGCTGCACTTGACTAGGTAAGAAAAAGTTGCCATGCTAAGTCTCTTAAAAGCCATTCTTCGTTAGGTATAAGGAACACTATTTGGATTTGAAGAAAATGTAACTTACACATTGGTGTTACTGATTCATCTACTTATGAACTTTGGCTGTAGTTCAACTAAGCCTAGTTATCCTTGGATTTTTTCAGGGTTTCATCTTTCCTCTAGATTTTAGACCTTGACCACGGATGATGTCTCTGTTAGTCAGTATGGCCTTCAGTGGTAATTTTCTTCATGTGTCAGGGTTTCAAAAAATACCTCCAACGAAAGAAAACTCCAAGGCTTGTGTTTCCTCAAAGTTCCACTTTATTAGAAATGTCATGTTGGCACATCTGGGAAAACCTGAATCTGAAAGTTTCCAGGTTTTCCCACCCAGTTGAAAGTTCAGGACCCTGCTCCAACACCCACAAGTCTATCACATGGTCCAATCTTTCATTGCCATGAAGAAAGATTCCTCTGATCCACATCTGTACGGGTGCAGGGACAAAAGCGGCCTTGACTTTCTGAGAAAGAATGTTATTATGGTTACACATCACCCATCTCTGTATAATCCCCTGTTGTGGCCCAGCAGGCGCCGTTGGAGCTGTCACCAGACTCCAACAGCGAGGAGCCCTATGAGTCGGCTCTGGAGGATGTGGAGGACCCTGGACAGGGTTCCAACTCCAAGCAGGGCGCAGAGAGGCTGGTTGGCCACTAGGAGGCACCTGAGCCTTGGAGCAGTGGGGAGGAGTGTGATCCGGACGTCATGCATTGGAGCAGTGGGGAGGAGACAAGGGAGTTGTTCCTGGATGCCCGGCAACGGAGAGCTAATAGGCGTAAGGAACAGTTACGCAGTTACAGGAGGTAATTGCACTCAGCTGGTGGTAATTAGGCTCCTTTCAAGACTATAAAAGGAATGCCCTTTGCAGGAATCAACATATTCACTAGAGTTGGAGAATTCTAGCTAGCTTGGCAGGCTGGATTGCTGCCAAGGTTAGTCTGTGCTGGATTGCTGCCAATGTCTTGTCTGTGCTGGATTGCTGCCAAATCCTTGCAGTATCTTTGTCTCGGCATGCTTTGGTGTAGGATGAGGGGGGTCAGAACAGATACCATGCTTATTTTTGTGCAATCCGCAAGTCAGAAAGATTGACCTTCTAGATGTACAGCTTTTCAGATACCCCATGACAGACAATATTTTTAAGGTTCTTGTTCTCACTCCACCCCCAAATCACCCTTCAGGGTAACTAAATGATTAAAGTCTCATATTCTTACTGACACATTTGTTCAATGTATGTAAAGTCATTCTTATAACCGGAGTTTGTCTAGAACAGGGGTGTCAAACTCGATTTCATTGAGGGCCGCATCATAGTTGTGTTTGACCTTGAGGGCCCAGGGTGGGTGCGACCATCTCGACATAATAACTTGTGTCCGTGGCACGACAAAACCGCGCTCCACTAAAGCGCGCCCGATTAAACCGCGTCGCTGACGTCATCAGCAGGGCGACAACAGCGACCGCGGAGAAAAAAGGGTGCTTTAAATAGCGCTTTGAAAGCAAGCCGATTCAAGTTAAGGTAAGGATTAGGTTTAGGGTTAGGTTTAGGGTTAGGTTAAGGGTTAGGGTTAGGTTTAGGGTTAGGTTAAGGGTTAGGGTTAGGGTTAGGTTTAGGGTTAGGTTAAGGGTTAGGATTAGGTTTAGGGTTAGGTTTAGGATTAGGCTTAGGTTTAGGTTTAGGGTTAGGTTAAGGGTTAGGTTTAGGGTTAGGTTTAGGGTTAGGTTTAGGATTAGGTTTAGGGGGGTTAGGTTTAGGTTTAGGGGTTAATTTTAGCTTTAGCTTAAACAGCGTGCTTTTTTCGTCGCGCTGTGATGACGTCAGCTACGCGGTTTCGTCGAGCACACTTTAGTCGAACGCGGTTTTGTGGTGGAACCACTTGTGTCGGGGGTGCCTATGGTGGCCCAAGTGGTGTTCCAGCAAAAAATGGGCTCCCAAGCTCCGTTTTCGGCTACGATGGCTTCCCGCAACCTTCTGCCAGCAAGCTTGGGAGGGCCATTTTTGCTTGGACAGGCACCATGGGTAAATCCTTCGCAGTTTCCAGGGTGGCCCCACAGGCCAGATCTAAGCACTCTGCAGGTTGGAGCTACCCCCCAGGCCTTGAGTTTGACACCCCTGGCCTAGAAGTATGATTTTCTAGTTCCTCTCACATATGGCATAATCTAGAAAGAGCTGGGATATGTTTTTTTTCTGATAGTGAGAACTTACTCTCATCTTTATTACTTATTTTTCAAAATGTTTTCTTGAACTCCAAAATGCAGTAGCCTGTACTCCGACCTAAAATGCATGACTTACTCTTGGAAAGGGGCTTTATTTCACTGACAATTCCTTCCACTGCCCCAGCTTATCTTATCTGTACTTGCCAAAATGACAGAATAGACATGTTGCAGCCCAGCTGCTGGTTAAATATTTCAATATTCACTGATGGGCAAAGTAGCATGAAGAAATTTAATATATCTTCAAACGTAAGAGCATTAATGGCTTCATAAATGGTAAATGAATTCTTAATTAACTTAAGTCAATGCACATACTAGTAGCTCTTTTTTTTTTTAAAGAAACACATCTTGCCTATAATGAGCCTATAATAAGCCTATAAACTAACAGGTGAAGGTGCCCACATTTGCGAACCGGTAGGGAAGGTGCTGTGGTCCAGCAGGAGCCGGTGGAGCTGCCACCACACTCCAACAGTGAGGGGCCCTATGAGTTGGCTCTGGAGGATGTGGAGGACCCTGGACAGGGTTCTGACTCTGAGCAGGGTGCAGAGAGGCTGGTTGGCCACCAGGAGGCACCTGAGCCTTGGATCAGTGGGGAGGAGACAAGGAGTGTGGTCCGGACGTCATGCATTGGAGCAGTGGGGAGGAGACAAGGGAGTTGTTCCTGGATGCCCGGCACCGAAGAGCTAATAGGCGTCAGGAACAGTTGCGCAGTTACAGGAGGTAATTGCACTCAGCTGGTGGTCATTAGGCTCCTCTCCAGACTATAAAAGGACGGCTCGTGCACACGCCCCTCTTGCAGAAGTCAACGCAGGAACTAATGTTGGAGAACATTATTGTGAGCTTGGCAGGCTGGATTGCTGCCATGGCTTATCTGTGCTGGATTGCTGCCAAGGACCTGTCTGTCTGTTAATTAAATGCCGTAACTTATCTTTGACTCGGAGTGTGTTGGTGTGGGACGAGGGGGGTCAGAACAGGAAGATAAGTAAATACTACCTCTGATCTAGAAGTTTCACTTTTCTACATGCATCTACTTTTGCTGCTATGTATTTGGGGCCATTCCAAATTCTTTGTAGACCTGTCCAAATTCTCTTTAGCTCTTCTACATCAAAGAATTGTCCTGAGACTTTTCTCCTTCCAGTTTAGAGGAGTCTTCTGACTATCTTTTCTCCTTTGGGTGCTTTAGGAAACAACTTTCACTACATTTACCAATGCATGAAACTAAATATATATTTAAAATTAAAAAATGGGGTTTCCAAAAATTATTATTCAATCTTGAAAGGATAAATCACATCTGATTTGCAATATTTTGAATAATCTTTTTTTTTTTTTTTTTTTTACAAAGCATCAAGAACAAAACCTTAATCTGGTCATATTTTCTAAAGTTACTTCATTTGTGAAATTTCAAAACTGATTTTTGACAACATAAATATACAAACTGTTTCTACTGTAGGTTTTTTTTAAAAAAAATAGAAGCCCCCCCTATATATTCCTTGGCTATAGAGCAACATTTTAGCTTACTTTACTCTGCTAGTTGCTTTGAAATTTTAAAAAAAAATCACAAAACATAAAAAATAGGATTTTAAGTTAACTCTATATGTGTTTGGAGTAATCTCTCCAACTGGGATGCTTGTCTGGAATGCTATAACTGAAAACAGACATTCAGGCTGTTAATGTCATGATTTAGATCTCACAGGTTAGGTCTCCTCCGGATTCCATCTGCCAGCCAATGTCGGCTGGCGACTCCCCGGGGGAGAGCCTTCTCTGTTGCAGCTCCGGCCCTCTGGAACGAGCTCCCTGTTGAGATCCAGACCCTTACTACCCTCCTGGCCTTCCACAAAGCCACCAAGTCCTGGCTGTTCCAGCAGGCTTGGGGGGCTGAGAAGCATCTACCTCCACGGAAATTGTGAATGTTGGTTTTGTTTTTAATATGTTGTCTTTGTCTCGTTTCCCCCTTTCCCTTGTCTTTTGTGAGCTGCCCGGAGTCCTCCAGGAGTGGGCGGCATACAAGACAAATAAATAAATAAATAAATAAATAAATAAATAAATAAATTTAAATGCAGTGATGTTAATTATGTAATAGATAAGTATGCCACAACCCCAATACCCATATTTCCTAGCCTTGACATACTGAATGCCTGATTCTGAGGAGAAGTTCTACTCTCCTTCAGTTGACTACACCCCTCCATATGAACAGAAACCCTGCACCAAGATGTTAGGAGTGAGACATAATGCACCATAGTTGTGCAACATCTTGTCGCATTTGTAAGAAAGCTGAACATGATTTCGTTCACCTAATGGTTGGAATCAGAACAGAGTTACTCATGTAGGAAAGATAGTTCTCACTTTGCACTGTAGAGTAGAAGGTTATAGATGACTGCTGATTCTGCAAATCTTGTAATGTTCTTCATAAATTTGTGATCTGCCATTACTTCCATACAATAATCTTGTGCTTTCAATAGAAGAGTTGTTGCAGGATTCCTAGCAAATCATCAAGCAGAATAGAAGTAGTAATTGATGATCCAGTGTTTAAAAAATGTCGGGATGTCGAAATATTGACAATCACTGAAGAATCTACTGATGTGAATGAATAAATATCCGCTCTGCATGCATGCTCTGGATGCGCGCTATGCGCAGTTTAATTAAAATTGTTCTGCACATGCACAGAATTTAAAAACAAGATGGTGGTGCCAACGGTGCCAACTGGTGAACCGGTTCAGGGGCATGGCAGGCCTGGGTCACTGCCGGTTCCAGCAGTTCTATTATTGATACTGAAAAATTCCTCTTGAGCTGACTGTGAAATCATTCTACTGTAATTCTCAAGAGATATTAAACACTTTCAAGTTCTCTCTTGAAGTTTCCTCTGATTCAATATAAAATTTAAGTTGGACAAGATCCTGGAATCAGGGATGCCATAGCTGATTTCTGAATAAACTCAAAATAATGATGAATCGTGCCAAATAAGAAGAAACAAATGCAGACAAAAGAATGATTTAGAACTATGGCTTTTATTAATATAAGGCCTAATAAGTTGTGGAAAAGAATTCATCACTTCCCAGGTAGAGAAGATATACAGAAGAGAAAAATAACTCAAAGCTAAGTTATTTCTTCCTGAATGATGTGATTGAAAAGACCCACAGCAGTGCCTAGGTGACATTAGAAACCACTGAAAACATAAATAATTAGAAATGACAGTTTTTCTGGTAGCTTCTTTTAAAATGTTGAAAAACAGTATATGGAAATTACAACACAATGAGTTTAAAGAGAGATTTCCTCATTAGATGGTTACCAAACTGATCCACTTGTACTATAATTTTTAGGCATTTAAAAATATTTATATATCTTCTTAAATCACAGATTTCCCCCCTAAATACTCAGGCATACAATGTGATCTGTATTCATTTCTGTTATAAGGAGAGAAAATTAATATGCAATAAACCTTACAGAATAATTATCCTCTAATTATTTAGAAGCAACATAAAAATTACTTCTCTAAAGGTTTTATAGCTAGAGGCATCCTATTCATTACTACATCAACAAGCTTAAAATGAGGTTTTGATTGTTATTCAAATTTGCAGCCAGAAATCTTGAATTTTTGTTGTTTTGGGAAAACCTGTAAGGGTGCATTAGCAATAGAATTAGCATTGCGGTAAAATTCAGTCTGTTGATTTGACTTTATGGTGGACTCTGCACTGACTGTATCATTTCCACTTCACTTCCCTGCTGGTGGAAAAGCTTTTTTCATGGTTTATTTAGCAGAAAGTCATTCTGATTAGCAAGATGAAAAATACTTTACAGCTGTTTACAAGTATTGCCTTTGCTCTGTTGGTGGATTCAGTATTGCAACAACAGGCATGCGAAAACTGAATGGAAATTTAGTGGAGAGGATACCTGCATAGTCTTCAGAGACCTTGTCATGACAAGAGAAAGCAATATCATGCTATTTAAAATCTGTGGTGTGTTCTCCAAATGTACAACTGAACGCTTTCTTTTAATCTCATCTACCATATCTTTAGGAGGAGATTTTCTTAAAAGTGGGAAAGCTACAGGCTAGACAAGACGGGGGAAAAAGAAAGAGAGAGGTAATGCACACGAGCAACATAGTATTGTATGGAATATGAAAGGGACAGGGGAATCCTGTGAATGGTGTTTGGTGTTCCTATATTTCTTGGGAATGTGTTCTTTTTAGCTGGCCAATAAAGTTTCAGCTACCACTAGGGATGGAAGACAAATTAATGTGGCTCTGTTTTTAATACTAGCCCAACTGCTTTGCCATTCCCAAAAGAATATACCTAGCAGAGTTTGATAATCTTTCAGTTTTGTGCTTTTTCAAATTTCCTGATGCAGCTCCCCAGTCAAAGCACACATATTTGATACGAAGTGTACACAAAAATGGATTGCTCCCGGGAAACCGCCTGCCAAAGTGGGTACGCTATGGTTTATTGAATTTCTTTTCTGTTTTTTTAAAAAAAAGAAGTGTAAATATCATTTCCATAGGAATATAACAAAAAGTATTAACATACTGATGAGGAAGTCAGATGAAATAGACTTGTGCTTCCAAAAAGAAGAACAAGGAAGAAACCATTATGGAAAGCAAAACAGAAAAATGCAAGTAGTCCTTGACTTACAACGGTCCATTCAGTGACCGTTCAAAGTTACAACGGTATCGAAAAAAGTGACTTATGACTATTTTTCACACTTATGGCCATCACAGCATCCCAACAGTCATGTGGTTTACATTCTGATGCTTGGAAACTGGTTCATATTTATATATTTATAACAGTCACAGTGTCCCAGGGGTCTATGATCCCCTTTTGCGACTTTCTAACAAGCCAAGTCAATGGGGGAACCAAATTCACTTAATAACTGTGTTACTAATTTAAGAACTACAGTGATTCGCTTAACAGATATGGGGCAAAACTCACTTAACAAATTTCTCACTTAGTGACATAAGCTTAGGGCTCAGTTGTGGTCATAGGTTGAGGACTACCTATATGCTAATCTTTCCTTGGTCTTGGCTACCAAGTTTCTCAACTTAATGTTTGTGGACATGCTGCAAATGTCTTTTTTATTTGCTTATGTTTTTCTGGCTGTTCTCTAACAACACTTATCAGACTCAGGATAAGTGTGTCATGGCATCGCAACCCACCCGTTGGTGGTTGCTGGTTTTTACATAAGATGTGCAAGATGTCTATGAAATGTCCTTCCCATTTGGGTGTCCTGAGAATATGTCCTAGTTAGAAGCACTGCCAGCCAGGTCTCAAAAAGCAAAACTACCACACTCCCTGTCTCTGATCAGGTACCTACTTGTGATGCATCTTGTGTTAACTGAGGCCACACTTAAATTTTTTGCAGGATGGCGTGGACATTAGTACTGGTTGGTGGAGTCCAGAAAGACCCCCAAAGGTTAGAATAAAATGACATAGTTGGAAAGGATCTTCAAGGTCTTCTAGTCAAACCCCCTGCTTAGGCAGGAAACCCTACATCACTTCAGACAAATGGTTATCCAACATCTTAAAATGTGTTGGAGCATTCACAACTTCTGGAGGCAAGTTGTTCACTGGTTAATTGTTTTGTCAGGAAATTTCTCCTCAGTTCTAAATTGCTTCTCTCCTTGATTAGTTTCCACCCATTGCTTCTTGTTCTACCCTCTTTGGAGAATAGCTTGACTCCCTCTTCTTTGTGGCAGCCCCTGAGATATTGGAACACTGCTATCATGTCTCCCCTAGTCCTTTTTTTTCCATTAAACTAGACATACCCAATTCCTGCAACCGTTCTTCATATGTTTTAGCCTCCAGTCTCCTAATCATCTTTGTTACTCTTCTCTGCACTCTTTCTAGAGTCTCCGCATCTTTTTTACATTGGGGCGACCAAAACTGGATGCAGTATTCCAAGTATGGCCTTACCAAGGCATTATAAAGTGGTATTAACACTTCACGTGATCTTGATTCTATCCCTCTGTTTATGTAGCCTAGAACTGTGTTGGGGGGGGGGGTCAACACAAGTTAGTGGGATTCTTTTCTGCCATGGCACCTGCCCTTTGGAATATCATTCCCCTGAGATTAGATTGGCCCCATACCTGTTGGCCTTTCACAGCTCTATGCTTGAGCCTGGGCCCTGGGCTTGAATTAGAGCCTATATTTCGATTATGTGGGTGGTGGATTAGATCATGCCCAGTTGTGCTTTCCTTTTTTATATAATATGTACTTTGTGTTTTTAGTTTAATTATAAGTGCCTAGAAACCTTAAAAACTGGGTATGTAAATTGAGTAAACAAACAAATAAACAAACAAGCAAGTAAAGTTGATTCTCAAAGTGAGTAAAACTATGTGAGTGTTTCAATGGTGGGTTTCAAAATTTTTTAGAACCTCTTCTGTAGGTGTGGCCTGCTTTGTGGGAGTGGCTTGCCGGCCATGTGACTAGGTGGGAGTGGCTTGCCAGCCAAGTGGCTGGGTGGGCATGGCCAACTTGTAAAATGTGGTGAAATTCACTTAACAACGCTCTTGCTTAGCAACCAAAATGTTGGCTGAGAAACTTTGACATTTGACGCACGCAAGTCTTAAAGCTGTCAAGTTACAAGACCCTTGCACCCCTAACCCTTTAGAAAAAAAAACCCAGGGGTGTTCAAACTTGACAGCTTTAAGACTTGTGGACTTCAACTCCCAGAATTCCTCCTCTTGCTCTTCATCTTGATGATGTGCGGACGGGCGGAGGGAGGGAGCTGGAACCGGTTCTAAACGGCCCTGTAGATTTGTGGAACCTCTTCTATAGAAGATTTAGAACTGGCAGGAACCCACCCCTGGAGTGTTTCCTACCTCAAAAGAATAGGGCACTGTTTTTGATTTTCCTTTCCTTTCCCTTTCCTTTTGAGATTAGAGATGATTTTAAACATAAAAGGAACTTTTGGGTCACAACCACCTGAGAACCTTAATTTGTTCTCCATTACTTTGACAATTTGAAGCTCAACAAAGTGAAAATATACTCATGGCGGCAGGACTGAACTGGAAAGACTACTTTTTGAGAGGGTAAAATGAATAAATAGAAAACCAGGGATAACATTATTGATCCTATTTTCAGGGACTAGGATGAGGACACCCCAATGGGACTTTTTGGAATATATATCAGAATGCTTCTGGATTGAGTCAAGCGTAGCTAGAAACAGTTATTTCCAAGTCCTCCCACAGAAAAAGGCCTTCACTTTACAGCATACTGTTAAAATTGTTATTTCAGCTCAGCTTGCTGGACAAGTTGATGCAAGTTGGCCTAAGAAAACATAATTTACTTTCACCAGTGGCAGCATTTTCAACACTTACATGAAATAGCTGATAATCTGACACAAGAGACTTAAAGGATCATTGGATGGTATTTTGTTTAGCTAACAAGACAAATGGTTTTAAAATGATACTAGAATCATGCTTAATATGTATTGATAGGGCCCCACCTTAATCTATTATACACCAGCTATTCTGTAACCATTTCTTTTCTCTTTTATATGCTGCCTATAATCGCTATGATATGGAACAAAGGGCTATTTAGAAATATATTCTGGCTCCATTAATGAAGGCGAGACTATATTCCCTAAATTTGGGGACTGGTTAAGGAAGAGGTTCGGAATGGAGGTTCAGCACACAATTCTTAAAAAGCTGAAATTTTAATAATCCTTGAAAAATAGTTATTTATCTGGTGGAGTAATGTCACTATGGTAAGTAACTATGTGACATATTTACAAAAGAAGCATGGGGGCATTCATCTGAACACTCATTTTCAAGATCTTCAGTCCTTGGCCAAAACAGCTATTTCACCTAATTTTTCTAGAAAGTAGGGAATTCAGGCAGGGTAGGAAGTCTATTGTCCTCCTCTAGGCAAGTCTATTTCTCTCATTATGGATACTAGCTTGGCTTGCTTCCCATTCCCAACCAAAGGCCGGATGACAACTAAGAGACAAACTACAGATGAAGAAATAGAACATGGATTCTAGGTCAAAATCAGTCATATCAGGAATGTTTTCTTTTCTTTCGCAAGCCCCATATAAATACAAGTTTATTTGTTAGTTTTTCCACATTTAGAAACCACCCACCTCCCTTGTAGAGTGACTCTGGATGGTACATGGTCCTAATTTATATTGTAAAGAGTACAACGGAAATATGCATATTTAAGAAGTTTAGAAGCAAATATATGGGGAAATGGTATATATACCATTTTCCATAGGAAACCCATGTCTTTCCCATTACTCAAAGTTAAGTGTCAAGGCCATCTCTACGGAGTCCCACAGGGACTTCTACAACTGTGAAATTGCTTCATTGGGGAATGTGACTGATGACACACCGTGGGAGGGAGAGGGGGGAACAGGGTCAGAGCTGGGGCGTGAATTAAGTGGGGTCAGAGTTGGCTTCACTTGGAACGTGTCAACATGAAGCTCCTAATAAATAACTGGGTTTCTTTTGAAGCTTGGCTCGAGGCTCATGATTTCATTAGGGCAACGGTTGGAATCCTGACATTAAGATAGTATTCTGATTTTGTCAATTGTTAAGGGATTACTGGTTATTCTTGTTATAAAATATCTAATTTTGGATCAGTGGGGAGGAGACAAGGGAGAGTGATCCAGAAACCAACAGTGAGTTGTTCCTGGATGCACACCATTGAAGAGCTACTCGGCCAGGAGCAATTACATAATTACAGGAGGTAATTACGCTCAGCTGATGGTCATTAGGCTCCTCTCCAGACTATAAAAAAGACTGCTTGTGCCACGCCCTTCTTGCAGAAGTCAATGCTTTGACTAAAGAGAAACTAACCTGGCAGGCTGGATTGCTGCCAAGGTTTGTCTGAATTGCTGCCAAGGTTTGTCAGACTTGCTGCCAAGGTCCTTATCTGTTTGTTTACTTGGCTTTCAGCCACCGAGATTCTGGTCTTGTTATTAAAGGACATTCCATTTAAGCTTGTCTCGGCTTTCGTTACTGGGCGGAAGAGGGGGTCAGAACATGTATGTATGTATGTATGTGTGTGTGTATGTGTATGTGTATGTATATACATACATACATACACACACACACAAACACACACACACACACATACACATATATATATATAATTTTTTGAAGGGATGAACTGTTGTTTAAAACTTTTCAAAGTATAAAAATTGCTAAGCATCAATAAAAGTGTAACTGTAATTGTAGTTGATTACTACTTTTTATGTGTATTTAATTTAGTATTCTAAAATCTCATTAAAGTCTTCTCTGACAATTGCATAAGGTATCCCTATTAAATAGTGAAAATGTTCATAAAACATAGTAGAGGAGTCCAAATTAGGCTATATTTTAGTTATAATAACTTCTCATATACCTTAAATTCCAAAATAATATTCTTTTGATATCAGTTTTGAAGTATTGAATCTGACAGGTGAAATGGCTATGAATCAAAATAAAATTTTTTCTTTCATCTGGTCAAAATGTTAGTCAGATTTTCCGGTCCAACCCAATCTTAAGCATAAAATGTTGTTCTTCAAAGTTAAATGATTTCCTGTAAGAAAACAACTTCAACTTTTCAAGCTTCATGGTAACACATAATTAATTATAGATTGTTTGGTAGGTTTTCTTAGTCCTTTTATGTTAAGACTAAATTGTCTTAAGATATTTGCCTGGCCCATATTATTCAAACTATGTAGATCTTTCATAATTATTACTAGGGTACTTATATTTTTTTAAAAAATCTTACTGCAATTGAATATAGAAATTAAAAAATAAAAGAGAGTAAAGAGAAAGACCAAAGGAAATATTGAAAATAAAGTTGATAATAAAATAATAAAAGAAAAAGAGCAGATGACATTGGATCTGTTTGTGGGTGGGAAATTCTTCTTATTATAAGATCAGAAAATTGCCAACTTAAACCACTTAAAAACCAGAAAGACAGAGAACATGAGATAATATTAGAATAAAAGACAGAATGCAGCTATATCTGAGAGACTGAGTTGGCAACATGTCCACATAAGCAGTAAACAAACTCAAAGAAACAGAAATAGAAAAAAATTGAAAGTGGTTTTTAAAACTCCAGCTGCAACTTAATAACACATTAAATAGATTTAGACTTAGTTCTTAGTTTTGGACTTTGATTTATGGTTCGGCTGGAACTGAGTGTTTGGATTAAATTCCTGAAAAACATTTGTATTTACGTTACAATGCAGTTACATGGTTAGACTTTGATTTTTTAAATATAAAATTTATTGTCCGCCCAACTTACCATAAGGTAACTTACGCGCTGCTTACAGTTACATCTAAGTTATAACATAAAAAGTTAAAATCAAATATTAAAACCAAGTGGGGCTGTGGTGAATTCTAATTTTTTTCCCTACTAGTTCTGTGGGCGTGGCCACACCCTCCCATGTGACTGGGTGGGTGTGGCTATGTAGTCATGTGGCTGGGGGGGTTTGTCAAAAGACAAAAACTATGTCCTGCTGGAGCAGAGGGTTGGACTAGATGACCTCCAGCTCCCTTCCAGCCCTGGATTGCTGTGTTCTTTCAAGGTATCCTCTGAAGCTGTGTACCAGGGTTTGTGGTCCTTCCTTCCTCTCCTTCCTTCCTTCCTTCCTTCCTTCCTTCCTTCCTTCCTTTGCACCCCCTACCTTCTCATTTTTTGCCTAGCAGGCCTCAGGGAAGCTTCCTGGGAACAAAAACGAACTCCAAACGCTAAAAAAAAAACCAGTTTGAAAAAAAGTTACTATCATTGTGCAGCACAGCTGATCATTGGAATTTTTTTTTTTTACTTTGTTAAGCATTTTGGGTGAATACCAGTTTGTGTGAATGGTAGCATTTTTTACTACCGGTTCGGGCGAACAGGCCCAAACTGATAGCATTTCACCCCTGGAGTGGGGGAAATTGGGATCTGTTATTACTCAATCCATCGCCTCCATTGCTCTGTAACCCCACTAGGGCCCCAAAACAACTGGCAAAACCACATCTTTAGGCCCTTATGAAAAGATATGAGGGCTGGGACCAACCTCACATGAGGAGAGGCACAAGATGTTCCAGAGGGCAGGAGCAACGGCAGAGAAGGCCTGCCAGCCAGAATAATTGGGCTGATGCCCAGCTTGTCTCTTCTGCCAGCACGAGTGGTACGGGCCAACCCCAGTGGGGTGAGATTAAGGTGACCAGATTTTCAGATTGGAAAAGAGGGACGCCCTTGACCGGGGGGGGGGGGGGGGCTTGATTAAAAAAATTTTTTTTTGTCAAAAGGTCACCCCAGGACACTGAAACCAGCATAAATACGAATCTGTTGCCAAACAAAATTTTGATCACGTGACCATGAGGATGCTGCAACGGTCGCTAAGTGTGAAAAATGGTCGCAACGGTTGCTAAGTGTGAAAAATGGTCGCAACGGTCGCTAAGTGTGAAAAATGGTCATCAGTCACTTTTTTCAATGCCATTGTATCTTCCTGATTATTAAAAGTGCAAATTCACTCAGTGTCAATCATGACTCCTGAGTCCATTTCAAAGTATTGTGCATAGAAATTTTAAAATGGCTTGTTTCAATTTATTTTGGATAGAATCTTTTTTAAATAGTTTAAGACAATTTAAAAAAAGAATCAACACAGAATAACACTATTTTTAAAAATCATATGCACAATAAATAAAATATTATTTTAAAATACATTAAAAAAATAAAAGAAAAAACCCAGCTCACTTACCAGCAGGCAGGCAGAGTCAGCAGATCTTCGTAGGGATGGATGGAAGCACACAGGGAGCCTATATATACGCAACTGCAGTAACAATGACAATGATGAAGGATTGGATTGAGTTAAAGAATAAAAGAATTCTGATCTTAGAAGGCCATGACCTGCAGGCAGGCTGGCATAATTTCTTATGGAATGAATGACAAACATAAAACGCACAAATACTTTCAAAATCATTTAATTAGAACTTTACTGCAACAATGGCTCAAAATCAAAAAAATCCACTATGTGAAAACCCCAAATTGGCTATCACCAACAGAAAGAACGACACACCCAAATTTTACAGATTGGAACAAAATTCTAAGATACAGAGATCTAATTGACAGACAGGGAAATTTAAAAACAATTGAAGAATTGGCAGATCAGAATATGAAAGGTGACTGGCTAACTACCTCCAAATTAAAACTAAATACAATAAAGACACTAAAATATATGGTATTGAAACAGAACCACACAAATTGAATAAAATTATTCAAAGTCTGGACAGAAAGATGATAGGGAAAATATACAAATTCCTCTTGAAGTATCAAATGGAAGAGGAAATTGGAAACTGTAAAAGAACCAATGATAAAATGGGCACAGAACTTTGGCTATAACATTGAACTAGACAAATGGGAAAAATTTGGGGAATAAATTTAAGAATGACACTATCAATCCCATACAAGGAAAACCTTGTTCTTTCAATCCTTCCAATATTTTTCCTTCATTCCCTTGTCTGTTTCAATATTAAGTACATTTCTTCCTTTCTTCCTATAATTTTTTCCATTTTCTTCCTTATATTCTTTTCCATTTCAACATTGTCTTCCTTTTTTCCTTCCTTCCTTCCTATACGTCTTTCCATTTTCTTCCTTATATTATCTTTTCTGTTTCAACAGCCTTTGTTTCTTCCTTCCTTCCTTCCTTCCCTTCCTTCCTATACTTCTTCTTTCATTCATTATATTTTCTTTTCCATTTCAATATTAAGTGTAATTCTTTGTTCCTCCTTCCTTCTTTCAATCCTTCCAATACTTTTTCCTTCATTCTCTTTTCCTTCAATATTAAGTGCAATTCCTTCCTTCCTTCCTTCCTTCCTTCCTTCCTTCCTTCCTTCCTTCCTTCCTAAGTTATTTCCATTTTCTTCCTTATATAATATTTTCTGTTTCAACATAAACTGCCTTCCTTCCTTCCCTCCCTCCCATCCCTTTCTTTATGTTTTCTTCATGCTTCTTTCTTTTCCTCTGCTCTTTTTAAACCCCCCCCTTCTTCTCCTCCTCTACATTTAGGTTGGATTAGTTTGTTTATTAGTTAAGTCAAACGTTTTAATAAAAGTTTCATCTTTTAAGATTTGTCCAACACATCCAATTGTAACCTTAACAGAATCCCATTGATTCACGAACGGACTCCACAGAAGGAGGAGAGGTCGGGACAGCAGCGGGGAGCCCCAGAAGCCAGAGGACGTTCTCTGCTGGCGTCTGCCGCTGCCACGACATCTCTTCCTTCCGCGGCGAATCCCATTGATTCACGAACGGACTCCACGGAAGGAGGAGAGGTCGGGACAGCAGCGGGGAGCCCCAGAAGCCAGAGGACGTTCTCTGCTGGCGTCCGCCGCTCCCCCGACCTCTCTTCCTTCCGCGGCGAATCCCATTGATTCACAAATGGACTCCACGGAAGGAAGAGAGGTCGGGACAGCAGCGGGAGGCCCAGAAGCCAGAGGACGTTCTCTGCTGGCGTCCGCCGCTCCCCCGACCTCTCTTCCTTCCGCGGCGAATCCCATTGATTCACGAACGGACTCCACGGAAGGAAGAGAGGTCGGGACAGCAGCGGGAGGCCCAGAAGCCAGAGGACGTTCTCTGCTGGCGTCCGCCGCTCCCCCGACCTCTCTTCCTTCCGCGGCGAATCCCATTGATTCACGAACGGACTCCACGGAAGGAAGAGAGGTCGGGACAGCAGCGGGAGGCCCAGAAGCGAGGGGACGTTCTCTGCTGGCGTCTGCCGCTCCCCCGACCTCTCTTCCTTCTGCGGCGAATCCCATTGATTCACGAACGGACTCCACGGAAGGAAGAGAGGTCGGGACAGCAGCGGGAGGCCCAGAAGCGAGGGGACGTTCTCTGCTGGCGTCTGCCGCTCCCCCGACCTCTCTTCCTTCCGCGGCGAATCCCATTGATTCACGAACGGACTCCACGAAAGGAAGAGAGGTCGGGACAGCAGCGGGAGGCCCAGAAGCGAGGGGACGTTCTTTGCTGGCGTCTGCCGCTGCCACGACCTCTCTTCCTTCCGCTGCGAATCCCATTGATTCACGAACGGACTCCACGGAAGGAGGAGAGGTCTGGGCAGCACGCACAGAGCGGGAAAGGCAGCACCAAAGCCTGGCCGCGAGCGAGGGAGCGCGCGGCGAGCAGCGACGCCGGGCTGCTTCCTCCTCCTCCCCCGCCGCCGCCTTCACTACCCAGCAGACAAAAGCGAGGGTGGCCGGCGGGGGCTACTTTCGCCGCAGCTGTCAGTCCTGGCGAAGGCCGCGCGTTGCTTAGCCGCCGGACCCGTCCTAGCCCTTCTGGAGAGCGCGGCACATTTGCGGGAAGGTCGGAAGGAAGCACAGGCTGTGCTGCGCTGGAACGGGCGGCAAAGGAGAGTGAGAGAGCAGCCGCCCGAGAACTTCCACGTGGTTCCAGAGCTTTTGCCGCTGGCACGGGCGGCAAAGCTCTGGATGGAACCACAGGGGCTGGCTGTGAACTCCGCAAAGCCAAAGGGAAGGGGGCTGTCTCCTCCCCCCAGCACCTCCCGATTCCCTCTCTCTCAATTTTTCTTGGCTTCCAGCTGCTCTCACCTTCCTCCCTTAACGGTTAGATATCGAGATGTCCCCTGAAGCCCCTGAACCATGTGGAAGTTCTCGGGTGGCTGCTCCCTCCGGGGCAGGAGAGCTGGGAGCAGCCGCCCGAGAACTTCCACGTGGTTCCAGAGGTTTTGCCGCCCGTTCCAGCGCAGCACAGGGGCTGGCTGTGAACTCCGCAAGGGGGCTGTCTCCTTCCCCCAGCCCAGCGCCTCCCGATTCCCACGGTACCAAATTAGACAATACAAAACATGATTTACTCACCACCAGTGAGTAAGCGCAGCTGCCCAAAACAAAGACGAAATAAAATGGAGACTCGCGCATGCATCCTCAGCTAAGGAGTCCAGCCAATCAGTGAGCTGGTTGGCCAGCTCACTGATTGGCTGAAGTCCAGCCAATCAAATCAGTGAGCGGCAGGCTGGGCTGGCTTAAATTTGTAGGTGGTAGCATAGAACAGAACGATGAGCCAGCCCAGCAGCTGATGGGCGGGAGCTGCGAGCGCCAAAAAAAAGCGGGCCTTTTAAAAAAGCGGGCGGGACGCGGGAAAATGCATCAAAAAGCGGGGGTGTCCCGCCAAAAGCGGGACGTCTGGTCACCTTAGGTGAGATAGTCCTTCAATTACTATGAAGGGTATTAAAGGTGATCACCAACTGCTTGAATTCCATCCGGAAGCAGACTGGTAAGCAATGCAGCTCGCGAAGTAGTGGTGTTACTGGGGCCATTCTTGAGGGCCCCAAAGCTACCCATGTTGCTGCACTCTGCACCAGCTGTAGCTTCCAAATGCTCTTCAAGGGTAACCTCCTGTAGAGCGCATTACAGTAATCCAGTCGTGACCAGACTAGGAACTGAACAACTGAACGCAGGGAATCCTGGTCCAGGAAAGGCCATAACCAACACCCAACATGAAGTTATATATCAATGTTGTATTTGTTAGAATGTTTGGGCCATACTTAGGACAAATATTCTAATATGCTATAGTAAAGCCCTTGGAAGAAGGCAATTATAAGCCACTTCTGAAAATGCTTCTGAGAGAATTGTTTGGACATATCCAAGCAGCCACCAGGATTCAATATGGACCCAAAGGAGCACACAAACAGTGAAGCTAAGGTTGGGGGTTAGGGGTTCTTGAACTGTATTCTTAAATTTTATATCAAATTTTGCAGTAGTGTAAGGTAATTAATTTTAATTGTAAGTTCATATATGATTACGTTGGAAGTGAATGTTTGGGTTAGTGTCAGAATACCATGGTTCAGATAGGATTAAACTTTCTATCTTTCTATCTATCTTTCTATCTATCTTTCTATCTATCTTTCTATCTATCTTTCTATCTATCTTTCTATCATCTTTCTATCATCTTTCTATCTTTCTATCTTTCTATCTTTCTATCTTTCTATCTTTCTATCTTTCTATCTTTCTATCTTTCTATCTTTCTATCTTTCTATCTTTCTATCTTTCTATCTTTCTATCTTTCTATCTTTCTATCTTTCTATCTTTCTAACTTTCTAACTTTCTATCTTTTCCTTTTTTTTCTTTCTTCCTCCTCCCTTCCTCACCAACATTTCCAACCATTTCTTTCTTCTTTCAGTTCTTTCCTTCTTTTCTTATCTTTCTTTCTTCTTTCTTCTTTCTTTCTTTCTTTCTTTCTTTCTTTTTCTCTCTCTCTCTCTCTCTCCCTCCCTCTTCTCTCTCTCTCTCATCTCTCTCTCTGTTTGTTTGTTTGTTTATTATTTATTTATTTATTTATTTCCCAAGTGGGGACTTGAACAAAGAAGAAATTTGTCTCCGGTGCATAAGCTCTCAGTGTATACACAAACAAAAAAGGGATACATTTTTTCCCCAATTCTTTATTGCTTTTCATCAACCTTGTGAATAAGTACCGAATGAAAGGTATTTGGACAGTGAGACACATTACTACATTAGACCCTTTCCCATCATATACTGGATAATGTGCCAGTATTCTCAAATCTTTCTCATCTCTTTTGCACTAATTAGATTTCAATATTTAAGCTTTGAACCTCAACATCTTTGTCTCTTAATTGACAGTGTTGGTAATTATCTGGTTCTCTAGAAGAAGATTCCATACAGATTCATCAATGTAGCCAGGAGCTGGTTCATTCCTGCCAGAGGTTCCTCACCAAAGCTGGTTACAAGTTTTGGGGATTACTCAGGGAACATGCTCTCAGTGGGATATACTTCTCTTCCTTTCCATATCCTGTGAAGAAAATGTAAGAAGTAGCAGCTGAATAAGCCACGATATAGAATGATGGATGGGGTAGGCCTTGACAAAGTCTCATAATGGTGGTCCAGGCCAGTACTTATATGATCTTACTTGGAGAATTTGGAATTAAGAATGCATATCAATTTGGAATTACTAATGGGTTTGTCAAACTTCTAATGAGAACACCATAGCAATTAATACAAGGTTCGGGGTTGAGAGTTAGCCACAATGCAATGGGTCACTTCAGAGGTGGGTTCCTACCAGTTCGCACCTATTCGGTAGAACCGGTTCGTCAAATCTACTGAACCGGTTAGAAGTAGTTCCACCAGTGGACCCGGAAAGCAGGCCACACCTACAGAAGAGGTTCCAAAAATTTTTGAAACCCACCACTGGTCCTTGGATATGATTATTCTACCCTATCATGCTCATATTTATAAAACTCAGTGCCTCTGTGAAAGGTAAGGATGACTACTGCGTTTGTGGCGCAATCAGAACATTGCGTGTGTTGAAGTTGTTTTAACGCAAACCAAAAATGCCTTTTTAAAAAACAAGTTTACATCATATTCTTATGCATGCCAGTGCTGTGTGTGAGGTAATTTAAGGTGATTCTGACAAGTGTCGTCGGCATCTTCATATCCGGTCACATGGGTGGCAAGCCACTCCCATCCAATCACATGGGCGGCAAGCCACTCCCACAAAGGAGGCCACACCCACAGAATAGGTTCAAACAATTTTTGAAACCCACCACTGGGTCACTTTCTAAACACTTCCCAACCACTTGTGTCTGGGCTATTGGTAAATGTGAATATGCATCACAGAACATTTTGTAACCTGGACTTGATTGGAGATTAGAGGCTTTATTGTAATGTAATCAGGCTCGTAGAAGAATTCTTTAACAAGGGCTCTAAACAATTTGGAGGTCAATTTTGCAATTCAAGAGTTTTCAAACTGTGACAGCAGTCCTTATTTGTCTCCCCATTTTTAAAATGAGTGACTATACTTGTAAGCCATGTACCACTGGCGACATGCAAGTGCAGAATAGCAAACGGAAAAATTGAGTGTGAACCTTTAAAGATGAAGTTGTGTCAACTTTTTTTCTTAAATCAATTCATCTAGATATTGAGATATCTAAAGCTTTGAAATTTTGTTTTTCTAAAAATTGGCTGTCTCTACTGCAGCTCTAGGGCGCTAGGAAAATTACCCTAGCTGTGCCCATCAGCAAAAGAATACTGTCCAAATCAATAGCAACCTTTAAGAGCAGATTGTGCTAGAAATACTGTGGCCGTTTGGAACATGTATTCCACATGGTTCCTTGCCATAAAACAAAGTAACACATTATAATAAAATAAATGTGACCTTGAGGAGAAGACGAGGAAAAGATAATGGGATGGGTGGAGAGAAAGGAAAACATTCAAGAGAGGTGGCAGAGCATTTTCAGAGCCTTAAGCTACATTAAATCTACTTTTTAAAAGAATTCTGTCCTCTGGAAGATAAACATTGATATAACAGCTCTGGATATTACAGCTTCATCTGTATTAAGTGAAAGATTCGGTCTGAGTCAGCAAGGTTGATTGATGTATAGAAGCAAGATTTTATGCAAAACTTGGTTATATCCAGAGGTAGCAAAACTTTTTGCTCAGAGCTAGTGATATGAAAGAAGTCTCATTCCTCTTGTGTACTCATTCAATGTCTTATTTTCTCCATTCAAATAGGCTTCTGCGGTGCTTCGAAAACCTGCCCAATATATTTGTTAAGATGTAACAATATACCTTTGGCTACGCTGATAGCGATGATGAGTCCATCAAGAGTTATGGATGCTGATGTTCACCATGGGAAATTATCTGAGGAAGCTCTTTACCATAAGCTCCTCCGCCTGAATCCGCAAAACGTGGACAAAGAATAAATAAAGAAAATCTCCATGTCCATTATAATGCAAACAATGCTTTCATTCCATCTGTACCTTCCTGTGCAAACATTTTCTTAGTGAGCATCAACCTCCTTATCTAGTAGATGATCTCAAAGCTGCTTGGAGCTTTTAATTTTCACAAAAACTCAAAGAGATAAATTAAGCTAAAAGCTAATAACTTGCCCATGAGCATCCAATAATATTATGTCTCATTGGACGTTTGAAGTCAAGTCTCACTGAATCTGGCTGAATGACATAATAATTATCAAGGCAAATAGGATGCAATACATCTAGCTATTTCCCCCTGCAACTCTGGATGTAAAGCAGCTTTCCCAGTTGGATACCCTTCATCATCGTGTTTGCTAGAGTGATGAGGACTGTATTACATAGGATACCGAATTGGGGAAAGCAATGATAAAACTTTTACATTAAGTATTTCCATGCTGCCGTTACCTTAATAGTGGCATTTTTAAAGTCTGTTTTTAAATTGCCTTTCAGGGCAACCAAAGATAGAGTACAAAATAATCCCATCCCTAAATATAGCTTAGAAAACTGAAGCCTATATTTGTCCCCTTGAAAGGAATAGAAAAGCTTCATTAAGGCAGTTATTAAATAAAAAGAAGATTGAAATAACAATTCTGAAGAGCGCTCTTTTAAATGTCACCCAGCTGATTACGATGAAAATATTACAGATGTAGAGACTAACACCCAGCAAGGCTCCATTTCTAATATGTTTCAGTCTAGAATATTGTTAAAGAAGCGAGACAACCTTTTTTTTTTGCTGGATTAGGCCAAAATTTAGGCTTCGGGTCACTTTTTTAATGTCTGAGTGTTCTTGGGGTATAGAAGTGAGACAGTGACATCAACTGAGGGGACAGAAATGTTGCTTTAATTTTTCACTAAAGAGGTCTTGAAGAAAATATGTTTGTGAATTCCTGGAGATATGGAACAATCCTCTTCACAGTCTTCATGCGCCCAGAATGATAAAAAAGTGTGCTACTGGACATTTTATTGCTGTACTTCGGGAGTACAATTGGGAGAGGCTAGGGCTGTTAAGAGGTTAGGGACAGTGGCAAAGACGCTGAGCTTGTCAGTCAGAAAGTTTGGCGGTTCGAATCCTAGTGCCACCTTACAGAGCGAGCTCCTGTACTTGTCCCAACTTCTGCCAACCTAGCAGTTGGAAAGCATGTTAAAATGCAAG
The DNA here is from genome assembly GCF_009769535.1 of Thamnophis elegans. NCBI lineage: Eukaryota > Metazoa > Chordata > Lepidosauria > Squamata > Natricidae > Thamnophis > Thamnophis elegans. The sequence goes on along the minus strand of NC_045545.1, from coordinate 13,410,748 downwards.
TAGGAAAATAGGAACCACCTTTGATGGGAAAGTAACAGCACTCCATGCTCCTTTGGCGTTTAGTCATGCCGGCCACATGACCATAGAGATGTCTTCAGACAGCGCTGAGTCTGTCGGCTTTGAAACAGAAATGAGTACTGCCCCCTAGAGTTGGAACAAACTAGCACATATGTGCAAGGGAAACCTTTACCTTTACTAGGGGCTGTTAAAATTGGGGTGCACCCAGCCTATGCATTGCTCACTCTCTCTTCACGTGGTTCTTCAGAGAATAAGGTCCTAATCTACCTAAATTTTTATATTTAAAACAAGCACTGAAAAATAACCAGTATAACTGGCACAGAAGCATGTATTCACACGAACCATCTAATGGGTACATTTTGTATCAAGGAAAGTTTTCAAGCTGTTTTGAAAGTCAGTCCCTTGTAGATAATTTACAGCAAACTACTCTGGATGTGTCAGTCACATTGGTTAGTTCATTGATAAAAATCCACAAATCAACAAAACGAGCAAATAAACCTTGTATTTAATCCCATGGAAAGAATTCTACATAGGTCTGAAAACTCATCACTTCACAACAGAAGCAAGAAAAAGGCTATAAACAATAAAACTGCCATGCTTAGAAAGACATATGAAAAGTATACATTGGCTGCCCAGTATCTGCCATTCATTCGATCAATTAATTTATTTCTCTCAGCCAAACACTGCCACTAAAAAGCCTTACCCATATGCTTTATCTTGGTCCTATTGATTTGTTTTGAGTGAAAAGATCAATAATTTTGTATAGATACCCCTAAAGGTATTTAATTATTGATTGAAAAACAGTTGCTCTAACTGAGCAGTCTGGTTTCTAGTGTTTTTAATAATAAGAAACAGAATCTTTTGCACAGATACGAATTGAACGATGGAACCCTTATGTTGATTACATTTGATTAGTCAATTGTGAATTGAATCAGATTCTCATGGTGTACATATGTGATTTTAAAAAATCAGAGTAGCAAATTTTACTTAGTTATTATGTTTGTTATGGAAAGCTAATGAGAAAAAGCATTGCTCTTATTGTAATAATGTCACTATAGATAGCACTGTAGTATTATAGATAATAACCACATGCAGCAGAATAAAGTTTAATGACTGATAGTCAACCAATTAATAAATCTTAGGTAAAGAATCGAGTTACACAATTGCACTTTTACACATCAAAGGTGAGCATGTCTTTCATTCAAACCATTCATTTGGCTGGCAACTTACCCTCCCAACAAAGGTGAAACCATGGGCAATAAATGTTATTGAATTTGATATGTGTATTTTTTTTACAAATGTTAAATTGTATTGGCAGATGGGAGAGGTCCATGTCATGTGTGAATAGAATAATTTCTCTAGTTTTTATATGTGGCTGGAGTTTGAAGGACTCAATTGGAATAAATAAATTTCTTGATTTTAATTTTATGTTTCTTCTTATATATCATTTGATTTGATTTGATTTGATTTTATTAGTATTTGTAGGCCGCCCTTTTCCCTGAGGGGACTCAGGGCGGCTCACATAAAATCGGGGAAGGGGAATACAGACGTTAAGATAGAGACATATAATAAAATAGTAAACAACATACATTCATCATTCGGGAGGGGTAACTATCCTTGTCCCCAGGCCTGACGGGCGAGCCAGTTCTTAAGGGCTGTGCGGAAGGCCTGGACGGTGGAGAGGGTGCGAATCTCTACGGGGAGCTCGTTCCAAAGGGTCGGGGCTACTACTGAGAAGGCCCTCCTCCTTGTAGTTGCCAGCCGACATTGGCTGGCCGATGGAATGCGGAGGAGGCCTAATCTATGTGATCTTATTGGTCGCAGGGATGTAATTGGCAGAAGGCGGTCTCTCAAGTATCCAGATCCACTGCCATGTAGGGCTTATGGGTGACTAATAGCACCTTGAAGCGCACCCGGAGATCAACAGGTAGCCAGCGCAGCTCGCGGAGGATAGGTGTTATGCGGGTGAACCGAGGTGCACCCACAATCACTCGCGCTGGCCGCGTTCTGTACTAGCTGAAGTCGCCGGATGCTCTTCAAGGGCAGCCCCATGTAGAGCACATTGCAGTATTCAGCCTAGAGGTCACAAGGGCCCGGGTGACTGTTGTGAGAGCCTCCCGATTCAGGTAGGGTCGCAACTGGCGCACCAGGCGAACCTGGGCAAATGCCCCCCTGGTCACAGCCATTAAATGGTGGTCAAACGATAGCTGTGGATCCAGGAGGACTCCCAAGTTGCGAACCCTCTCTGAGGGGTATAAAATTGACCCCCAGCCTGAGAGATGGAATATTGGTCGAATTTTTGGGAGGATTTGTATTTTCAATTGCTATAAAATGCCTTGAATGTTGAGAAACGTGGGACACACACACACACACACACACACACACACACACACGTATAACTGTTTACTCAATCCAATACTCGTGATCCATAACATTTGGTGTTGAAGAAGGTACTGCTTGGCAATTTTAATACAGTTAGGGACTAATTTACTTTCTTGATGAAATAGTGGAACAAATGTATTTGTAATTTGTATGTATTTGTATTTATTTGTCTTGTATGCCGCCCACTCCAAAGGATCCGGGTGGCTCACAATAGACAAGGGAAGGGGAAGACTAGACAAAGACAACACTTTAAAAACAAAACCAACACATTCACAGTTTCCATGGGGCTGGATGTTTCACAGGCCCCCCGGCCTGCTGGAGCAGCCAGGACTTGGTGGCTTTGCGGAAAGCCGGGAGGGTCGTAAGGGTCCGGATCTCGACAGGGAGATCATTCCAGAATGCAATAAGCACAATAGAAATTCCGGAAAGTAACTATTTCTTACTACTTATCTGTTGCCTCCTTCCAGGATGAAACCAGATACCTGATGGTGAAAATACCTTTCCCTCATGTCAAAGCGTTGTTTTAAATTATACATACTGTTCGTGCTAGATATATAACGTATAACTAGAGGTTTAGTTAATGTCATGCAATTTTAGGATGTACAAACTCTGGGCTTGGATGTATTTTAAGAAGTGACAGATGGTTTTGATCCAACTCAAACCTGGCTTTGCTAACAGAGGTGACGCATTTTTATTATTAGGAATAAAAGTAACTGTGTGTCTGCACATAGCTGTCACCAGTATATTAAAAAATTCATGTGGATCTAAACAACGATACAAGTGCCAAGTGAGAAAACGTGACTTTGAGACATGGTATAAGACATACTAAAGCAAATACGTCTATGTTCGATCTATGGGATTATGTTGGAGACAACTATGTTCTATCATATAGAACAATGTTCCATGTTTATATATTTGCCAGTAAACTTTAATGACAGACTTGCAACAATCATGTGCCAAAGAAAAATGGGCTTGTCTCATGTGAAATAATAAGAACAACTTCTCCTATAGTTTTAATGGACCAAATGATTCCGATTACAATATTCCTAATCTATTTATTTTATATGTCATAATTGCATCGGCCTGCCATCTGAAATAATAAAGTCCAACAAATGCTGTATCATAGCTTACCTAAATCTCAATGGTACGGGTAAGCATAACTTTGTGCTGAACTGTGAATAACATTGTGAAAGTTATAGAGGACAAAGTCAGTTGAAGGCTGATTGTATTCTCAGAATTTCTATTGCAGAGCTGAGAGCAGAGCTTAGTCAATTTATCTTTCCCAAAACATGATGTGGTCATTGCTTTTGAGGTTAGTATGATCTCATTCCTAAAAAGACCCTATATGTATAAAACACTGTGGATAGGTTTATATAGCAGGCTATGCCAAAAATAAACCAACAAGCCAAATTTTGGCTTTGCATAATCTATCAACCCAAACTTCCTAATAGACCTATGAGACTTAACCCTTGAGCACAAAAGGACAAATGTAGTTTGTAAAGCAGTTGTGGAGTCAACATCCCAATCTAGACCAAAAGCAGAGAAATCATACACAAACCGATCTTTACCACTCATCTTTTAACGTTTCAGTCTGAATCATCCCTTTTCCTACTGGAATCAACGAAACCATTTTCCCCGTTGGACAAACTGTTGATCATGGTGTGCCTGCAAGGTGTGTGTGTGTGTGTGTGTGTGTGTGTGTGTGTGTGTGTGAGGGAGAGAGAGAGAGAGAGGGAGAGAGGTGGGTTCCTACCAGTTCGCACCTATTCGGTAGAACCGGTTCATCAAATCTACCGAACCGGTTAGAAGAGGTTCCACCAGTGGACACGGACAGCAGGCCACATCTACAGAAAAGACTCCAAAATTTTTTGAAACCCACCACTGGTCCTTGGATATGATTATTCTACACTATCATGCTCATATTTATAAAACTCAGTGCCTCTGTGAAAGGTAAGGATGACTACTGCGTTTGTGGTACAATCAGAACATTGCGTGTGTTGAAGTTGTTTTAACGCAAACCAAAGATGCCTTTTAAAAAACAAGTTTACATCATATTCTTATGCATGCCAGTGCTGTGTGTGAGGTAATTTAAGGTGGTTATGACAAATGTCCTCGGCATCTTCATATCTGGTCACATGGGCGGTAAGCCACTCCCATCTGGTCACATGGGTGGCAAGCCACTCCTACAAAGGAGGCCACACCCACAGAGTAGGTTCGAACAATTTTTGAAACCCACCACTGGTGTGTGTGTGTGTGTGTGTGTGAGAGAGAGAGAGAGAGAGAGAGAGAGAGAGAGAGAGAGAGAGAGAGAGAGAGAGAGAGAGAGAGAGAGAGATATCACTGGAGTGCATCAACACTCTTCGTTATCCATGCAGATTGCCTGGCATATGAATGTAATAATCTGAATCTATGTAGCATGAGGCACCCTCCGTGCCCCCCCCGTATATTCCCAATTAGTAATAGATTTCCATACTGAAAATTTGTGCATTAAAACTCTTGCCCATAAGAATTTAGATGCTCACCCTGTTGGAAGATTCTCCCTTATCTCCAAGGCCTTCTCCAAATTGTCACACAATGACTCTTTTAAGATGAAAAAAAAAACATCCTTTTCTCCAGCAGCAGAGGTGGTATTCAGGCGGTTCTCTCCGGTGCGGGCGAACCGGTAGCGGCTGCTGCGGGAGGCTCCGCCCACCCACCCTGACGTAATGTGCGACCATCTATGCATGCAATTTACAAACCAGTAGGAAAGGTAAGTGAATCCCATTGCTGTCCAGCAGATAGGTACTGGAAATATTCTCAAATACCTGGTAGTCATGGCTAAGTGATGATGGGAGGTGGAACTACTGATGAAAGGATTGTATTGTATTGTATTGTATTGTATTATTTGTATGCCGCCCTTCTCCGGGAGGACTCAGGGCGGCGAACAATTCAAGGGGGGGAAAAAAGGGGAACATGAAAGACAAAATACAAATAATAAAAGTAGACAACAGTCGCACAACCATCCATGTCGAGAGGGGAGGGAACTCATCACCCCCAGGCCTGCCGGCAAAGCCAGGTTTTGACGGCTTTTCGGAAGGTCTGGAGAGAGGTGAGGGTCCGAATCCCTGCGGGGAGTTCATTCCAGAGGGCTGGAGCTGCCACAGAGAAGGATGCACTGGGAACTTATTATTAAAGGCCTTCCTCTCCAAGTTGGTCCTTGTTTGATTTACAGATCTCACCATCACATAAGAAGAACCAGCAGACAAATTTTGAAGGCTGGTCTGAAAAGGCCTGACCCCCCTAAAAAGAATAAAAGCCTCAGTTTCAATAAACAAGAACTGTTCTCAGACAGCAGCTGATACCTATAATTTGAATAAGCTACAAAACTGGATAAAAACACCTATTTAAACATAAGCAACGCGTAGGCCAGAAACAACATGCTTATTGTGACTATAATATGAACCCTGGATAATGAAGATTACCTAGTAACATATTGTACAATTTGCATTCAAAATTAACACTATTGTTTCTACCAGCTCTGCTGTGTTCATAATATAATGATTATTTGTGAAACATTAAATTGGACACTTGACTTCATTGATCTTTTTTTAATGGACTACTAAAATAGGGAGTAATTATTTGTCCAGACTAATTCATTGATTAAGCTCGCCAAATGACAGCTACAATTAGCAAATATTGTCTCACACTCAAGCACCTGCAATGTAGTTTATGCCCATTATCTTGACCGTTTTAGTTAGTCATTGTCACTAACTTTTCATAGTCACCGAAATTGGCTGGAAAGCATCTTGCCTCAACTTAAAGACTGATTTATATATCATGATATAATGTTTATAAGCATGGGTGTGAAATGAAAAAAACTTAAGAAAGTTGCAGAAGCAGAGGGCAGACAAATCCACAAGTTATATGTCAAAACCACAGAATAATAGGATTCTTATAGTTTACCAGGTCCCATCTTCTGCTATTCCATTAGTCTAAACTTTCAGACCATCTAGCCCAGGAGTAGTCAACCTTTTTATACCTACCGCCCACTTTTGTATCTCTGTTAGTAGTAAAATTTTCTAACCGCCCACCGGTTCCACGGTAATGGTGATTTTATGAAAACCTAATGAAAATGTTTTTAAATAATGCTATGACATTTTTTAAAAAAGTCAATTAATTTTTTTAAAAAAGGAAAGTGCTTCAGTATTGGACAAAACCCCTACCGCCCATCATGAAAGCTGGAATGCCCACTAGTGGGCGGTAGGGATCAGGTTGACTACTACCACTGATCTAGCCCAATGTTTGTATTGTATTGTATTGTATTTATTTGTCTTGTATGCCGCCCACTCCCGAAGGACTCTGGGCGGCTCACAATAGACAAGGGAAGGGGGAGGACTAGACAAAGACAACACTTTAAAAACAAAACCGCAACATTCACAATTTCCGCTGGGCTGGATGTTTCACAGGCCCCCTGGCCTGCTGGAGCAGCCAGGACTTGGTGGCTTTGCGGAAAGCCAGGAGGGTCGTAAGGGTCCGGATCTCGACAGGGAGATCATTCCAGAGGGCTGGAGCTGCAACAGAGAAGGCTCTCCCCTGGGGGGTCGCCAGCCGACATTGGCTGGCGGATGGAATCGGGAGGAGACCTAACCTGTGAGATCTGATCGGTCTATGGGAGGTAATCGGCAGGAGGCGGTCTCTCAGGTACCCAGGTCCGATGCCATGTAGGGCTTTATAGGTAGCGACCAGCACCTTGAAGTGGATTCAGAGACTAATGGGTAGCCAGTGCAGCTCACGGAGGATAGGTGTGACGTGGGTGTACCTGGGTGCACCCACAATTGCTCACGCGGCTGCCTTCTGGACTAACTGATGTTTCAGAAAATCTAGAGCTAATCCATCCCCAAGAGATGCCTCTTTGACTTCTGTTTGATCACAAGCACTGGCTTGACTATTAGAAAGATGTCATCATGTTAGTAGTAGCTTCTCCAAGACTTATAGTAATAGCAAAGGCATCTAATTGTGAAGAAGCTTCTCCTAAAGTTTGAATTTAAATCTTCCTTTAATTTGAAAGGATAAAGTGTGATATTATGCAAGGTGAAATTTAAACACAAATGATTGAATACTCAAAACAGAAACATCATAAACACATTGCATAAATAACCTCTTCCAAATAAATATAGTAAAATCTGTATTCATTGGACTGGCTCTTATTTGGTTCTTTTTGGCTAAGATATATCAAATATAAAAGCTATTGGGAAATATATTCACCCTCACACACATAAACATTCCCTCTTTTTTTAGGTCAAGTTTTTTTTCATTTATATATACGTATTTTGAATACAATGTATTGTCCAGGCACAGAATTTTACAAAAAGGAAAAAAAGATAACACATATATTGATAGCAATAATAATAATATAACAAAATAATTCTAATCATATTTACAATTATATTCACTTATTTATGTTCCTATTAAGTATATTGGCTTACATACAATTATAAACAACATTCATATTTTACGCAGAGAGAGAAAGAGAAAGAGGAAAAAAAGGAAGAAATAAAAAAAGAAAAAAGAAAGAAAAAGTGAGAGAGAGATGAAAGAAAAAAAGGAAAAAGGGACAGAGAGACAAAAGAAAGGAAAGAGAGAGAGAGAAAAAACACATGCCTGGCAAGCCACTCCCACCAGGTCACATGGCCGGCAAGCCACTCCCACAAAGGAGGCCACACCCACAGAGTAGGTTCAAAAATTTTTTGAAACCCACCACTGATTTGCAGATGTTGCCATCAAGCTAAATCCACCCTTGGTTTTGTAATTCCTGTCTTGTTTTAAGGACCTCGTTCTCATTTAAAATGTCTTTACAGAATAGTTTTTTCCCAAATTAACAACATTTGGATGTATCAATGCTTCCATTGTAGAGAGCCAGACCGGTATTTTCATATAATTTTGTGATTTGATTTTTTTCCCCATACTAAAAATAAAGCATTCCTCACATAATGTCTTTGAAAATATCTGTGTGCCATTCTCCTTCCGTACCATAAAAAGGAATGCTATCCTAATTGGAGATTCCCTCTTACAAATGCCTGCACAACATCCTGCCTACATTGTAAAAAAGATGTACACATTTTGTTTCTTCCATGAAAAGGATGTATGCACTGCCAAAATAATTCTCTTCCACAAAATTGATTACAGCTATATGGAAGCAATGTAAAGAGGTCAATTAAGCTATAAGTATTAAATATAGCTTGTTTTGTCTCCAAGTGCCATTTGTTGAAATGAGAGAAGTTTATTCTTCTTTCAATTGTTCATTCATAGTGAAAAGGAGTCTTTCTACAGGCAAGGGAAGAAGCAGGACAAGTAGATATTCAATGAAGATAGTTCCAAAAGGATGGATAACACTTCATTGAACATCCATGTCATGTTTTAACTTTTTATGTGCATTTTTGGATTAGAATATTGTCATTCTAAGACTCAGCCATCTGCAGAACAATGTGTGATCTCATCGTTCCTACTCCCGTATCAATTTTTCTATTAAAAATAGATTACATTTTAAGTAACTAGTGATTTGTTTAGTTAAGAACTAGCAAGGATGACAAATTAATGTTTGTAGTATTGCTGCTTTGCAAAAACTGATTGAACTAGTCAGAACAAAACAAAACAAAAATAAATCAATGCACCCATTTTTCATGTTTAGACAAATCCACTCTAAAGCTCCCGATCTTAAAGGATATAGCAGAAAATATTGCTTAATTTTGACAAAGCAGACTTTCATCACAACAGCTGTAAAGTAACAGAAATATTCTGGTTTCTTACATGTGAAGGGCACCTTATTCCTGGAAATTTTACCTAATTGTATCTTTTTTTAATTATTTTTTCTACCCACCTCTGTCAATCACGAACAAGGCTAACTAACTGGATAGCTGACATATCCACTGCATGTTGCTATAATTTTTGTTTAATCCAAATTTGTGATTACTGTGTGCTTACTGGGAACAACAATCCAACAATCACTCCTAAACAATATCACCCATATAAACACAATACACTTGCTTGAAACCCACAAATTCACTGGTTGAGTTTGTATATTGAAGTAAATTTTAGCTTCATGTGAAGAAGAGGATTCCATCACAAATGCGCGAACGACAAAAGCGCGCCTGACTAAACCACGGTGACAAAACCGCGGCAACAAAACCGCACCGACGAATGAGCGCTGAAGCGCGCCGACAGCAGCGCGCCGACAGAAGCGCGCTGTAACCCTAACCCTAAACCTAACCCTAAACCTAACCCTAAATCTAACCCTTAACCTAACCCTAAACCTAAACCTAACCCTAAACCTAACCCTAAACCTTACCTTAACTTAAATCGCGCTTCTGTCGGCGCGCTTTTGTCGGCGCGCTTTTGTCAGCACGCTGTTGTCGGCGCGCTTTTGACATCGCGGTTTTAGCCCCGCGGTTTTGTCGGCGCGCTTTTGACGTTTGCGTATTTGTCGGGTCACGGAAGAAGAGTTGTCGAACAAATATCTATCCCACCTATAAGTGGGATCCCTACTTATAAGGTTTATAATCACAGGGTCACGTTTATGCAATATGATAAATGAAACCAAAACAACTTCACAGCCACTTTGATAAGTGAAACCAATCACTGGGATTTAATCCCAACTCAGTCTATGTTATATGGCCATCAATAGGACTTCGGTGAGTTATACTGACGTTTTATTTGTTTTGTTTTGAAATATTGGATTATGCCGATTATGGTTTTAGTATACATGGACTTTTACTATGCAATACTTTAAGCTGGTTTCACAGCTGCAGAAGGAAGATTGATTTTGCATCTAGGTCAGTCTAGTAACTTTATGGCACTGCAACATAATGTAATCCAAAGAAAGATAGGCTAAATTCAATACTTAAAATTGTTCAAATATTTAATCATTTTAAAAACGCAAATGAAAAACAGCAAAGGGGGACACATCCATTTCAGAGGTGGATTTCTGCCGGTTCACCCTGGATCGGGTGAACCAGAAGGGGCGGTGGTGGGAGGCTCCCGCCTGGACACTTCTGCGCATGCACAGAAGCGTGCCAGCACGCAAGCGCATACGCGCGCACAAGTGAACCGGTAAAATCAAAAAATAAATTGAAACCCACCACTGATCCATTTGATTCCAAGGCAGGGAATCTTGAGCTATTTAGATGTTGATGAACTACAATTCCTAGCATATCAATAGTTTATTTATTGTTAACCAAATATGTACGCTACCCAACTCTGATAAAGTATCAGCCACAGGAATTAGAAAACAGAAAGCCTTCCTAATGTAGTCATGCATTAAAAAATGGTTGTCAACAGGGGAAATTATTTCTTTTACATGGTCTTGTTTTCTGTGTGAGACAGGAATCTGATATGCAGGATTCTGGGTTGCATGAAAACTATTGTGCATTTATAGTTGTATGTATAAAGGCTTGCCTCCTACATTCAATATCCACATTCAACGATGATGTCATTTCTGTGAGACTGGAAGGGCACATGGTTTAGCATAGGTGTCCAGAGCAAATTGTGATAGCATGATCCCAATCGTACTTTTAGGGGCTTATGGCTTTTTTGTCTGATTCAAATATATGTCACAGTACACCCATGTTATCACTATCCCCTGCCCCACTTGCCTGCTCCACACCCTTGATGCCTATGATCGGGAATGGCCACCCAAATTAGAAACACAGAAACACATCATAGGGCTGGAAGGGAACTTGGAGGTCTTCTAGTCCAACCAGCCCAAGGCAGGAGAGCTTACATTGGACAAAAGGATGTCCTATTTGTCAAGAGGAGAATAAGTCCCCTCTTCTTAAGAGCCGAGGTGGCGCAGTGGTTAGGATGCAGTACTACAGGCCACTTCAGCTGACTGTTATCTGCAGTTCAGCGGTTCAAATCTCACTGGCTCAAGGTTGACTCAGCCTTCCATCCTTCCGAGGTGGGTGAAATGAGGACCCAGACTGTGGGGGCAATTTGCTGACTCAATTTGCTAAAAATCTGTAAACCGCTTAGAGAGGGCTGAAATCCCTATGAAGCAGTATATAAGTCTAATTAATAATAAATAAATAAATAAATAAATAAATCTTCTCTGTAACTGCCCCTCAAGTACCGGAAGACAGCTATCGTGTCACCCCTAATCCTTCTCTTTATTAGGCTATACATACCTAGTTCCCTTATTAAATGATGGCTAAATAGAATTTTCACCCACAAACACAATTTCAAACGGGCATAGGACACATCGGAAGTTGCAAGATTACGTGTCATGGGATAGTTTATCCTATGCAACTAACTGTGTTTTAAGCAGATGGGGGGAAAATCTGTTTGTCGATATCTTCCTTGAGAGACTTCCATTCCCCCAACTTTATGTGTTGTTTTGTATTCTTTTAATTCAAAACCAATCAGTAAATAAACACAAGGGAAGCTAGCATCTGCTTCATCGACCATAGTATCATTTGGGTTTATTTTACACAAATGTCTCTGGGCACGTAGGCATTTCTGGAACTGAAATTGGTTTAAACCAGGGGTCTCCAAATTTAGCGACTTTAAGACTGTGGACTTCAACTCCCAGAATTCCCCAGCCAGCATAGCTGTTGAAGACCAAGCCAGTTTTGGAGACCCCCGGTTTAAACAATACTAAGTTACCATGACCCACCACTTTGCTGGGAAAGGAATCTTCTTGCTGACACCCCCCCCCCAAATATAAGCCTGATTTGTTGAGAGCACTTAGGAGTGTTCTGACAACCACACCAATTTAAGGTAAAGATCAAGGTAAAGGCTCCCCTCGCACATATGTGCTTGGCGTTCCCAACTCTAGGGAACTCTATTTCAAAGCCGAAGAGCCAGCACTGTCCGAAGACTTCTCCGTGGTCATGTGGCCGGCATGCCTCAATGCCAAAGGCACATGGAGCCCTGTTACCTTCCCACCAAACTGGTCCCTATTTTTCTACTTGCATTTTTTATGTGCTTTTGAACAGCTAGGTTGGCAGAAGTTGGGACAAGTAACGGGAGCTCACTCCATTATGCGGCCCTAGGGATTCAAACCGCCGAACTGCCAATCTTCTGATTGACAAGCTTGGCGTCTTAGCCATTGAGCCACTGCATCCCACACCAGTTTACTTTCTGATAAACGGGTGTTTAGTTACTCATAAAAGCCACCATAGCAACCATTTTGTAACAGCATCCACAAAGGCATTCAAAATTCCCAATATGCTTACCATTCAAAAAGGTTCTTTTTCCCTGTTCATCTCTGAGCAGACAATCCCATTGGGAATGTTGGGGTTTATGTCTGACTAGTATCTGTTCATTAAGCATTCTTTACCTACATCAGGCTGTTAAAGTCCCATATTTAAGCATTAGCTTTTAGGGGAAAAGCATAACCCCTTATTTCTATTGTGCAAGGGAAAAAACCCCCAGAAAGATAAAAGTTGACTTATAACCGATATATAAGTGACTAGTTTAAAAACGATGCTCAGTGACACATGCAAAAAGATCTTGATGAGTCAATTAGACATGCACAGGTTAACAAGCTGTAAAACAAGGCTTTTCCCTCCATTAAATGAAATGGTCAATATCCTTAAAAAGTGCAATGATTTCTTATCAGAGCTTGAATGAACCGTAAAAGTACAGCACCTCTTGGATTATTGACATTTCCACAAGTTTGAGCACGGCAATGTTTTCTCTCCTGATACAAGCTGATGGGCCTTTGTCTTGAAGACCCCAGCCCACCACTCAGCATCTTCATTGTGCAGAATGCAAAATAATACTTTGGCCTCAAACGTCTGGATTTCTTTGACGTAGACATTGCAACAATCTTGAAAACAATGGCCACAAGCAGGATTTTAAGAACTGTGCGTTGTGATTATTTGTGGTAGCGTTCTAGAGTGTGATCTAAACTGCCTCATGGTATGGTTGCCTTGTAGAAGCAAGCAAGCCAAGCCTTGGTAGTTCATACTGGCTTGAATTTTGTGATGAAAGAAAGATGTGGTAGAAACATATTAAAAATTGATATCTGTATTATTCACAAAATGATACCATACTTTATTCATATTGTTATGTATTCCCCATTGAATCAGGAGAAGATTCAACATAACACAATGGATTAGTCCATTAGTCAAATTTTTTTACATGTGTACATTGTATTGGAGAAATTGAATCCTTCCACCATTCTGCTTATACAGTTCTTATTATTAGGAATTATTATTATTAGGAATTATTGAGTCTGTCATCTGCACCTCTAAACTGTCTGGTTTATTTCTGCAACCCAACAGGACAGCCACAGACTTCAGAGGATAGTTAGAATTGCAGAAAAAACAAGTACTAACAATCTCCCTTCCATTGAGGACCTGTACACTGCACGAGTTAAAAAGGGGGCCATGAAAATATCTACAGACCCCTCACATCCTGGACATAAATTGTTTCAACTCCTACCCTCAAAACAACGCTTTAGAGCACTTCACACCAAGACAACTAGGTACAAGAACAGTTTTTTCCCTGAACACCATCACTCTGCTAAACAAATAATTCCCTCAACACTGTCAAACTATTTACTAAGTCTGCATTGCTATTACTATTAGTCTTCTCATCATTCCTATCACCCATCTCTTCCCATCTATGACTGCAGGACTGTACGTTTGTTGCTTGTATCCTTTACGATTTATATTGATATTGATTGTTTCCCGATTGCTTATTTGTACCGTATGACTATCATTACGTGTTGTACCTTATGATTCTTGATGAATGTATCTTGTCTTTTTATGCACATTGAGAGCATATGCACCAAAGACAAATTCCTTGTGTGTCCAATCACACTTGGCCAACAAAGAATTCTATTCTATTCTATTCTATTCTATTCTATTCTATTCTATTCTATTCTATTCTATTCCATTCCATTCCATTCCATTCCATTCCATTCCATTCCATTCAGTCTTCCTCTGCCTATACAATCTTCCTGCCTTTTATCTGGATGACAAGTGAGAAATTTCAATGGGCTCAGCATAAAGATCAAAATGTGCCAGGTGGCAGTAGCTTATTCAGGTGTACATTCCTTCCAGGATGCCAGATATCTTCCTAATTAAATAACAAAAGATTCTCTCCCCAACGAAATTGCCATTTCTATCTAGAACCTAAATAAATGCAAACTCACAACACTGCAGAGCATTCCCTCTAGGAATCCTGGATAAATGCATTTTCTTGGAATTCCTACAGGATTGGCACACTTTTATTTATTTATTTATTTATTTATTTATTTATTTATTTATTTATTTATTTATTTATTTATTTATTTATTTATTTATTTATTTATTTGTCTTGTATGCCGCCCACTCCCGGAGGACTCCAGGTGGCTCACAAAAGACAAGGGAAAGGGGGGAACGAGACAAAGACAACATATTAAAAACAAAACCAACATTCACAATTTCTGTGGAGGTAAATGCTTCTCAGCTTCCCCCACAGCCTGCTGGAACAGCCAGGACTTGGTGGCTTTGCGGAAGGCCGGGAGGGTAGTAAGGGTCCGGATCTCAACAGGGAGCTCATTCCAGAGGGCCAGAGCTGCAACAGAGAAGGCTCTCCCCCGGGGAGTCGCCAGCCGACATTGGCTGGCAGATGGAATCCAGAGGAGACCCAACCTGTACGATCTAATTGGTCTGAGAGAGGTAATCGGCAGGAGGCGGTCTCTCAGGTACCCAGGTCCAATGCCATGTAAGGCTTTATAGGTAGCGACCAGCACTTTGAAGCGGATTCAGAGACTAATAGGTAGCCAGTGCAGCTCGCGGAGGATAGGTGTAACGTGGGTGTACCTTGGTGCACCCACAATCACTCGCGCGGCTGCATTCTGGACTAATTGGAGTCTTCGAACACTCTTCAAGGGCAGCCCCATGTAGAGCGCACACTTCTGCACACTTCTGAGGAGCAAAGGCAAGTTTTTTCCTATATATTGGACTTGTGGGGGAGGATTCAAAGGGCTCACCTGGAACAAGTAAGTCAGAATGTTGTACTCTCAGAAATGAACTTAACCTCTGATTTAAGCAACTGCCTATGTTCTTTATTCCTGGCTTGGAAACTAACCTGGCAAGATTTCTTTCTAACAATTGAAGGAATGGATTATCAGGAAACAATTATTGAGCTATAGTTCATGCATTTTTGATTATGTGGTTAATCGGTTTAAGTAAGGCAATTGAATACAGTAGTGTCCAGATGCTTAAACTTCTGCTTTTTTAAAAAATAGGCATGTTGGCTTACATCAACATAAATGGAAAGCCTATGTGGAAAATAAAATCCATGGCACAAGTGTTAATTATCTAGTAGTGCTACTGCTATTATGTAGCGTTGTTGGCTTATTGATGAATGAGTCGGTGCAGTGTTTGCTCACAGGAATATTAATACCTTGTGCACGAAAGGAGTCATTAAAATGAATAAGGCAGTCCTTGATGCTAAACTCAATGTGTGTTATGGCTGAGGTTATCTGAGCAGTTGTGTCAGGTATAGGAACAGAATGATAAATAATTAAAACCCAATAATTAAGGAAAAGGTAATTCAAGATAATCCTTATTTGAGTTAAAGTCAATATATCCCCCTCATCCCATGTTATATGTTGCAGCAAATTCACAGGAGCAAGGGTTAGCAAGGCCAAATGTAGAGTATAATATGTTGTTACATCTGTAAACAGTTTTATAGCTAATTATCTAAAGCAATCATGACGCAGGTAAAAGCATGATATAACTGTCATGTTTTATATATATATGTGTGTGTGTGTGTGTGTGTGTGTGTGTAGTATTTGTGCTGATAAATAAATAAAGGGAGACTAGTATAGATCTATTTCAAGCTATTTAGCTCTCATCAGCTAGCCATACCCTTACTGGCATTCGAACCTGGGATGTATTGCATATTAGGCCGATGTTTTAACCACTAAGCCACAGGCTCTGATCCGTTATCAGCTGAGCCAGGGAGAAAGGTATATATTTAAAGTCACAACCCCTGGTATGCCCCAATTATTTATTTATATATATATATATATATATATATATATATATATATATATATATATATATATATATATATATATATATATATATATATATATATATACACACACACATACATACACACACACACACACACACACACACACACACAGTATTCACACACTTCCCACAAAATGTCATAATTTCAACTCTTCATTCTCTGGTGGCATTGCCATCTCATCTTCGTGTCATGGTGAGCTGTGGTAGTGTGGTGTTTAGAATGCAATACTGCAGGCAAACTCTGCCTACAGTCAGGAGTTCGATCCTGACTGGCTCCAGGTTGATTCAGCCTTCCATCCTTACGAGGTCGGTAAAATGAGGACCCAGATTGTCGAGGTTGATAAGCTGACTCTGTAAACCGCTTAGAGAGGGCTGTAAAGCACTATCAAGCAGTATATAAGTCTAAATGCTTTTGCTAGCACTCTCTCTCTATTTGATTCTGTCTCCTTTTAAAATTGAGATTTCAGAGAAAAGCAATTTCAGCATCTGAGATTTGGCAGGCTACATGCACTCAATATGTGCCATCTGCCTCATTAAATGTTGTATCCAGATCCTGGTCTCTGATAACCATCAGAGTCAACTCATATTTTAATCTGTTATGATTATTAGTGTAATGTTTCTACTGAGCATGCACATTTTTCTTCTTACTCTCTGAGCAACGCAGTTTAATTTTTTTTATTGCTCTTGGCATAAAAAAAAAAGAGTATCATCAAATACATGCTTTTTCCCCCACTAATGAAAGCATATTGAAATACATAAATTGGAACATGAGTTAAATGTTCTTGATATATGGAATATATATATATATATATCTTCGTAGATTTTCATGGGTGTAGGTATGCTGGTCTTGTTGTATTCGGGTCTTTTCCCATGTAAGATTGAGATTGTCTTGGCAACGTTTTGGCGAGGTCTCACTCGCCATCCTCAGGCTGGGATTTGGGCTTAAAACGTGGTCAGAGCTGCCGTCTTTCTATAAATCTTGGTTGGGGTGTATGGAGTGCTGGCTTTGTTTCACACCCCCACCAAGATTTATAGAAAGACAGCAGCTCTGACCATGCTTTAAGCCTAAAACCCAGCCTGAAGATGGCGAGTAACCAGAATATAATATAATGTTTTCGTAGATTTTCACGGGTACAGGTATTCAGGTTTTGGTGTATTCGGGTCTTTTCCCGTGTAAGATTGAGAGTATCTTGCTGACATTTTGACGAGATCCCACTCGTCATCCTCAGGCTGGTGTCTTCGGCCTCATGCTTGTGTGAGTAAAGTGTGATCGTTCCTCTATAAATACTGGTGGGGAGGTATGGAGTACTGGCTCTGTTGCTGCAAGCAGATTGGTTGGCTGTGTTGCAACATCTTGATTAGTATTTATAGAGGGACGGACGCTCCAATCACGCTTTGCTCGCATAGGCACAAGGCTGAAGACACCAGCCTGAGGATGACGGGTAGGACCTCGTTGAAACATCACCAAGATACTCTCAATCTTACACGGGAAAAGTCCCAAATACACCAAAACCTGCACACACACACACACAAAAAAAAAATATTTGTGTGTGTGTGTGTGTGTGTGTGATGTGAACGTATCTGCAATCTAAGCATTGAAGGCTACTAAGTGCTCTTGAACCCCTTACATATGCTATTCTGCTTGTAGTCATTTACAGCTATTAGTTTACCCTATGTTCTTTTCTTAGATTGCATGACCCTAGCCAGTTTGGAAGCCTAGGGGGTAATGACATTGTGCCAATCAGCAGCAAATCAAATTTGACTTTGTGATAGTCTAACAAAGTCAGCCCTGGAGGAAAACCAGAAGCCTTACTTTCACTCACACTGCTAAGGATGGGGCTATGTTACATGTTGGGGGAAATTGAGGGTCACTTACTTTCCCCCCAGTTCATCAAGCTGAACAGCTGATAAATGGTGATTCTTATTTAGTGGAGAAAAAACATGTTTGTATGTTGTCATCCAGCTTTCATTCATAATAGCACCCTCCTGATTTTATCTCAGACCTAATTATTTTTAATGGGAAGCAATTGAATAACAATCTCTCTGGCTATAATCCCTTGCATCTTCATTATGGTAATCTGACAGCAGGAAAGACAATCAATGCATTCTATTGACTTCCACTAGCAAAATTCTTAAATTCCTCCCGTATTATTTATCCTTCATACTTGCAGAGACTTATTTTTTAAGGTTAATGGATTACATCTGAGCCCTAAGGAAACGATACGTTCTATGCCTGCCTGTCATTTACTAGAGTGGTTACTTATCTGTCAATATTTCTTCCTCTTTCCAAGTCCCAGGCCTACTTGATCTTGTTCATTTGGCACGACTTGAGGAATAACAAGTTTTTTCCCATCATGCAATGTTCTGGGATACATCAGGACAGAGAAATCTCAAAACCCAGGTCAATTATAACAGAAGATGTGTAGCACCTCTGCCCCCATCTTGCCTTCTGGGGACTCACTTGGAAAAATGATATAAAACTATTTACGGAAGTGCCTCCCTGTTATCCAAAGCTGCTTAGAACTGAGACACAGAAAGAAAGAAAGAAAGAAAGAAAGAAAGAAAGAAAGAAAGAAAGAAAGAAAGAAAGAAAGAGAGAAAGAGAGAGAGGGAGGGAGAGAAGGAGGCAGGGAGGAAGACATTGTATGCTGTGCATTTTCCAATTCACTTTATAATATGCAAAGGCAGTTTGCTAATTCTCTCTGTGTGAGAATGAAGCTGGCAGAGCCTTCATAGTGCAATAATTACTTTTTAATTAGAATTCATTGAATACAGATGGATTCTCGCTGAACTTCCTCCAGCTGATGTTTTAATATTCCCATGTCAGGTATTACGAGCCTGTAACTGGCAGTGAGTTACATCGCACAACTCTGTAGTGCGAGTGACTTACATAAAGTAACCAACTTTATCATTTTTCCTAGATGAAAGATGATCGTGTTCCTTGTTCTCTTTTTTGTAGAATATGTCACTAGCTTGTTGATATAATGCTTGTTTATTCTTGTTCCTGCAGGAAATATCATGGTTCATGTATCAAATTACTGTAACCGCCTGGAACATCTTTATTTAAAATAAAGTACTGCTGTATTTTCTCTTGGCGACATTGACCATATTTGCCGGGATTTCTAATGTTTTTCACAAATAAATCATTGGAGTGTCTTTTCTTTTAATCTGCCTATCTAAAATGAATGATATTATCTGATCTCATTAAAGCAATCAGATCTAAAATGGACTTGATATTTGTAGCACTTTGGCAGAAATAAGGAAGATTTCAGGGTTGTTTTTTTTTGTTTTGTTTTGTTTTCTTGCTCCGGGGCCTCTAAACAGAAGCTGACATGAGATATATTTTTGAAGTCCAAGTTAATAATTCTCTTTATATAAGAAATAAATACACCCCACTGAATAGAGAATCAGAGCTAAAATTAGAATAGAAATTCTCCAAGAAACGTTACCTATAGAAAATGATTTATTCTAATGCAATAATGGTATAGATTTACAAAGCTTGAGTGATGCAGTGTTCCTCGTTACGGTTGTAAAATATTTGTTGCCACCCTGGGACTTTCTAGATCATTATTTTAAAAAAGGAAAAACTCATTTTGACAGATGAACTGGGGCCATTCCGAACAAATCACTGATACTTCAAATAACAAGGCCTCCAAAGAGGGGAGCACAGACTTATTACTATGGCAACCCAGATCAAAACACTATTTTAGTGGAGACTTTCCAGTTTTACAATGCAATGATGCTTGTTTATAGTACCACTGAAACCAGATTCAGCAAAGGTTCGAGAAATGAGCTGACAAGAGGAAAATCATTATATATAAACTGGGGATGCCTGAATGACATATTCTGGAAATATTCTGTTATTTGATCAAATGATGAAATTTTGACACATTGAGAAATGAATTAAAGGTAGGAAGATATTAGCCAGTGGATCCACAGTAGGTGCTGGTTTGCATTATATTTCTGCTTCATTATATTTCTGTTTGATTCCAACCATAACTAGCATAGCAACAAATCTAGATATATAAACTGTCTGTTCTGATATTTAACTTGTCAAAAGTTTAGGCTGTAGATGAATTTTCTTTCAATTTGGGATTTTCTATCCAGTGCATGCTACAGAATGGTTGATAATGATCGTTGGTTGATCACCAACTACCTACCCACAAGATTGAACTATAGCAAAGGCTTAAAATTCCTAAGTAACTGAAATGGCAATCAAGGGAAATGATGTAAATTTATATAAAGCTCTTTTACTCATACTTGTCTACAGTTAATTGTTAGATTGTTCTATGATCATTCAGTGGTAGTTTTGATTGTTACATTTCAATATTTTGCTAAACTGACAACGGCCTTATTTAGATTCTCACTGACACGAAGTTAGATGGAAGAAATGAAATTAACAAAACAGTAGTTATCTTAAATTGACATGAATTTAACTGTGGGAGTATCAACCCTTTCCCTCTTTTCCTTTAAAAAAGTTCTCATTCCTAAAGATTTTACACTGAAAACTGACACCAATCTAAGAAATTCATCTTCGGACAGCACTGGCTCTTCGGCTTTGAAACAGAGATGAGCACCCCCACTAGAGTCAGGAATGACTAGCACACATGTGTGAGGGGAACCTTTACCTTTACTTACTTACATACATACATACATACATACATACATACATACATTTATATTTAGTGTCACAACCCCTGGTATGCCCCAATTATGGGAGGAAGCTAACTGCTCATCACAAGAGTCCATCACAACAGAAACCCAATATTTTTACTGTTGCCTTTGTTATATTTGTGTTATATTTGTGCTGATAAATAAATAAAGGGAGACTAGTATAGATCTATTTCAAGCTATTTAGCTCTCATCAGCTAGCCATACCCTTACTGGGATTCGAACCTGTGCTGTATTGCATCTTAGGCAAACGTCTTAGCCATTAAGCCACAGGTCTCCTCCTTATCAGCTGAAGCCAGGGAGGAAGGTATATATTTAGTGTCACAACCCCTGGTATGCCCCAATTATGGGAGGAAGCTAACTGCTTCCATTATCTATCAATCGGCTCGTCACAAGAGTCCATCATGACAGAAACCCAATATTTTTACTGTTGCCTTTGTTATATTTGTGTTATATTTGTGCTGATAAATAAATAAAGGGAGACTAGTATAGATCTATTTCAAGCTATTTAGCTATCATCAGCTAGCCATACCCTTACTGGGATTCGAACCTGTGCTATATACATACATACATACATACATACATACATACATACATACATACATATATATTTTCACACAATTGACACAAACTCATTTTTTTCTAGGACAAATTCTTGTTGCATTTTCACAACCCTATCAAACTTTGGTACCATGTTATTTAGACTATGCTTTTTTCACTGAGAAAATAAATGGGGTCTTGGTTTTGGTATCTCACAAATTCCAGCTAGGTCAGGTATGTCAGAATACAAGTTATAGGTCTTGATAAGTGATATTGCAACGTTTATTCTTTGTACTTTTATATTTGTACATGGTTGATTAACCATTCCACAACCTTTTGGTTCATTAAGGGTGCAATCATATCTATTCATTTGAGACTAAGCCCAATGGGTTCAATTAACAGCTATGCATAAATTTGCACAATAAACTAAATAATACATCTCAGCTTTTTCTGTGCATCATGATCAGCCCAATGCACATCTAAAATTTACCTAACACTTAAAACAAAAGCAAAAATAAAATTAGCAGGAGGGTAATACAGAATTCAATGTTATGAGATAAAATCGGTATGGTAGAAGCTTGGTTTTATCAACTGTTACTTTTTATAGTCAGTCTTATAATTTTTCAATGTTATAAAGTAATTGCAGTCTTCTACTTTAAGAATACTGACGATATTTGAAGAATAGTTATACTGTATCTACAGTATGTCATTTAAAATAAAAAAGGAAAAATAAATTATATGGATTAATGGAATTGTGTGCAATCAAAAGGGTCTCTTGAAAGATAGTACAAACATAGTAAGTCAGCTTGGAACTTGTGGAAAGTTGTCACCCAGCCCTCTCCCAGAAAAATGAAATATCCTAGGAAATATTGAAATGGCAGAATATTACATTTCCCTGGATGTGAAAAGGAAGAAACATGTTTTAAAAAGTCAGAGTAGCTCCCTGCAGCTTCCTGCCCCCACCCACTTTGTTAATGGGCCATTAAGAAGGCCAAGCCAGTCCCTTTACATAATAAAGAGTTCTCCCCTTCAGCTCCAGGGGGATGGGATTAAGGCATGATAATATTGGCCCTTTTACCCAACTCACCACATGGCATCTGGGAACTCAACCAAACCTGGATTCAAAACACAGTCTAGAGAGTGCATGGCCCCATGGGAGTCTGACAACCAATCAGAATACAAGCTCAAGATCAAAGACCAGAGAGGACATAAAACCAGGGACTCAGCATCTCAGACCTTCCTTTTCTTTTTCTCCACCAACATTGAAGCATGTGATCACCTTTTCTGTTCAGGACTCAAGCCATGTGGTCCTGTCCACTATTAAACCATCTTTCCAAGCAGCCTCCGTGTCTCCAGTGTCTTTTTCCCCACTTGGAGCCGAACACAGAAGGACATTTCTTTCAACAATTGGCACCCCACAGATGGGACTCCAAACTAGCCTAACCAATGGATATGGCCCAGGTAAGCCTCCCATGCCGGCACAGACCCCATTGAGTCTGTGGTGGACTTTATCTTGCCTTAGCCATTTGGATCTGGGAGGTAAAGGTGTTTTGAGTTTGAGCTCAAAGGCTGCCTGGAAAGAAGATAAGTACCTCTAAATTTTATTCCTCTAAAATTTCATTTTAAGCATGGCAAAGCATGGGAAATGTGTGTAAGCCTGCATGTGTGTGATGAAATCTTTCTTCCAAACACAGCTGGATCTTGGTTCCTCTGTGTGTTTTACCAAGAGAGCTTGGAAAGTATTAGGGTCAGGCCAGAGCACAGGACCTTCTGTTAGGGAAAGGAGAGTGCGTGTGAAAGAATGAGAATTTGTTGTTGCTGCTGTACCTTAAAGTAACAACCCAGAGAACGTTTTAAGTTCATTTACAAGAGGTCTCATCCTTGCATGTATTGTGTGTTTAAATGATTTTACCTGTTCATCTCTTTCCTGAAGCATGTGAATCCAGACCCCATTTCTCATCTGTGATATCCCAATAATTTTACCAGCAATACTGGTGGGTTTTTTTCCAAACTCTGCCTGCAAGCTATTTACCCCCCCCCCCAATCTTGTTTGTTTGTTTGTTTATTGGATTTATATGCTGCCCTTCTCCCAAGGACTCAGGGCGGCGTACAACATTTAAAAAGACACATATTACAAAAGTTAAAAAAAAATAGATAGAGTATCCAAAAAACAAACCCAATTAAAATTAACAATAAATCTTCCAACAATGCCTTTTCTGTGGGGGAGGGGACCTTGATCTCATGTCTTTCAGCCCTGGAAGATTGTACTCTTCGAGGTGAGTATAGATTTTTCTTTTCCCTTTTGGGGAGAGGAGGAGAGTGTTTCCTTGTGTGTGCATGTATGAGATGAAGGAAATTCCTACTAGAGGTTTGCCTTCGACCTGAGTAAAAACCTTCTGCACATCTATCTGGCCAACCTAATCTATTGGTCCTAAAGTAGAAACCTGGCTTCCAGAAGGCAGTTTTGATTTAGATTTTGTCAACAAATTTGCTGATTTTCTGGCCACCATCAGATGAACTGAAAAGGAGCTCTACCTGAGTTTTTTCCCCAAGGTGACTAAGGAGTCCATAGAGATACGTTAAAAAAAAGCTTTTGCACAGTAATAGTTGTCCTTAAAAAGAAAAGTAGAGCTCAAGAGCCCCACCCAAATGCAAACGATGTGTTCATGAAAGTTTCCATACATCTTGGTTTTTAAAACTATGCCAGTGCCTGCTGGGAGGTCCAACCTAGAACTGGCTGAATGCAAACAATGTGTGAACAAACATCTCTATACATCGTCCCTATACATCTTGATCTTTAAAAATATGCCAGCGCTTATGGCATTGGGAGATCAAGATAGAAGAGTTTGGATCTTTAAAAATTAGCCAGTGTCTGCTGGCAAGTCCAAATTAGAAAGAGGACACGGAACACCCAGGGCAGAGACAGATATTAACAATCTAGTGCTTAAGGAGATAGAACAACGGGTGTAACTTCAAGCAAAAGTAAGAAATTTAGCAGGTAATAAAAAGGTAAAGCCTGTCTGAATGGGAAGACCTAGGTAATTGGACTTGATTAATTTGATGTAATGTCTGTTAAAATTCTTAGGTGTGCATCTATGCTAATATAACATGTAGAATTGAATGGCATTGAATTGACTGTGATATGTTTGACCAGCTGGCAAAATAAGTAAGCTTCTCAGCTTGGGCTTGAAGCTGTGTGGAACGGGAAAGTAGTTAGGATTTAAACTGTTCTCTGAGTTTTTCCATGCTTGGAGGTTGAGCCACATATTCCCCAAGGAAAGAAAATTGAAGATTTAAAGGGACAGAACCTCCCCCAGGCCTGAAAGTGATGTTCCATGGTATTTGTGCATGTATGTGTATGTGTGTAATCATTTACAGATCTGGAGGGAAGTTGAGATCCCTTAATAATAGAAAATGGATCTCATTGGCTTATGTACAGCTCCCTGAAATAATTGTAATAATTGCTTTGCATGAAGAAAGAATGAAATGGGATTTTTGTATGTGAAATTAATTTACACAAGCAGTCTGCTTGCAATGCAAATGTGAGTATGTTGATGGTAAAAGTTGGTGTGAATGTACTTTGATTCCCTTTCATATAAAGAAACAGTAATTTGCAAGGTTGTTTAATGATATGTTCAGTTCAGTTCAGTTCAGTTTATTACATTTATATGCTGCCCTTTTCCCCTGAAGGGGACTCAGGGTGGCTCACAACTCAACCAGGGAAGGGGAATACAGACAAAAATTTAAAAAAAAAACAAAGCATAGCAATGCATAATTAAAAAACATACAACAGTCATACCATTCGAGATGGGGGCAACAGCTCTTTAGCCCCAGGCCTGTCGGAACAGCCAGGTTTTAAGGGCCTTGCGGAAGGCCTGGAGGGTGGTGAGGGTTCGAATCTCCATGGGGAGTTCATTCCAGAGGGTCGGAGCACCACAGAGAAGGCTCTCCTCCGAGTAGTCGCCAGTCGACACTGGCCGGCAGATGGAATTCAGAGGAGGCCTAATCTGTGGGATCTGATCGGTCTAGTGGAGGTAATTGGCAGCAGGCGGTCTCTCAAGTACCCAGGTCCAATACCATGAAGGGCTTTATAAGTGACGACTAGCGCCTTGAAGCGTATCCGGAGACCAATAGGCAGCCAGTGCAGCTCGCGGAGGATAGGTGTTACGTGGGTGAACCGAGGTACACCCACGATTGCTCGCGCGGCTGCATTCTGGACAAGCTGAAGTCTCTGAATACTCTTCAAGGGCTGCCCCATGTAGAGCACGTTGCAGTAGTCCAGTCTAGAGGTCACACACATATGTGTGTTACCATTTCCAAACCTGAAGGGAGGGTGAGATCCTCTAAAAATACAAAATGGAGCTCATTGGCTTGTAAAAAAGCTTCCTGAAATACCTATGATTGGTTGGCATGAGCAAACATGAAGGTCTGTGACAGCCATTGTGATTTTTGTTATTTACAAAATGACATCATTTCCAACATTATTTCTGTAATAATATCATTATACAAATAGATTGATGTGATGCAAATGATACATGATTCATATTTAATACACAATGGGAAATAACCAACACCCCTCCTTTCCAATTCATTCATTAAACAGGTTTTAGTGTACTTGCATTTTCACAAGCACATGCTTGGATAAAATATTGAATATGCATATTTAAAATGGCTAATATATTGACTAGCCTTGCATCAAAATTTATATGCATTTTCCTAGTGCATTTAATTTGTAATCTAGATACGCAAATAAATAACTGAAGCAAACAGGGCTAAAACATATCTAATTTAGCATGTTTGAGGTTCAATCATACTGGGAATGGCACAGATCTAAAATGCGTCACTCTGCCATGAATTCACCCTCGGTTACCAATTTTGACAGATCTTCCCGACAGCTGTAATACCACCAGAAGCCAGTATCTGGAGCTGAACAGCACTTTTAAAAATCAGTACAATATTAGCTACTCTTTAAAATTGCCTTAATTCTCGTAGTACAACCATTTCTCCATTTGTCTTACATTTTTGTCTTACATTAAAAAAAAACGCGAATCTGAATTGAAACATGAACAGAAAGGGCATACCACAGACACTCCATTTCATAAAGGAGGGCACTGTTTTAACAAAAATAATAAACCTATCACTTATAAAGAACTTCACTGGCTTTTTTTTTTTTTTTTTACGAACTTGACACTACTGCTCTGCACTGACACACAAGGAAAGAGAAGATGAGAAATTTGGAGTAGGACTAAAATGCTGAAAGCAAGATAGAATTATACAAAGACACCAACTTACTCTTTGCCCCTGAGAAAGGGACACAGAAGGGTGACCTTGAATGAGATGTGTAATCTTAAATTAATCCTTGTTGCAAATATGTGCACAGAAGGGGAGGGGAATATGTAATATCTCTCTCCTCATCCCCTGATCACATAGATTGTCCTACATATTTATGCACGTTTATATTTATATGTAATGTGGCAGTGGTTCTACTAAAAATAGGTTCACCGACAAAAGGGCGACCGACAAAAGCGCGCCTGACTAAACTGCGGTGACAAAACCGCGAGTTCTGAACCGCACCTACGAATGAGCGCTGAATCGCGCCGACAACAGCGCGCCGACAGAAGGGGGCTGTAAACCTAACCCTAACCCTAACCCTAACCCTAACCCTAACGCTAACCCTAACGCTAACCCTAACGCTAATCCTAACGCTAACTCTAACCCTAACCCTAACCCTAACCCTAACCCTAACCCTAACCCTAACCCTAACCCTAACCCTAACCCTAACCCTAACCCTAACCCTAACCCTAACCCTAAACCTAAACCTAAACCTAACCCTAAACCTAAACCTAAACCTTACCTTAACTTAAATCACCCTTCTGTCGGCGCGCTGTTGTTGGCACATTGATGACATCGCGGTTTTAGCGATGTGTTTTTTTCCGGCACGCTTTTGTTGTGTGCGCTTTTGTCGTGTCACGCTAAAAATAGATATCATGGTAAAGCCTCTTTGCAGATACAACTTAATGTCCCCTTTCCTGAATTTCATACATCAATATCTTATGCCACTTCTTAATGGCAACAGTGGAGACCCACTGGAGAGTTTGTATGTGCTGGTCAGATCACACTGTGTCTACCTCCTCTCTGTTGCCCATATGTCCTTTCTCAGCTTTCAATTGTTTATAATAGGGACAGTCAATTTAAACATACATCAAGATGAAGGGACAGGGTTTAAAATAGGGGAGGTTATTTTCTTCCTCCATAAAAACTATTAAAGGAGAGGGAGGGAGGGAGGGAGGGAGGGAGGGAAGAGGGCAGGGAATGAGAGAGAGACAGAGAGAGAAGAGAGAGAAAGAGAGGGAGGGAGGGAGAGGGGGGGGAAGTTAATCAAAAACAATTAGGAAACTGCCTTCACTCTTTTAGCAGCCTCTTGTAGAAATAATGTTTTGCATACCTAGAGGTGTGTTTCCCCCCCACCATCTCTTTGAATTACCCAAGCGGTCATCAGAATGGCGGTCAAATGAGAACGTGATGCTGAAGGAGCACTTGGCTGCTTGAGTTGCTCAGAGCACTGCCACTATAATTCAATAAGAAGAGAATAAATGTTAAAGTGGGCATTCTGGGACAGTGGCATCAAGGTCTTTCTTTGCAATTGCTGCCCTCTTCCTTCTTCCCTCTAGGCAACAGACAGTCTCCATGACATCTGTGTTACTAGATACACCAAGTTATTCAGCCAACTGTTGGTCTAGACAAGCCAACTTAAAAATATAGTGGAAATAACAAGGGATGCACGGAATGTGGAAATGGCAGCAAACAAGGTAGCTAGGGACTTTTATCTCCTTACATAGCTTGATTCTTAAAAAAATAAAGCAGCTATGAGCTTCTTGTACAATGACCCTATCAGAGAATGGAAATTATATTAAAGCCAAATTTTGAACTTTTAAAACACTGAGCTGGAGATTAGTTACATGTGTGTGTGCATATCTGTCTGAGCACGCACAGAATAATTAAACCCAAGGTCTCCCAAAACTGACTTTATCAATGTATTTTACCCAATATATCTTAACAACTAAAAATTATTTCATGTGACGTTATTGTAATAACATCCTTCAGTGCTGAATGTTTTACATACCATTCAAACATTTACAAGTTGGCACGATGGCTATTCCAAATGCACCATATTTTGTTTAACATAGTAATGTATGGAGGACTTATTTCTGTGGTCTTTATTTCACTTTTTTTTTAAAAAAGGAAAGAAATGACGATGAAGAATCTGGCAGGGGAGAAGTTGTACAGGAAAAGCATATTGTGAGCCTGGTGTTTTTCAAATAAAACTTCATAGGTTAGAACTATGTTAAATTATACTGATCGTGTTTGAAAGTGGCATAGGATCAATGCCTATGCCTAAGGATCAATGCCAATGCCTAAGGGGAGGGAGGGAGGGAGGGAGAGAGGGAGGGAGGGAGGGAGGGAGGGAGGGAGAGAGAGAGAGAGAGAGAGAGAGAGAGAGAGAGAGAGAGAGAGAGAGAGAGAGAGAGAGAGAGAGAGAGAGAGAGAGAGAGACCACTCACACAACATCACGAAATCTCCAGAACCATAAAGCCTACAAACTTGAAATTTGGCAAATTTCAAGTTTGTAGGTTTTATGGTTCTTGGCTTCTAGGTGCACACTAACAAAGGATTTTTCGAAATGACCATCAGATCATTAGAATTATTATTAACACACTCTGTTGCTAAGGAGTTAGATGTGCTATTCCCCTCCCCACCTGAAAAGAACTCTGTTCCAACTGCCACTTGGGTGTGGGCATGGCCAGTGCGTGACTCATCCAGCCTGCGGGCTGGGAGTTTAGACATTCTACTCCCCCTCCCCAGCTGAAAAACGCTCTGATGCTAAGGGGTTAGACTGAGGTAAAGAAGGGAATAAGATAAGAGAGGCCTCTGTGGGGCAAGCCTGAGGGAAAGAAGGGGAGAGGAGAAGCCGATTATAACTACTCATTAATTTTCAAACTATAAGTGTTGATTTATCAAGCCCGATCACATAGTTTTGTAGCAGAGCATGGGTATCCAGCTAGTCATATGTACGGGAAGCAAGCCCCATTCATTTCAATGGGTCATTCCCATG
Organism: Thamnophis elegans; assembly: GCF_009769535.1. Classification (NCBI taxonomy): domain Eukaryota; kingdom Metazoa; phylum Chordata; class Lepidosauria; order Squamata; family Natricidae; genus Thamnophis; species Thamnophis elegans. Next base: position 13,381,012 of record NC_045545.1, on the reverse strand, counting down.
GGAAATTATGGGTCATTCCCAGGTGAGAATAGGATTGCAGCTTGATTTATTTGCACAGCATTCCCATTATGGGAAAAAACATGGTGCTTAAACTGTCATGACTAATGTTTGTTGATTTTCTATACAACCTAAGCTCAACTAAATTTGAGTACAATTCATTTTCTGCTCTCTAGGTTACCTTATCTACCATTACCAAAAAGAAGGTTTTAGCAGTAAACTTGAAAAATATATGTGCAGAACAGAGTTCCTTAGTGACTACCCTTTACACGGGAAGCATAACAGCAGAAGGTAGAATGACAAGGCATTAACCTGAAAATGCTATTCATTGCATTTAATATTAATTCATGCACAGAGCATTCCACTGTTGCTACTTTGTGAAAAAAAATAGATTGGGATACAGGAGAGAACCACCATTAAATCAATCCCAATTATTAGCCCCAATGGTGTGTCTCCAACATTGGGAGAAAGATTGTCCCTAGCACAATGACAAAAAATAACAACAGAAGAAATTCCCTTGGCTAATTTTCTAGCCAGCAGCCACTGCAATGTTTCCACTAGGAAAGAGGGAAGAAGAGGGAGTGTGATATAATAAATAATGACTTGCTCTACTGGTACGAAGAAATTATGACTATGCTTGGGGGATCTAAGTATAGGTATATACCCATCCACACTATGAAGAAAGGGGGTAGAAGTCAATCCAGATTGCTCTGATGTCTTTCCTTTAGTAGATTCAAGCCTATTTGAATTAAGACGAATCAAGGGCTTTATTGTTCTAGCAGAAATCAGTATAAAGAGAAAAAATGGGCACAAAGGTATGCCTTACAAATATCCCACAATATCTATTCAAAGAAACTTGAAAATAGCTCAGCCTACTTATATTTGCATAAGATTTCAAAACACATGAAACTGACTACAGGCTGGGTATAAGTTCAATGTAGTCGATTACAGGAAACAGCACAAAATCTTAATTTTGTAGGTTTCTGAGTAGGTGAGAAATAACATTAAATCAGTCCGCATTTGACAGATGAAATTACTGAGCAAAGCAAATCATAAACTTTTAACAGATTAACAGAGTTGGAAGGGACCTTGTAGGTCATCTAGTCCAACCCCCGCCAAACCAGGAGAAGCTACACCATTTCTGACAAATGGCAGTCCAATCTCTTCTTGAAAGCTGTCAATGATGAAACTCCCACAAATTCCAAAGGTTGTTCCATTGATTGATTGTTCTCACTGTCAGAAAATTTCTTCTTATTTCTAGGTTGAATCTCTCTGTGATCAGTTTCCATCCATTATTCCTTGTCTGGCCTTCAGGTGCCTTGGAAAATAGCCTTGACCCCTTCCTCTCTATGGCAGTGCCTCAAATATTGGAACACTGCTATCATGTCTCCCCTGGTCCTTCTCTTCACTAGACTAGCCATGCCTGAGTTTTGTCCTAATTAACATATTTTAAACAACTATTTTCTCCCTTAATCTAATCTTGTCTGAGCAATGAATGGAATATAAAGTTTGGAAAGAAACTTTGGAAAGAAGTTTGGAAAGAAGATTTAACTAACCAACGGACATAAATCAGAATTTAGAAAAATCAGGAGGGGGAGGCGAAATGAAAGTTAAAAGCATACTAAGGAGATTTGTTTTGTCCCAGCCTGTTCGACTTTGTTCTAATTAAAACATATTTTAAGCAACTCTAATCAATCAGAGGTGAAAGGTAACAAAAAAAAATCAAGAAAAAACACTAGCCTGGATTCAAAACTGGATTTTAAATTATCAAGTTGTATTGCTGGAAACTATCAGCGAATCATTTGCCAGACCAAAGAACAAAGAAAGTGAAGTCATTAAGATTATTTATTATTATTATTAGATTTCATTCTAATAAAATGAAATTCAATGGTGAGAAGAGTAAGGTTATACATTTAGGCAAGAAAAACGAAATGCACAGGTACAGTATAGGTGGTACCTTCCTCAATAGTAGTAACTGTGAAAGGGATCTTGGAGTCATAGTGGACAACCATTTAAATATGAGCCAGCGGTGTGCAGCAGCTGCCAAAAAGCCAACACAGTTCTAGGCTACATAAACAGAGAGATAGACTCAAGATCATGTGAAGTGTTAATACCACTTTATAATGCCTTGGTAAGGCCACACTTGGAATATGGCATTCAGTTTTGGTCACCATGATGTAGAAAAGATATGGAGACTCTAGAAAGAGTGCAGAGAAAAGCAAGAAAGATGATTAGGGGATTGGAGACTAAAACATATGAAGAACGGTTGCAGGAACTGGGTATGTCTAGTTTAATGAAAAGGAGGACTAGGGGAGACATGATGGCAGTGTTCCAATATCTCAGGGGTTGCCAAAAGAAGAGGGAGTCAAACTATTCTCCAAGGTACCTGAGGATAGAACAAGAAACAATGGGTGGAAACTAAATAAGGAGAGAAGCAACTTAGAACTGAGGAGAAATTTCCTGACAGTTAGAACAATTAATCAGTGGAACAGCTTGCCTCCAGAAGTTGTGAATGCCCCAACACTGGAAGTCTTTAAGAAGATGTTGGATAGCCATTTGTCTGGAATGGTATGGTTTCCTGCCTAGCAGGGGGTTGGACTAGAAGACCTCCAAGGTCCCTTCCAACTCTGCTATTGTATTGTATTGTAAAAAGCAGGAAAAAAAAAGATTTCATTGACTCTGACAGTGGCACAGGGAAAATGGTAGAGGGGGGGAAATGTCCTAACAAAGGGAAATAAAAAGAAGATAAAAGATTTCACTGGGCTTGACAGTGACTTGGGGAAAATTGAAATGGGTGGACATGGGAGACAACAGGAATAGAGAATTGGGACGAAAGACTTATTAGGAAAAAATCTGATATTTAGAAATTGTTATGGATAGAATATAAAGTTGAGGCATGCGATTACATAATAATTAAACTGAGTTGCTAATGGATTGAACAGGAGAATGGAAAGACAATTAAATACATGTTAAAATATAAGAAATATTAATGTACATAGAATGTTTAAGAAAATGAACAAAGTGAGGTATGTATTGCTTGTTACTTTATGTAGCAGATTAATGGAATTGTAATGAACACTGAGCAGTAGGGATTGTTATTTAAAGACAAAGCTAAGTTAAGATATGGAAAAATGGAGGGGGAACATGAAATATACTTATAATGAAATTATAAAGACAGATTAAAAATTTGGGGTGGGTAACAATATATAACTATACAATATTATGATAAGAATAGCTTGGAATTTCAATCAGATCCACATTCCGGACTAAAATAAGTTGGGGAGTGGGGTGTTTTAAAAAGACAATTGCTATATATGTATACTTTTTTTCTTCATTGTTTAAAAAAAGATGTTAAAATTAAAGAGGTTTATTGATATGAAATTATAAATACCATCAACATAAAATGGAGCTTGCTCAGAGAATGAGAGGGAGGGTGTGGAAAAGAGGAGAGAGGCAAGGGAAGAAGAGAGGATAAGGAGAGAGGGTAGTGGGGAAGAAGAGGAGAGAAAGAAGGAGTGGAAAGGGGAGAGAGGAGAAGAAGAGAGGAAGGGGACGTAGAGAAGAGAAGAATGACAGAGGGTAGAAAGGAGGTAGGGAGGAAGAGGAGAGAGGGAGAAGAAAGAGATGGACAGAGTAATATAATGTATGGAGAGCATACAATAAGTTTTTTTCGGGAGTTGATGGTAAGACAAATTGATGTTAATATTTAATAATATAAAATTATGTTGGTGATGTAAGAGTACACGTGTGGTTATGTGTTATGAAAATGAAAAAATAAAAAACTTTAATTTAAATTTTTTTTGAACACCAATAATAATAAAACAACATAACACAGATATTTATTTTTCTCTTCCCGTCCATATTTCTAAGCATTAGAGCTTTCTCCAGAGATCCTTTTATTGCAATAGTTCTTTTCCCCCCCACTTGTTAGCTACTGTAGATTCCTCCACAAGAAATAATGATTATGATGGCATGATTACCGTTGAATAATTCCTAAGAGAAAAATTAGTTTGATCATAATCCTCTTACAAATGATACATAGGAACAAAAACATATTGCTTGCCATAAGGGTCTATTGTAGCTATTGTGCTAATGCTACCCTTATAAATAAGTTCTAGAGACTTCAGTAGGCTTATTTTCCAGATAAGTGGGAAGAGGTCTCCAGGCAGACAAGTACATTTACTTGCTTACAGTACTCAAAACTCAGAAGGCTTCAAATTATTTAAAGCCCCACCGGTTGCAGCCCATAGAGCAGAAATAAGGACGAAGGAAAGTTTGAATAAAATAGAGTAGCAGAGTTGGAAGGGACCTTGGAGGTCCTCTAGTCCATTTTGTGGGTGTCTCTTCTTCCAGGACAGTTTCATTATTGTCTAAAATGGTGAGCCCATACCAAATACTTAATCTAAATTAGCCAAGGTGGCGCAGTTCTTAGGGTGCAGTACTGCAGGCCACTTCAGCGGACTGTTATCTGCAGTTCAGCGGTTCTAATCTCACCGGCTCAAGGTTGACTCAGCCTTCCATCCTTCCGAGGTGGGCGAAATGAGGACCCAGACTGTGGGGGCGATATGCTGACTCTGTAAACCGCTTAGAGATGGCTGAAAGCCCTATGAAGCGGTATATAAGTCTAACTGCTGTTGCTATTGCTATTGCTAAATTTCTCTGTGGTGCAAGAGTGACTTGAATCTTTTACCTACGTAGATTCCTTTTGTCTTCTATTTGTCCTTTTCTGGCTCCGGCTGAATGTCTTTGATACGTCCTTTTATTTTCCAAGCTTTAGAATCAACCAACGTCTAAGACTTCGCAGGGATTAATTCTCAGAAGCTGGTTCTATTGTCAGCACAGAGGATGGGAATTAAACAGTTCAATTGCCTCTGGTAAATTATGCTAAAGATACAGCTATTGTTTCTCCTGCTTCTCATATATTTTGTGAAAGAATACCATCAAAATAATAGTAGAAATCTGCCCTGTATTTTTGCTGTTGTTTTCCAAACCTGGAATGCTTCAAATGTATTAGAGTATTACTCTCCTTAATAGTTATGCTGGATGGGATGATGGGAATTGTGGGGAAAGGCCCAGTGTTAAATAAACATAGTTTTAGTTATAAGCTACATTCATACTTTTTCATTAGCTACCATCTATTGTAGTTCTAATATATGGTGTGCTGGTGAAAGAAATAACACGAGATTCAATCATTTATATTGCTGTTGTACATGGATATTATTACTGTCAATGCTCCTATTATTTATCAAGCTAGCAGCATCCATTTTGTTCACTGCAACAGTAGCACAAGCACAATTATAAATTCGCCTCCTGCCAATTACCTCCCTGCGACCAATTAGATCGCATAGACTAGGCCTCCTCCGAGTTCCATCTGCCAGTCAGTGCCGACTGGCAACTACACGGAGGAGAGCCTTTTCAGTAGTAGCTCCGACCCTTTGGAACGATCTCCCCGTGGAGATTCGTACCCTCACCACCGTCCAGACCTTCCGCACAGCCCTTAAGACCTGGCTAGCCCGTCAGGCCTGGGGATAAAGATAATTTGTCCCCACCCGAATGATGAATGAATGTTGCTTACTATTTTACTTCTATGTAATATTTGTGTCTATTGTCTGTACCCTCCCTTCCTTATTTTATGTAAGCCGCCCTGAGTCCCCTTAGGGAAAAGGGCGGCCTATAAATACTAATAAACAAACAAACAAACAAACAAACAATTGGATGAGCGCTACTAAATTGCTTCCATTCATACTGGAAGTAATGGCAATAGTACCTTATGTCCAATATGGGCACATTGTTCCAACTGATCCTTTCTAGTCTATAGGGTTGACATATCACTGCTATGTCTGATATGTAGTAGGGTAAGTGTTGTAACTCAGCAGCAGTCTTCTGTGAGTCTTTCCGGGATGCAAGATTAACTATGCAGCTGGGGCTCGTTAGGGGCATCTTCTGGGGATAAAAGGTCGGATGGTGCCACGCCCTGGTTGCAGGAGTCAACGTTCATTTGTGCGTTTCAACGTTCATTGATCCTTGGTCGTGGTTTCTTGGATGGACACTTGGAGAAGTGATTTGATTTCTGTAACCATGATTCGTAGAGACATTTGAAGAAATGCTTTGCTTTCTTTTTGTTCACCTTGTGTTGCCGTAAGAGAGATTTGTTTTGCATTCCGTTATCTTCAGGCAGAGACTTTAATTAGGTTTATTTTGGGCTCATAGCCAGTTTGAGCCGAGGACTGATAAAGAGAGTTCCTTTTAAGTTTGTTTGCCTGTCATCTGTTAATGAGAGAAGGAGGGAGGACAGAACAGGTAAGGTAGGCAATGGGGCATGTAGCACATTGCCATGTTCATCATAAATTTTGGGTGGTTCAATTGAGCTGCAGAGGCACATTTGCTTGCCCAGAGGAAGCAGATGTTTCATCATGATGTAAAGATCTGCCAACAAAGAAATAACAAGTGGAGAAAGAACAGAAAATCCCCCTCTATTAAAAAAAATGCCAACAGTGTTAACCAAAGATGATTTTAACACACATAATTGAAAGGTTTTGTTTTCGTCAATATAATAGCACTTCAACTGACAACATATTTATCATAGTTGGTTAATATCTTTTTGTATGGTTATCTTTGTGTCTAGATAAGTATTGGAACTGGAGTGCTTTATTGCCTTCCTTAGATAAATGTTTTTTCGTTCAAATTTAGTACCTTTTATTATGATCCTATGTGGCGGTTCCTCACTCCACCCCTTGATTTTATTTCCCATTGGTTCACAGAGTTTTTCTTTCTCTTATAATTATTTTCAAATTCTTGCCAATCTCAGGATGAGTGTGGTATCAACACAAATCCATTGGTTCTTTTTGGAAAGAACTTGTGGTAAAAAAAAAAGTCAAACTGATGGCTGTGATGATGTAATTGAACTTTTGCTGATTTTTTGATGTGCACCACACATGTTGCACATAAAAATCAGATGAATGTTGATTGCAATATCATGGCCATCATCTTGACTTCTTTTTCAACACCTCTGTGTCTTTTTGGGAACATCCTGATTACTAAAGTAAAGTATTTGTCATTTTTAGATGGGTGAGACTCAGAATGGTTTAGGCCAGTGGTTTTCAACAGACCCCCCCCGGGGGGGGGGCAACAATGTCATCACAGGGGGTCACGAAGGCTTGAAGAAATGGTATGATTTAAATCTTGAGTTAAGTTTTGGTGGTGTCAACTCACAAAGTTGCCATGATGAGGAAAGGGGGGGGGGAGCGCATTACATGCATACCTTAGGCTAGAGTTGGATCTCAGATTAATACAGCAGGCTTGTGAGGAGGCATCTTGTTGAAGAATGTGATTTATGACACAGAGTGAGGGGCGGGAAGGAACAGGGGTAAAGTTCAACCATAATTCAAATGAGGCTTAGAACTGACTGCAATACAGTGTTGCTGAAATAAATGGCTCCTAATAAATGGCTGGCTTTCTTTTGAAACTTGGCTCAAGGCTCACGAATCAATTAGGGCATCTTTCGGAAACCTGACAGGTAGTGCATGCCACAAAAGGTATTTAAAGGGGGACCATGGTGGAAAGGCTGAGAACCACTAGTTGAGACAACAGGTATTTATTTTTAGATGGGTGAGACTCAGAATGGTTTAGGCCAGTGGTTCTCAATGCTCAGAGAGGCATGTGTGGAAAGTTCTTCTGAAGTCAAGTTCTACTCTTGTGGACTTCATGGACACATACATTTGTTGTCAAGAAAAAGTGATTTGCCTTTTTCCAGGATCTTTCTTGATTAATTTACAATTCTGGCATCCTCTGGTAGTGTCCCAGTGTAGTAGGCAGATCCAACTCTGCTTAGCTATAAGCATAGATAAAATCAGCCATTCCCTTGGAGTTCACTTCTCTTTTCTCAAATCTCTGGCCTGCCTATGGCTGCTTTTGGCATCAGATATTACTAAGCGTGACAATGTAGGTGTTCTGACCCCCCTCGTCCTACACCAAAGCACGCCGAGACAAAGATACTTCAAGGACTTTATTAACAGACAGACAGGACCTTGGCAGCAATCCAGCACAGACTAAACTTGGCAGCAATCCAGCCTGCCAAGCTATCCCCAAAAGTTCTCCCACTTTAGTGCATACATTGACTCTTGCAAAAGGGCGTGTGCACAATCAGTCCTTTTATAGTCTTGAGAGGAGCCTAATGACCACCAGCTGAGTGCAATTATCTCATGTAACTGCGCAACTGTTCCTTCCGCCTATCAGCTCTTCGGTGCCGGGCATCCAGGAACTACTCCCTTGGCTCCTCCCCACTGCTCCAATGCATGATTTCAGGAGCACCCTCCCTTGGCTCCTCCCCACTGGTCCAAGGCTCAGGAGCCTCCTGGTGGCCAACCAGCCTCTCTGTGCCCTGCTCGGAGTCGGAACCCTGTCCAGGGCCCTCCACATCCTCCAGAGCCGACTCATAGGGCCCCTCGCTGTTGGAGTCTGGTGGCAGCTCCAACGGCTCCTGCTGGGCCACAACAGTAGGGATCTTCTAATTCAAGAAGATTCAGCAAGATCTTCTTCCTGAAGAATAAAAATGAGATGTACCCTGCCAACTCACTTCAGAAAAAGATGCCATTCACACTAGCAGTGTGGCTAGTAAATATTCTTCAATTGTTGTCTATGGATATTCTCAGTCATCCAGGTCATGGTTGTCCCAAAGGTGCTTTTTTCAAGCGGCAACTGGACTTTCTTGTTTTCCTTTGAATACGTTTCACTTCTCATCCAAGAAACCTCTTCAGCTCAGAGCTTTTTCAGCAAAGAAAAACCAGAAATTCTTCAATGGTTGATGAAGGCATTTGCTTGGTAAGTTCCTTTTGGCAGTTTTTCCTTTCAGATGCATTCCTCATTTCTCATGCCCTTATATTTGCTTTCCATTTGCAAACATAAGTTCCTATAAGCCTCAGACACATATTAGTGGGCTTTGATAATCACATGCAGAGCATGTGCAATGTAGGTCATAACATCAGAAGGAAAACAGGACCAGAGTATTTATTTTTATTAAGAGAGACTCTCACTGCATATTTAAAATGCGATGCATGGCCAATCATCATTTTTTGCACCACAAAGGTTAATAACATAAGAATGATGTGGGGGAAAAAGCCAGAGCAATTTAGCTATACCTGTACAGTAGTAAGCTAATCCCTTTGTTAGAAGATTTTATATAATTCGTCATTACTCTTTATCCAGTGAAATGAACAGTGGTTTTAAAATGAATATGAAAAGGCTGATTTGAAGGATTATAAATTCACCTCAAAGATTTTCCATGTTTATGAATAATAGTGAAGAGGAGTTGTTATATTGTTGCAGTAGTACAATAATAATTACTCTGCACCAAATAGCCATAGTTAATGGCAGTCTCTTTACTACATAATGTACAAAGTTGGGTATGCTTAAACTGCTTGGACTGAGTTGAAAAACTGACCCCAAATTCATGAAACTGACAGGGTAATTTAAAGAAAAAAGAACATGTTAAGAAAATGGTTATTTTTAAAAAAAACAGCTTGGATTTGTTCAGTTCATTTTATTTAATGTGAACAAAATCTCATTGAATTAGGTTTATCTGATCAGTTGCATTCAATAGGTATTGAAAATATGAATTTTCAATATTTGATTCCTCATTTCACTTTCACCTGATGATATGACAATATGTGGGATTAAATCTTAGTTCTGTTTTCAAGCACGCCAATACATTTAAAATCTATTTTGTTTTGAGAAAAAAATTGTTTTGAAATTAACTGCCATTAATGTTAATAGTTATAGATCTTCCCGGCTTTCCATAGATCATATTCTTCAATTAAAATTCTAACGACACTTAGAATAGCTCTGTTTGATTTTCCCCCCCTCTAAGGAAACAGGGCTTTAGATTGTGATTCAATGTACTTTTACATGCAAGTAATTTATTCTAATGTTTATAAAACTTGCTTTCCAACAAGCCTTCTATTATATAAAGCCAAGTTCCTATATGTCTCTAAGCCAAGATTAAGTTTGGTTAACATCGCTCTAAGCCATGGTTAATATGATTAATTGAATGAGCTGCAATTGATTCTGTTTGCATAAGCTAACCTATGACCATGGAATATAAATCAGAGTAGCTGGTTTTGTACAGCACACCCAAGCTAACAAAAACACATTTCAAATTAGTGCAATGTTTGAATGCAACCTAAAAATGGAAAAAGAAATGGAGAACTATTTAACTTAATTTTCTTGCTCAGTTAAACTTTCCAATATGTATATATTGTAGTGACTTGTGTCTGTGCAACAAACAGCCTGTGTACTGTTTTCTCTTTTCTGAGTAATTGTGAAAATAGAAAATTAAATTAGCAACGGGACCCAAGCACAGAATTTAGCTGTCTATGTTATAGATGGACCTTGTCATGCAAATACCAAGGTAGATAACTGAAACATTGCTCTTGTGTTAGTGCCATCTGTTGGAAGAAAAGTAGAATATAAATTCCAGACCCCCACAAATAAAATATCACTGATTCTGATCCCTGTGGAGGTATTCGCAGGGATCAGACTGGGGTATTTATTCACTCTCTACTCTGAGAGCATCTGAAATCCATGATGAAATCTCATTTCTTGCCTTATATAGTGGTTTTTATGCGCAAGTAACTATCAAGACAGGAGACTTCCTGGATTCTTACGAGGCCCTTTCCTTTGAGACAAGCTGAGTCAAAAATTATCAGAAGACTGGGATTTACCCCTTGAAAAGAAAGCCACTTTATAGAAGTTTTGCCAAATATTCACCATCATTTAAAAAAAGGAAGAAATGGAGTGCTTTCATCCATATCATATAAACAGTGCTCTGATATACAAGCTGGGAGGAAACAACCTCATAGATGACCCTCGCTCTGTGTACTCATCTCAAATGATGTAAGCCCCAGAGCTCACTGTAACAGCATTGCCAAAAAGGTATTAAGAGTTGTTAACCTAATTTTGTGAAGCTTCTTTTCTTTTATGCCATCAGGTTCGAAATTTTGGGCTTGGACAACCTGAAACTACAACGCCTATGGTCTGACCTAAGCGTAGTACATAAAATTGTCTGCTACAACATCCTACCTGTCAATGACTTACTTCAGCTTCAGCCTCAATAATACACAGGCAAACATTAGATACAAACTCAAGGTTAACCGCTCCAAACTTGATTGCAGAAAATACAACTTCAGCAACAGAGTGGGCAATCCCTGGAATGCACTACCTGACTCTGTTGTTACATCCTCAAATCCCCACAACTTTAACCTTAAACTGTCCACCGTGCACCTCACCCCATTCCTAAGAGGTCCATAAAAGGAACGTGCATAAGCACATCAGCACATCAGCACATCAGCATATCAGCAAGCCTACCGTCCCTGTCCTACTGTCCCCATTTATTTGTACTTATTTCCTTTGTTCATGTCCATTTTTATACTTATACCGGTTATCTTTTACATGTTTGACAAACTAAACAAACAAACAAAAAACCCCCAAATAAATAGGATATATGGCATACAAAGTGATGGTTAGGCCAATATCACTAGAAATCACTATTGTAAAATCCAAAATAAACAAACAACCATACTCTTTATTGTAAAAGAAAAACAATAACAAAAGGATTCCAACCCCAAGAAATATGGGTTCACCGACAAAAGGGCGAACGACGAAACCGTGCCCGACTAAACTGCTGTGACAAAACCGCGTGTTCTAAAGCGCTCCGACGAATGAGCGCTGAATCACGCCGACAACAGCGCGGCGACAGAAGCGCGCTGTAACGCTAAACCTAACCCTAAACCTAACCCTAAACGTAATGCTAAACCTAACCCTAAACCTAAGTCTAAACCTAACCCTAAACATAACCCTAAACCTAACCCTAAACCTAACCCTAACCCTAAACCTAACCCTAAACCTAACCCTAAACCTAACCCTAAACCTAACCCTAAACCTAACCCTAAACCTAACCCTAAACCTAACCCTTACCTTAAGTTAAAGCGCCCTTCTGTCTCTGCGCTGTTGTCTCCGCGCTGTTGTCTCCGCACTGTTGTCGCCGCGCTGATGATGTCACGGTTTTAGTGATGCAGTTTAGTCAGGTGCGGTTTTGTCGTTCGCCCTTTTGTCGGGTCACGGAAATATGGAGGAGGAAACTGTTGAAATAAATTTCACTAATGGCATCTGCCACAAACTTTGATGATGTTAAAATGATGACCCACACCATTATACAAATAATGCAGTTATGTTATTGGATCCCAATGTCTGACTTACATACTTCAAGTCATAGTGTTTCTGTGGTGATTTCATGTATGTCTTATCACTGACCCCCCCCTTGAAACCCATGGTTTCTATTCTTCTATATTTCTTTAACACAAAATAGGGAAAAAATGTACTCACAGCACTGCTCACTCATATTGATACTGTTGTGGCCCAGCAGGAGCTGTTGGAGCTGCCACCAGACTCCGACAGCGAGCGGCCCTATGAGTCGGCTCTGGAGGATGTGGAGGACCCTGGACAGGGTTCCGAATCAGAGCAGGGCACAGAGAGGCTGGTTGACCACCGGGAGGCGCCTGAGCCTTGGACCAGTGGGGAGGAGACAAGGGAGTGTGATCCTGATGTCAGCAGTGAGTTGTTCCTGGATGCCTGGCACCGGAGAGCTAATAGGCGTAAGGAACAACTACGCAGTTACAGGAGGTAATTGCCCTCAGCTGGTGGTAATTAGGCTTCTCTCCAGACTATAAAAGGAATGCTTGTGCACACGCCCCTTTTGCAGAAGTCAACGCATGAAAAGTATTGTGAGCTTGGTAGGCTGGATTGCTGCCAAGGCTTATCTGTGCCAGTTTGCTGCCAAGGACCTGTCTGTCTGTTAATAAATTCAGTAAAGTATCTTTGACTTGGAGTGGTTCGGTGTAGGACGAGGGGGGGTCAGAACAGATACTTACAGTTCTTGCTAACATGTCCTTAGTGGCAGATGAGTGGTCTACCACCACACACATTTTTTATTAACCCAAGCCAGCACCAAAGGATTTGGAGGAGCTGTAGACCATTGTTGTCAATCTTGATTGTTAAATTGAGGCTAAGCAGTGTTTTATTTTGTTCTTTGTCATTTTCAGCTCATTTTTAATGGTCAAGATAATTTGATTTTCTGGAAAAAGTATAAATAATAAAAATCAGGAGCGAACCTGAAGAATCTTGACCTTGCATGTTTAGGGCACTTGGAAATAACATAAGTTGCATACTTTCCCCACATAACTTGGATTTTTCATAGGATTACAGTTTAAGCTCAGGGTGAGCTCTAGATATTATCACTGGATTTCCCTTGCCAAGAAGGAAAGGTCTTGGGGGATCTTCAGCCTCAGAAGTCAAAAGATATTTTGCTCCTAGATGCTCAAGAAGTGAGACAGCTAGAGGTGTTTTTGTCCAGCTGAAAATGGTGCAATACATATTGACTTGTCAAGAGTGTTAAGAAGCTGACAGATCACAAAATATATTCCATGTCTGTATAAATACATGCTGGAAACACTGGGAGTTTACTTCCATCTGATCTGGAGGGCCACAAGTGGGGAAGGATGCTATAGCTCATGATATCTATGGCGAACATGGAGCTAAATGAACATACAAGAATAGGTAGGTGTGATGTATCCCCAAGATGAACCTGTCTAATTCTTTCCTTAATGTGAGCTTCTGTGAACTATACTGTTTTGCTATTGTTGGCTTTCTTTTTGATTACTTGCTTTATTTTAAATGGTTGCGAGCCATCTCACAGTGGTTGTGTGGCAAACTATGATTGAGGCAGCCTTGAAAGTTAATCAGTCAATCAATCTGAGTATGTATATCAGAGGTGGGTTCCTACCAGTTTGCACCTATTCGGTAGAACCAGTTCGTCAAATCTACCGAACCGGTTAGAAGAGGTACCACCAGTGGACCCGGAAAGCAGGCCACACCTACAGAAGAGGTTCCAAGATTTTATGAAACCCACCACTGACACACACACACACACACACACACACACACACACACACACACACACACACACAGACTCACACAGAGAGAGAAAGAGAAAGAAAGGAAGAAAGAAATAAAGAAAAAAGAAAAAAAGAAAGAAAAAGTGAGAGAGATGAAAGAAAAAAAGGAAAAAGGGACAGAGAGACAAAAGGAAGGAGAGAGAGAGAGAGAGAGGGAGAGAGAGAGAGAGCGAGCACATGGCTGGCAAGCCACTCACATGGCCAACAAGCCACACCCACAAAGGAGGCCACACCCACAGAGTAGGTTCGAAATTTTTTTGAAACTCACCACTGATGGGATTCTACCTATTTGTCTTTTTTTAAAAAGAAGAACAACTTTGATAAATGGACATGGTTAAGTATGCAACCCAAAGAGATAACAGGCAGCTCAATTTCTGCATGAGATTCTGTTATAGATTCACATCAGTTCAGTTATGTTCACCACCGTATGCAACACATTGTATGGCATCTTTAATGTATTTATGAATATCACTTGAACCGAGTCTCTGCTGTCAGCAAATTGACATATTGCATATTGGGATGCGTCTCTGCTATGTTGTAGAAAGTTCTGAATTGATCCTAGTCATTAGCATCAGCTTCTGTTTTCTCTTGAAAGAAAGATGTTTAAACAACCTGGCAATGCAGATATTAGTACTTCTTGGTATTAAGAGTTGATCACTTAAAAAAAAAATACTGGGCATGGGCATTTCAACCGTAGCCCCATTCCCTGAGAATAATTACAGCTATTTAATTGTATTCATAATTTAGGATACACCTGGAAAATATGTTGTAAAATATCAAGGGGTTTTCTTTTTAATTCTGCCATGCCATTTGCAAACTGTCACATTTATAATGCATCTTTAATCTTCTATGGTCTGCTAGAATTTTATATTAAAAGTCTGCTCTGTGCTTTAAATATTAAAGAATCTGCAATACTTCAAAAGGTGATAATGCCTGATGGTCTGGCAGTGCTGAAATCTCAACAGCTAAATATATGGAGAAATGTTCAGTGGCCCTAGCTTAATTAAACATGCATGTGTATTTTCCAATGCAATATTTTTCTGCTTGTTAGGTTTTTGACAGACCTCCAAACAGGTCCAGGTGGAACAAAGCATGTAAACAAGCTTGTGAATGCAAGCTTAAAATGCTCAAATTAACACCTCCTTACAATTAATATGCAAATTGTGGGATGTTGCAATTGATAAAGTCATTTAATGCAATTCATCGTTTGGCGACATATCTTCTCCATGGCTTGTTCTCACCCCCCCCACCCCTCCCATTACATTCTGCCCACTTTAATTACAGGGGAGAACAGGACACTGGAGATTTGCCATCTTATGGGAGGCTTTGAACTCTTTACAAATCTGGATAAAAGGCAGTTCATATTGCAAGACTATGATTATAGTTTCAATATGTCATTAACTTTAGAGGGATGAAATGGTTGCTTTGTTCCGGGCAAACTTGGGAAGTGCAACATTGACTTGAAAAGAAAGGGATATCTGGCCATAAATGTTGCAGTGTGGTAGCCAATGTCTGGTTCTCTCCAGTGATGGGATTCAATTTTTTTTTACTACCGGTCCTGTGGGCGTGTCTTGGTGGGCGTGGCATGACTTGGTGGGCGTGGCTTGGTGGGCATGGCAGGGAAAGGGTACTGTAAAATCTCCATTCCCTCCCCACTCCAGGAGAAGGATACTGCAAAATCTCCATTTCCTCCCGATCAGCTGGGATTCAGGAGGCAGAGAATAGATGGGGGTGGGGCCAGTCAGAGGTAGTATTTCCTGGTTCTCCAAACTACTCAAAATTTCCCCTACCGGTTCTCTGAACTACTCAAAATTTCTGCTTCCGATTCTCCAGAACCTGTCAGAACCTGCTAGATTTCACTCCTGGATCACTAGCCGTTAACCTTGCATTGCCAGGATATTTATTATATTTATTTATTCTGGACCAAACATAATTTCTAATGTTGAATTTTCACTCTTACCAGAGGGAGCCCCCTTGCGGAGTACTGTGAAATCATTACCATGGCAACTCCACTGCGCTGCACAGTAGAAGCCATTTTATGGTAGTGCAAGAGAAGCTATTTTAAAGTACAACAGGCTGTATATTACAGAACAGACACCCTGAGGGGTTTTAGGGATGTCTTACCCCCACGATTTTTTTTTCCAGAGAGTAAGTCATCTGTGTACCATGTTTGCTCGACGCGTTCCAGAGTTATGCTGGAAAATACACACACACACACACACACACACACACACACAGCCATTTATATATGTATAGTTTCCTTCCTTCTGAATCATTTGAACTTTCTTTTATATATAGCAGTGATGGGTTGCAGGCGGTACGCCTCAGTATCGACGTACTGGAGCCAGCCCGGAGCACCGGATACCGTTCTGGTACAGTGCTCCAGAGGGCCCACCTGCCCGCCCGAGCTCCTTACCTGTGTTTTAAAGCTTCTGCGCTGCCGTGCATGTGTATGGCGCATACAGCGCCTGTATGATGCTCCACGGAGCAGCTGGAGTGTTGCGGAGACGCTAAGATCCATGTGTGAGCTGCGTGCATCCATGAGAACGCCACCGGCCCAATTTCCAACCGTAGCGATTGGAACAGGGTTTCAAACCCACCACTGCACTACTGGTTCTCCAGAACTGGTCAGAACCTGCTGAATACCACCTCTGGTTTTCTCATTACCAAAACCAATCTGCCTTTAAAATCATGCTGAAAATCTCCCACCCCCTTCCTAATCTTTCCATTAAAGTAGATCAAGAATCCAGACTAGGGTTAGGGATATCAGTTCAGGAAACTTGAGGGTTCTTTTGAATCAATATTCATCTTATTTAGCCACATTGTAGGTCCTTCACCCATCATAAGGCCTTATGGGCATCCAGGATGAAGGTTTTATATTTTCCCTCTTTTAAAAAAAAAATGCTCGTTCTATGCAGCGGTGGTATTCAGCTGGTTCTCTCCAGTTTGGGTGAACCAGTCTAGGTGGCTGCAGGAGGCTCTGCTCACCCGCCCTGACATAATGCGCAAGCACTGCGCATGTGCAGAAGATGGTGCGCGTGCACAGACATGGCACATGCTCACATTTGTGAACTGGTAGGGAAGGTAAGGTAAGGTAAGGTAAGGTAAGGTAAGGTAAGGTAAGAGAATCCCACCGCTGGTTCTATGTGTATCTAGAGTTGCAATAGAACTTGCAATAGAAGAGAGCCGAAGTGGCCCAGTGGTTAGAATGCAGTACTGCAGGCCAATTCAGCTGACTGCTATCTGCAGTTCGGTGGTTCAAATCTCAACAGCTCAAGGTTGACTCAGCCTTCCATCCTTCCGAGGTGGGTGAAATGAGGACCCAGACTGTGGGGGCGATATGCTGACTCTGTAAACCGCTTAGAGAGGGCTGAAAGCCCTATGAAGCGGTATATAAGTCTAACTGCTATTGCTATTGCTATTGCTATAACTTGCTTCTGAAAAAAAGGATGTTTTATAATTAGATATCCCTTTATTAAATAGAGAGAAGTCTTGTGACACATTCCCCAATTTGTGAAGTTTATAATTATATCAACCTAGCAAACTAAAGGTATTTCTATCTACAGAGCAAGAATAGGGAATTCATGGCGTGAAAAAGTCATATTAGGTCCTCAGCCCCTTTCTTACAAATCCTGCTACCATGAATGATTATGTAAGACTTGTTGCCTTTCTGAAGGGATGTGTTTTAAAAAATAAAATATACATATCTGGATATGTACTGTATACAGGGAAAAATTATTAATCTCTTTTTTATTTCCTCTTTTTTTATATTTGACATACTTTCCTTCCTTAGCATGTCAGCCTTCTCTTCTGGGAGAGCCAATGTACTAATAATACTATGAATTTTTCGGGTGGGAATAGCATTTGTATCTCTGCTGAATTCAGCCTTTCTCAAGCTGTGGCCACCGTGTCTAATTAAAATGTTATCTTAACCCCCAGGACTGGACTACGAGGGAATCAGTCAATTCACCTTGGAAAGGTTTATTAGGCCAACTGAAACTCTCGTAAATGGAAGTTGGTAGAAGCTGCCTCTGTAGCCAGTAATGGATTTTTTTTTTAAAGATGACAGGAAATACTATAGGAAACTAAAGCAAATGAAGACCCAAATTCCCAAAGGCGCATTCTGAAGGAAATCAGAGCAACTGAAAAAGTAAATTTGTTGAGCCCTGGGATATCTTCGAGGTTTTTCTATTTTCTGTAGCTGGACATTGATGGCAAGTGGAATCCCTGAACACCTCAGCTGTGGGCACATTTTAACATTGTGAGTCAGAGAAAGATGAACTGTATCACCTGAAGTAATGTTGGACGGTTGGAAATTGCTCCCTTTTTGCTTGCTGCATTGGCTTGGCTTGAAATCTTATGACTTATTACAACCTTTTGCATACACACGCTTGCACACAAACACACACACAAACACAGAGTGCCATTTATGTATGTTAACTTTTCTAGCAGCAACAAGCACATCCCCCCACACACACTCCCTCCCGCCCTTCCCCTCCCGTGTCTAATGCAGTTGAAGACAGGAGAGAAGATACAAGTCAGTTTCTATGAAATCAAAGTTCACCTCTGCATTTTTTTACTTTTTGGCATCTTTTAAGGCTATGTAGTCAGACTAAATAATGGGACATAAATCATAAATTAGCTCAGTGTGGCATATTTGCTGCTGCTTTTGCGCTCCTTCGAAACAATTTCTCCAAATTCTGGTGAGTTTAAAAAAAACAACCCACCTTAGAACAAAAAGAATCAGAAATTTTATATGTGTTGCAACAGAGGAGAACAAGTTAGTATATTTTTCACCTCAAACGATAGATTGAGCAACACTGCAGAATTAACCAGTTTGCTGCCCGGTTGCTTTTGAATAACTGTGATATCATTAAATGGATAATAGCTCATTCTAATAGGGTAACAAATGTGGATTAAAAAATAAATAATACACTTCTTACATTGGGTTATTCTTCAGTATAAGAATAATTAATGTGAAGTTTTTGGTACATAAAGCTATTGCACAGAATGTTGGGGTGTTCTAGGGGGTTTAGAATCTTGGAGATTCCATCATAATTCCTATGACAGTGTTTCTCAACCTTGGCAACTTGAAGATGTCTGGACTTCAAGTCCCAGAATTCCCCAGCCAGCAAATGCAAATGCTGGCTGGGGAATTCTGGGAGTTGAAGTCCAGACATCTTCAAGTTGCCAAGGTTGAGAAACACTGTCCTATGAGTTATTTTGACCCATGAGGTAAATGACAAGAGGCTGATGAGGGAAAGACTCTTCATGGGCTACCCCTATTCTTATTTTCCATCCGTCCTATTGTTAGTTATACAAGTTTCTGGATTTAAGAGAACTTCACCCTCCCATTCTCTCAATCTTTCTCTTCAAGATACAGCTTAGATATTTTTTTAAAAAATAAATCTAGATTTTATTTCAGATACAACGAACATCAGTTATCATTATGTAATTATTATGCTAGGTTTCGATGCCACATTCAATATCACTCTATACATCAGCATTTTTAAATAGGATACTGTTGTGACTCAGCAGAAGTTTGCTGTGAGTTGAGTCGGGATGCAAGATTAACAATGCAGCTGGGGCTCATTAGTGGCATCTTCTGGTGATAAAAGGACGGATGGTGCCACGCCCTGGTTGCAGGAGTCAACGTTCATTCATTTGTTCATCATTCATCGGTTGTGGTTTGTTTGTGAGAGACACTTGGAGAAGTGAATTGCTTTGTAAGAGTTTTGTTTTGCATTCTGTTATCTTCTTGTTAGAGACTTTATTTATGTTTATTTTTGGGCTCGCAGCCAGTCTGAGCCAAGGACTGATAAAGTTCTTTCCTTTTAAGTTTGTCTGCCTGTCGTCTGTTAACGAGCGAAGAAGGGGGGACAGAACAGGATACTGTATTTGGTTATTTGATTTCCTAGTATTTCTTTAACTCTCTCCTTATTTTTCAGGAACATATTCTCTAGCAAGGCTCCTGTTGAACTCAAATCTCCAGCAGATTCATTATTTTATACAGACCCGAATATTAAATATTATACAAAAAAATGAAAGGAAGAATAGATCACTCCTAATCAACACTCATCTGAATTGGTTCTTATCTATCTATATCTTCTTAATGTAACTGTCAAGTCCAACACTGCAAAGAACAATTCCATAGCTATTAAATACCAGCTAGTGTGTAAAAGATATTTTTGGCGTTTCATTTTATTAAGATTTTTTAAGACATTTTATTAAGATTTATAGGCCGCCCTTTTCCCTGAGGGGACTCATGCCGTTTGGTATGTGCAAACTTGATTTCATAGTTATGGATTTTTAAGAATTGCATTGTACATGCTATATATAAAAGAAAGCTCAAGTGATTCAGAAGGAAACAATCTATACATATATAAATGGCTGTGTGTGTGTGTGTGTTTGTGTGTATGTGTTTTCTAGCATAACTCTGGAACGCCTTGAGTAAACATGGTACACAGATGACTTACTCTCTGGAAAAAAATATCGTGGGGGTAAGACATCCCTAAAACCCCTCAGGGTGTCTGTTCTGTAATATACAGCCTGTTGTACTTTAAAATAGCTTCTCTTGTACTACCATAAAATGGCTTCTACTGTGCAGCGCAGTGGAGGTGCCATGGTAATGATTTCACAGTACTCCGCAAGGGGGCTCCCTCTGGTAAGGGTGAAAATCCAACATTATAAATTATGTTTGGTCCAGAATCCCCCTATAAATAAATATCCTGGCAATGCCAGGTTAACGGCTAGTGATCCAGGAATGAAATCTAGCAGGTTCTGACAGGTTTTGGAGAACCGGTAGTGGAAATTTTGAGTAGTTTGGAGAATCGGTAGGGGAAATTTTGAGTAGTTTGGAGAACCAGCAAATGCCACCTCTGGCTGGCCCCACCCCCAACTATTCTCTGCCTCCCGAGTCCCAGCTGATAGGGTGGAAATGGAGATTTAGCAGTATCCTTCCCCTGCCACACCCACAAAGCCACACCCACCAAGCCACCCCACGCCCACAGAACCGGTAGTAAAAAAAAATTGAATTTCACCACTGTAGTGATCCTATAAATTCTGACTAGGCTGGATCTATCTATGCTTCCCAGTTATCACCTATACATGCAAGGTTTAAGATGTGTTCCACTGTTTTGAAATTAACAGTTTAGTAAACAGTTCCACTGTTTATTAAATCTCTGCTTGGATAGCCCTGACCAAGGATGTCTAAAAACCCTGACAAATCTAAATCCCCAAATAAATCCTCACTAATATACTAGTATTGGCTTCTAGTATAAATTATTGCACCATTGTGCAAATGTATTGTCAAAACATACTATCCATATGCTAGATCTTTTTGGCGGGGGGGGGGGATTGAACATGGTGAAGGAAATAGGCAAAAATTAAAAAGTATCAGTTTCTATAATCAGGTCTAATCCAGCCATTCTCATCCTGGTGTCTTCTACCCATATTGCATAACAATTGAAGTGCTGGATGGAGATAAGGGAAAGTTATGAAGCATGTGGAATTTGAAAAAAATTGTTACAAAGATCTGGCTAAAAATCTGCAAATAAGGGATAAAGTATTACTCATAATCCAATAGCTTCCATAATCCCCAAACGGATCCTACTTTTCATTAAAAGCAAAAAAAATATGTTTTTTTACCAAGTCTCCAAGCAATATGTATGTTTTATTCTTTCATTATTTTATTTTCTTTGGGAAGTTTTAAAAAAAATGGATTACAATACTTTATTCTTTTCTAAAAGTACAAGTGAGGAATAAAGGTGTTTCAAATGAGACATTTTTTATTGGAGGGAAGCTAGGGTTGTGTTCGAGGGACATTCACAAAAGTAAAAATAAAAATAAAAAAGGACAGCTGTGACCAAGCGGTTCAAGTTATGTGCCTCTTTGCATGAGTAAATACACATATGAAAAAGAGTATGAGGTTTTGTATGTGGTCCAGTGGTGGGATTCCATTTTTTTTTACTATCGGTTATGTGGGTGTGGCTTGGTGGGGCGTGGTGTGGCAGGCGTGGCTTCATGGGCATGGCAGGGGAAGGATACTGCAAAATCCCCATTCCCTCCCGATCAGCTGGGACTCGGGAGGCAGAGAATAGATGGGGTTGGGGCCAGTCAGAGGTGGTATTTACTGGTTCTATGAACTACTCAAAATTTCCACTACTGGTTCTCCAGAACTGGTCAGAACCTGCTAAATACCACCTGTAGTGTGGTCATAGTTGCCATTTTGACTTTTTTGCACCTTGCCCCCTGGATGCTCTTGGTTGATTCCTTCATCTTTCATTGCTTGGCTTATTTTTAGAAGCTTAATCACATGAGAATAGAGAGAAAAGTAGCAATAGCAATAGCAATAGCAGTTAGACTTATATACCGCTTCATAGGGCTTTCAGCCCTCTCTAAGCGGTTTACAGAGTCAGCATATCGCCCCCAACAGTCTGGGTCCTCATTTCACCCACCTCGGAAGGATGGAAGGCTGAGTCAACCTTGAGCCAGTGAGATTAGAACCGCCGAACTGCAGATAACAGTCACCTGAAGTGGCCTTGTAGTACTGCACCCTAACCACTGCACCACCTCGGCTCTTAAGTAAAAGCATTGGTTTGATATGCAGAAAAAGAGAATGATCTAAAATACCGACAATCTGTTAATATGGATCGAATCTGTTAATATTTATTGATGCATCTTCCATATTGGAAGAGATAAAATGAATTGATGCTTTTGTGTCAATTTCTATGTGTGATAATTAATTTTTGCTATATGAGGAGCTGAAATAAAAATGTTTTCCCAAATATACACAGTAGCAACTCCAACCATTTTTATATCTCATATCTGTACATTCAAATAATTCATTTTTTTATTTAAAAAACTGTAAATACCTCAACTACCTAAGTCGTCCTGGTTTTAGGGGTTTATTATTTTGCTCTATAGCAGTGAAGTTTCCTTGTGATATTTCCTTGAGTAATTGAAAGTGTAAGTTCCCAGCTATTTTGAACAAAACTGCCTCACTCTACATGGGTCCCTCTTTTTTGGTGCTTCCTGATACATCACATTTAAAATAAGCAATTCTTTTTTCACATTTAAAAACTAATGGTACATATTTCTGTCTAACACAATAGACCCATTTGGGAGTTCAGCTCCACTGGTATTAAAGTCAATACACCACTGGGACAAAACTTTGGATCAGAAATCCAAACCTCCATTCAATACAGTTGCTAAAAGCATCAGAGTTCTCTTGCTATTATTATATGAAATCCTTCTTTCTACTGTGTTTTGGGTGCCAACAACTAAAATTACCTAATCATACCATTGTCAAAAATCTATGAAAATATATTGATATAGTAAGATCTCTTATATCGCTTTTCAGCCATTTAAAAAAGGCAGACCAACAATATATACAGTATGGCTGGGTTCAGTTCTAAATTGTGATTTTCCCAAAGTAAGCAGAATAACTGAAGATGCATGAATACTATTTTTGAAAGGATAAAAACATTTCTGCCCCTATCTTAATCATTCTTAAAGGAAATATGTTCAGTAAGAGTGTTCTATCCTCACTACAGGTTAGTCTGTGTGCAGTTCGACATGCAGCTAAACCCACTTATCCTCCACTAAAACAGACCGTGTGCATCTGGATCAGTGGTGGGTTTCAAATTTTTTTAGAACCTCTTCTGTAGGTGTGGCTTGCTTTGTGGGAGTGGCTTGCCAGCCATGTGACTGGGTGGGAGTGGCTTGGCAGTCATGTGACTGGGTGGGCATGGCCAGTTTGTAAAATGTGGTGAAACTCACTTAACAATGGTCTTGCTTAGCAACCAAAATGTTGGCTCAGAAACTCTGGCATTTGAAGCATGCAAGTCTTAAAGCTGTCATGTTACAAGATACTTGCACCCCTAACCCTTTAGAATGCCCCCCCCGGGGATGTTCAAACTTGACAGCTTTAAGGCTTTAAGATTTACAGTAGATAGGACTCTTAGAGGCGGGCGGTGAGCCAACCAATCAGTGATTGGTGAGCCAACCAATCAGTGAGCGGTGGGCGGGGAAAGTGTAGTGCGGACAGGTAGGGGGAGGGAGCTGGAACCTGTTCTAAACAGCACGGTAGATTTGTGGAACCTCTTCTATAGAAGAGGTTAGAACTGGCAGGAACCCACCTTTGATCTGGATGCTTTATTGAAAGAACAGGTTATGGTGAAACAGCGATGCTCTGTGCATAGGATGTGGGTTTGTCCTTGGATGAACATGTGCAACAGATTAAGATGGATTCTTCTTTGTGCTTCTATCTCCTCCAAATGCTAAAGGAAAATGGAGTCTGACCTCTCAGCATGCACTTACTTTGAGAGTGCGGGCTGATGGGTAAAGAGGTTGGGTCAGCTTCAAAACAATATAATTGGTATTTGTCCCTCTGGCCACTAGATGGGGCTAGAGAGCAACAACAGTATATATAAAAATTGTATGCTGGGGCATGACAATGAGGCAGAGAACTTCTCAATGTCTACTTCAAGGGCTTGCGGAAAAGTCTACCTTTAAAATAGTTTGTGTGTGTGTCTTTGTGTGGTGTGTATGGTTTTTTTGAAGAGCTTATGAAAATTCAGAGAAGTAGACCACAACGATGCTAGAACTCGGGAAGAAGGGAATC
This sequence comes from Thamnophis elegans, assembly GCF_009769535.1. Lineage (NCBI taxonomy): Eukaryota > Metazoa > Chordata > Lepidosauria > Squamata > Natricidae > Thamnophis > Thamnophis elegans. The sequence goes on along the minus strand of NC_045545.1, from coordinate 13,356,385 downwards.
TACTTATGTGTTAACATCTGATCCAACTCATACTGTCTATTGAGCCTGCAATGTTTTTACAGTTTACTTTCTATTCCAAGTAATACTACCAATTTGTTTCTAACTTACCATAGGTCAAGGGTGTCAAACTCAAGGCTGGTGGTCCACATCCAGCCCACGGGGTGCTTAAATCTGGCCCATGGGAATAGCAAAGGACTGAACCGTGGTGCTTCTTGCACCCAAAATGGGATGTAGGAAATCTGCGTGCACAGTGGTGGGTTTCAAAAAATTTTGGAACCTCTTCTGTAGGTGTGGCCTGCTTTCCGGGTCCACTAGTGGAACCTCTTCTAACCGGTTTGGTAGATTTGATGAACCAGTTCTACCGAATAGGTGCGAACTGGTAGGAACCCACCTCTGTGCGCGCAGCCCCTTATGTCCAATTTTTGGCCTGGTTGGCCTCCTGCAGCACCCTGCTGGCCAAACTGGGGTGTGGGGGTGGGGCTTTGCATAGCACCCTGACCCATTTTGGCTGGCAGGGTGCTGCAGGAGGCATCTGTCCCGTCTCCCCCTTGCCCCCACTGGCTGGTCCGCAGGGGAGAACTACAATGCTGATCCAGCACTTGAAGAAATCCAGTTTGACACCACTGCCATAGGCAGTGCACTAACTATACAGCAACTTCACCAAGCGGAAATGTTTTAACTGCTAAAAAATGTTTTAACGGCAATATAGGTTTCCTTGTTTTGTTATGGAGTATCTTGAAGTGAACCAAGCAGATTATCTAGAAGTTGAGTTATGCCAACTGGGGGGGTCTTTCCTTTTTGGTTCAAAAGGTTTTGCTGCTTATGCAGCTTTCTCAGTGTGAGCAAGTTGCTTAGAGGGACCCCAAATATGTCTTCTGGGGAAGTTTCATTTGTCACCAAATCTGAATAGGCTTGTTAGGGGAAAAGGCAGACAGTCGTCGCTCCTAAATCTTTTCTTCTAATTAGATCGATGTGTGACCTCCCTGGTGAAACTGTGAAATGGTCTTGCTCTTCCTGGACACTGATGCAAGAGCAGTGTAAAAAATGGGGGACAGGCTGTGTCTGAGGAATCCATCCACCTCTATTGGATTCCACTCCAGCGTAAATTGATTCGTTCACTCCTCCCTCAATCTATTTATCTTCCCTGTCGAAAATGTGGAAATTATGGTCCTGAAAAGCATGTCCTTTTTTCCTTCAAATGCTAATTCTGGTCCTGGGTATTGCTTCTCTGCCTAAAGGCTGCTTGGTTTCTCTAGTGTAGAGTCTGAACTCTCATCACTGCACTGCTTACACTACTTTGCTCTTCCTATATATGATTTTTAGGATAGACAGACCCACTTAAGAAGAAAAGATTTAGAAGCAGCTACTGTTAACATTCTCTGTAATTGAATTGAATTGAATTTATTATATTTCTATGCTGCCCTTTTCCCCGAAGGGGACTCAGGGCGGCTCACAACCCAAGTCAAGGGGGGGGGGGGGGCGGGGTACAAATAAGGAAAAAAAAGACGAACAAAACAATACCACAATTTAAAAACACACAACAACCATACCATTCGAGGGGAGACAAAAGCTCATTAGCCCCAGGCCTGTGGGAACACCCAGGTTTTAAGGGCTTTGCGGAAGGCCTGGAGGGTAGTGAGGGTTCGAATCTCCAGAGGGAGCTCGTTCCAGAGGGCCGGAGCAGCCACAGAGAAGGCCCTCCTCCGGGTGGTCGCCAGTCGGCATTGGCCAGTGGATGGAATTCGGAGGAGGCCTAATCTGTGGGATCTAATCGGTCTGTTGGAGGTAATTGTATACTCACCTAAGGACCCCATTCAGATTAGGTGAGAAATGAAATCACCCTGGAGGACATATATGAGGTCCAGTGGTGGGATCCTCCCGGTTTAACAACAGGTTTGGTGATCGTGTGTTCACTGCAAGCGCATGCGCAGTTTGAAGAAATCTTCACTTCTGGGTTTCTTCGGAGGAGTAACACAGCTGATTCGCGTGGCTATCTGCTTTGCTGTGCTAATCAGCTGAGAAGATAAAGGTAGGAAAATAGCACGGGAGGGCAGGTGGGCCGATCTGATCATTGGGGTGAACCGATTCGCTCCCAACTGATCATCCGAGCTACCGGTTCACTCGAACCGGTCCGAACCAATAGAATTCCACCTCTAATCAGCTTAGACTGAAGAAGCTACTTGGATAAGCAGCAAAACATTTCATACCAAAATGAAAAAAAGTTCAGTTGCCAGGACTCAATTTCCAGACAACTCAACGTGAATGACTGAGAATCTTCCATCAATATTCCTTCATGTTTTCTACTGGAACGACAGAATGATTTTTAATTGGAAAACGGTCTTTGAAAGATAATCCAAAATTGAGGGCAGCTGTTACAAAGTTGATAGTTTGCTTTTATTGAGTTTCTTTTGATTAATATAGCTTCATTCTCTGCCTTGGAAAGCTAGTCATTTAAAAGTTTGCAAGTAACCTAAAAGGTACGTTAAGACCAGGGGTGGGTTTCAACCAGTTCGCGGCGGTCCCCGCGAACCGGTTGGTCAGCGAACCCGGAAGTAAGTAACTTCCGGGAACGGCGAAGGGCCCACCCGCCCGCCCGTGCTCCTTACTGGTCTTTGAAGGCTTCTGCGCTTCCATGCAGGCGCATGGCACATACAGGGCCTGCGTGATTCTCCACGAGCAGCTGGATGGCACATACAGCGCCTGCGCGAGTCTCCGCGAGCAACTGGAGCATCGCGCAGGCGCTAAGACGCATGCGTGAACTGCGCGTGTGCACGAGGACGCCACCGGCCCCGTTCCAACCGAACCGGTTGGAACGGGATTAGCAACCCACCCCTGGTTAAGACTAGCTGGCCATGAGCACAGAATCAACACTTGGTTATTGTTTGGAGAAATGACCACTTTACTTGGTTATATTGACAGCTCTACTGTGAAATTTACTGGCATTAAAGGTCAAAAAGTCCCACTTTCCCTCTTGTTGCATCTATCCAAGAGAGAATAAATCCTGCAGCAGAACCACTACTCTGACAATAATTTATGAATTATGCACTGACTGTGTTTGAATTGAGAATGGCTTTCATATCCTTTCCATTAGCTCAGATTAAGTTTTCATATAGACGCTGCGAAGCATGCTAGCAATATCCTTGGCTCATTTTTATGAAAATTTTTTATCAAGCCCCCCTCTTTCTTCCCCCCGCTCCTCATCCCCCCCACCACCACTACACTGCAATTGGGATGTCTCAGAATCTAAAGCTGAGCTTTGGACATGAACTTCTCTCAACCTGCGTGGCTGCTGCTCTAAAGGTTTCAATATTTTATGGGCCCTAGCTAACTCAGCCGTGAGATTCAAGCTGCAGAGATTTAGCTCTAATGTAAAATCATGAAGGGATGAAAACTGGGATGTCATAAGTAATACATCTACAAGAGCAGGAGGCAGTTACCATTTTTAAAAGGGGTTTGGAAAGAAAACAGCCTTCTCTCTTCTCTCTTTGTGTCCCAAAATGAAAAGCCTCTGAGCTATTGCACTAATACATTGCTGTGATTTCTTGCCTGCTTTTCTTCAATTGCTGCTTAATTGGCATATGTGTGTATCCCTGTGCATGTGTGCGTGTTGCGGTGCTCGGTCTTTCCCCCCCTCCCTTCGCCTCGTTCTTGGAGAGGATGCCATCAACCAGAAAGCCTCTAATGTCAACTTTCTAAAGAAATGGGCATCACGTTGCCTAATGTTTATAGGGCCCCTCCATTTCTTAGCATCTCCTCTCTTTGTCTCAAAATGGATTTAAAACATTTGGAAAATCTGCCTATTCAGCCAGAGTGTTCCAAGGCATTCTTTTTCCAGACAGAGTGGGTCAGCTGCGATCCGCTGATGGACTCTTCTGCTACAGTCTAGAGCCAGTTCCCTAGAGTCGGCTGGAGTGTAGCAAAGCAGAAAAGCCTTATAATGGGCTTGATAACAATATATTCTTTGTGCAAAAGAATCCAGGGGGAAGTGCTGGAAGGTGCATTGGTCAGTTTAAAAAAAAAGAAAGCAAACAAAAACCAGCTCCTGGTTTTAGTGTTTGCTGTGTTTCTCTCCCCCCCTTTCCTATATTTATTTATTTATTTTGCACAAAGTGATGATGGGCTTCGCTGGAAACATGCTTTGCCTACGAGTGTCCTCATAAAATGGTTAACAAGCATGAAGTGCACAAATACACAGGGTCCTCCCTTTAAGTTTTTAAAGGGCTTCGGTTATCAGGCCCTTCCTTAGCACGTTCTCATGCAGAGGGCAGGAAGCCAAAAGACTTCAAGTGCATTCCTGATGAAAAGCTGAAGGGCAGAGATCTAAGTGCATCTTGCTTCTAAAGCACAATGGCTCGATTGCAATACGAAATGTAAAGCTAATAACAAAAAAAAATAACCATCTGTGGATCATCAATTATTATAATGTATACCTTTCATTATTCACCTATCAAGTGCCCAACGTGATCTTTTTTAAAAACAAACAAACAGCTAATTAAATTCGAGAAAGTCGGCTAGGGTGAAGTGGAGGAAATGCAACAAAAATATCCCAGGGAATAAAATTAGAGATGAACAAAACATTTTAATATGGTAATCTAAGATCTATTTGAAAGATTTCATCTACATACATACATACGTACATAAGTAGGTATGTACGTAAGTATGTGTATACACACACACAAACACAAACACACACACTGTTGGCAGGACACAAAAATCTACTGATATGCCTCTACACTTGTTTGAATCTTGCAACAGAAGGAGCCTTCTATGTAGGAAAAATATGTGTCATTTCTCCATACTAAACACATTGGCTCTGTCCTCTAACATGAACAAGAATACATATTTTCATCCAGACCCATTCCTGATTATAACTGCAGCTGAATAAGACTCTCTTTTGCTGGCAAGCTTTTATCACTGAAATAATTTGGAGTAGCATTTTTTTTCTACTTGGGGAAGAGTTAACAACTGCCGCTCCCTAAATGCCCAATCAGCAAAACCAGGAATGAGGATGATATAATCGGATTTGGTAGAAAGATATCATACTCAAAACAGAAAGGAACACTGGTGATATTTTCTATCTATGACACATATTCCATCCCTTCTTATTTCAACTTATCAACCCGAACTTCCGGTTGGCCCGTTGGGCCTGTTTTTCAACCTCCACAGCCTCCGGGGGCTTTCCTGAAGCCTAGGGAGGGCAAAAATAGCCTCCCCCGGCCCTCCAGAAGGCTGAAAACAAGCTGGCCAGCCAGCAAATATCGCTCTGCATGCCACCTGTGGCACACGTGCCATAGGTTTATAGCAATAGCAATAGCAGTTAGACTTATATACCGCTTCAGGTTCCACCACAAATGCGCGAATGACAAAAGCGCGCCTGACTAAACCGTGGTGACAAAAGCGCACCGACAAAAGCGCGCCAACGAATGAGCGCTGAAGCGCGCCGACAACAGCGCGCTGACAGAAGCGTGCTGTAACCTAACCCTAACCCTAACCCTAACCCTAACCCTAACCCTAACCCTAACCCTAACCCTAAACCTAACCCTAAACCTAACCCTAAACCTAACCCTAAACCTTACCTTAACTTAAATCACGCTTCTGTCGGCGCGCTGTTGTCGTCGTGCTTTTGACATCGCGGTTTTAGCGCTGCGGTTTTGTTGGCGCGCTTTTGACGTTCACGCTTTTGTCGGGTCACGACCGCTTCATAGGGCTTTCAGCCCTCTCTAAGCGGTTTACAGAGTCAGCATATCGCCCACAACAATCTGGGTCCTCATTTTACCCATCTGGGAAGGATGGAAGGCTGAGTCAACCCTGAGCCGGTGAGATTTGAACAGCCAAACTGCAGCTAACAGTCAGCTGAAGTGGCCTGCAGTGCTGCACTCTAACCACTGCGCCACCTTGGCTCTTCGAGGTTTGCCATCACAGTTCTAGAGGATGTGCTGTCAAAGTCTCAATCTGTTGGCCTTGTTAAATTTCGATAGATAATGTACTATAGAAATTAGGAATGAAAAACGTTTCTGTGTAATAATAGAAAAAGCATATCTAAAAGATTTCATTGTCAGTAAGTGAAGTAGAAAATTCCATAAATTCCCTTCTAAAGACAGGAGAAGGAGGGGATGAGGAGGAGGAGAAGATGATTCTGCACACTAAATACAAGGGGACTTTACTATTCAAATGGATAAGGACCTGTTACATAACAAACTTAACAACTGTCAATAAGAAAAACAAAAAAGTCAGGATATTGGCAATATCTGGAGACAGCACAATACAAGAGAAAGGATTAATACCAACCAACAAGCAAGCAATAAACAATATAGTCAAGCAATACCAACTGAGACAAACAAACAGTAAACAATAGCCTTATCAAAAAAAAACAAGCAGGAAAACAACAACACTCACACCAACACTGATAGGAAAATTTACTGTACATAAACAGAGAGAAAACCCTACTCTCTTCTAGCACTGCAGATATTATTTGCTTGAGTAATGAAATATCTGCAAGAAAGCAACCAAGCTTGGAGAACACCAAGAGCTCCAAAGAAAAGAAAGAACTAGAGAATGTCACAAAATACAAAGACCTGAAAATAGAAGTAGAACGACTGTGGCAAAAGAAAGCAAAAACAGTAATAGATGTCATGGATAAATTCCCAAGACATCTGGACCACCACAGTCAATTGCAAAAAGCAGTTTTATTGAGAACAACTTACATCTTGCAATGGTATCGTTAATACCACCAAACAACATCTATCTATCGCTTGTGAAGGACTGGATTTGTGGATAAAAACGTCAAATTTAGTCTAAACATTCGGCTGATTGGGCAACGAACCATAATAACTGCCAAAGTCTTTGAAACCCAAATGTGCTTCATTATAGGACCAGTCACATTATTCTTGCCATTATTGCCTTAAGAATATTTGGAATATTTGAAAGACTAGAATATTAGAATCCTAGCAGTTTAGAATACTTAAAGCTAGGATTTATGAATCAAAGCAACTAAAAACAGAGATGAATATGAATTCTGATGAAGGCAGAGAGAGACATATTCAATGATTATTCTTGATTTTCTGTTTAGTTGAAGATCTCAACTAAGTTCATAATTTTCATACAGTTACATCCATGTAGCCAGCACATGCTTATTTAAATAATAAGAATGACCTTATTTAAATAATAAGCATTGATATTGATTTTGTTTTTTTTAACAAAAGAAAAATCTCACGCAAGTTTTGTGGAAGAGATATGCTTTCTCAATTCTTAACTAGTATCTTTACAATAATAGAATAGTCAATACAATATGCATTATAAATAAAAAAAGATATGATAATTTCTAGTCTAATTTTTAACTTTACGATATTTTCTAATCTAAGAGCTCCACCTTTATTTAGCAAATCAAACTGAAACTTAAATGTTAAAATCTTATGTTAATCCAACTCCAGTTTAATCGAATTCTATATCACAACCCACAAAGAGAAATATAGTACAGTCCAGGGGTGGGTTTCAATCGGTTCGCGGCGGTCCCTGCGAACCGGTTGGTCGGCGAACCCGGAAGTAAGTAACTTCCGGGAACGGAGAAGGGGACACCTGCCCGCCCGCGCTCCTTACCCGGTTTTGATGAGTTCTGCGCTTCCACGCATGCTCAGGACGCATACAGCACCTGCGCGATCCTCCAGGAGCAGCTGGAGCATCGCACAGACGCTAGGACGCATGCATGAACCGCGCGCGTGCATGAGGACGCCGCCAGCCCCATTCCAACCGAATCGGTTGGAACAGGGCGAGAAACCCACCCCTGGTACAGTCCAATGCTTATGGATGAGCCTAGTTGCCAATGGCTGTCCTACATATTCCTTTTTACTCTGTTTCTGGCAGATTTTGTTCCCATGCTGTCCAGTCATTTAAGAGCCAATAATGATCTCTTGCCAATCACTCTACCCATCAATTTGCTTTTCCTTTCTATTTTATCCCCCAAACTTGATTATTTGAATAAATCTCTATGCCCACTTAGCATAATTGATGTTGTTATTCAGTTTGTAGCAAATTCTACATACACAATAAAAGATGACTCCAGTAATATTTTGATGACAGCCTTGGTAGTGATCAATTGCAAATGATCTGATTAGCAGTCAGCTGCTGATTCCAGTTTAATTAATCCTGATGGGCTACTGATGTGCTGCAACTGTTTGTCCTAATAATGAATTTTAATATTAGACTGCAGCAAGCCATTTAGACAGCTGCCAAAGAAAATAATCATTTTGCTACAGCACCAATGAAGACAACAGAGGCAGAATGGCTGCGTTTGATAGAAAATTCACATGGCTATGTCACATGCATTTGATTTTTACATTTAGAATAATTAAAGATACCAGCAAGTAAGCAATGACATGCAAGAACAATAACTAGCATTATAATTAAGATTGTTATTCTGCATTCTGTACAGAAAAGCCAAACATGGAACAAGGAGAATTAGTGGCAAAATATATGTAGCAGACCACTGCATAATTTAGGTCACTTTTTGCAATATTTAATTAGACTAATATATCTGTTTGCAAATAATAGCAGATGTGACAAGCTAATATGTCCATGTACTGTCAAATTAACCTTTGCCCATCAGCTGCTTGGATCTGTGAGAAAAGTGCCATGTTTTGTCTCTAGTCAAGTGTGGCCAACTAAACCTGTAGGATAATTATAAACAAAATATTAATAGAAGGCTGCTGAAAAGGATTCACAATCCAAAGGGAACTATTTTTCAGCCACATTATTATCCTATTGTGTGGTAGGAGGAGGCAACAAGATTATTTTTAAAAATATATATAATCATAGTTTTTCCCTGGGAAAACATAGCATTTGTTAGGGGCAATGGACTGATAATAATCTGGCAGATTAACATCCATTTGGCATTCACGAAAGAAGCTTCTCCCAGGGAAGCTTTGTTTATCTGGCTAGGAGAGCTGAAAGAAAACAAGAATTGTTTTTAAACTATAGAATAGAATAGAATGGAATGGAATGGAACGGAATGGAACAGAATAGAATGGAACAGAACAGAACAGAACAGAACAGAACAGAACAGAGAATAGAATAGAATAGAACAGGAGTTCAAACAATAGAATAGAATAGAACAGGAGTTCAAAGGGACTTTGGAAGTCTTCTAGTCCAACCCCCTACTTAGGCAGGAAACCCTACATCACTTCAGACAAATGGTTATCCAACATCTTCTTTAAAACTTCCAATGTTGGAGCGTTCACAACTTCTGGAGGCAAGTTGTTCCATTGATTAACTGTTCTAACTGCCAGGAAATTTCTCCTCAGCTCTAAGTTGCTTCTCTCCTTAATCAGTTTCCCCCCTTTGTTTGTTGTCCTACCCTCAGATGCTTTGGAGAATAGCTTGACTCCCCCTGTTTTGTGGCAATCCCTGAGATATTGGAACACTGCCATCATGTCTCCCCTAGTCCTTCTTTTCATTAAACTAGACATACCCAGTTCCTGCAACCGTTCTTCATATGTTTTAGCCTCCAGACCCCTAATCAAGATTCAAGATTTAATGAATTTGTATGCCGCCCAATCCAGGGGTGGGTTTTGTTGTGGGAAACATAGGAGAAGGAAAGAGTATTAGGTAAGTTTACTGCCACGGGAAACAAACAAACAAATCAATAGTTCTGCAATTGCCACTGTATTCCAGGATGGCAAACTTCTGGTTTCTTCTGGATGTGCGCATGTCCCTGGAAGATGGCTGCTGAGTCTTTCGCTCCAGCTCGACTCCTCCGAAAAATGGCTTAAATGAAAGATATATCTGCCCAGGAGCTCGGCTGAAGGTAAACAAACTCCCCAGAACATCTGTGCCAGCAGCGTAGGGGGAGACTTGTCTCCTCGGAGCTGCTAGGAGCTGTTAGGCAAAGAAAACGCCAACGCTGACACTGCTGCTGTCGGGGAAGCCTTGATTTATTGAAGCCTTGATTTATTGAAGCTCCTGTTGGAGAAGCTTATTCCCGTTGCTGCTTGGAGCCAGACGTTGGAAACTGGTTAGCTAGGGCTACGTGGAGCTGTGTGTGTGTATGCCAGAGATTAAGAGCTGGGCAGTCTGCTCTCTCACCAAGAAACGCTGAAGCTGATATCTGAGCTGCTGCCCCCCCCCCCCCTCCTGTTGCTGCTGCTGTTGCTTGCCTGTGCTTCCACTTGTTCCCTTGCTTAGCATGGGCTCTCCACTATCCTGGCCTGTGACCATCTGATTTTGGCCTTTCAACATCTGACCTCCTCTGACCACATTGCTACCCGTCACTGCCCCTGGAATACCAACTCGGACAGCGCCCACTTAATTACAACTCTCAGGACGCCATGGACTGTGCTTTTGTGGTGCATATGTTTTATGAAAGGAGAGATAGAGGATGGCAGAAATATGGAGGGGGAGTCGGCGTCCTAACAACCAACATACCCCCCCCTTCTTCTTCAACCTGTTCCAGCCACCACCAGACTTTGGACCCTTTCAGGCCTATAGGCGAGGGGGAAGACAAGACATTCCCCTGCATACTATCTATATATCTTCTAGGGACCGTTGTTGGCTTCTGTTTTGGATTTTATCCAGCCATTCCAACTCTGAACATTGAGAGCCGACTTTTACCACCTGAACTCGCACTTTAACTTAATTAATTGCGCAATTTTTAATTTCTCCCTTTTCTTTCATCTTTCTCTTCTTTCTTTGTATGGGATATGTATGAGATATGTGTGAGATGAATGAATGGCCCACTTTTATAACCATATTGTTGTAAAATTTTGTGTTTTTTAACTTTCACGTGGGGACTGCTTGGAAGAGTATATGAGTACGCATGATTCGGAGGACCTGCCGGGAGATGCGGGGGCCACGGGGGTGGTTGAGGGGACTAGAGACACGGGAGAGGGTCGGGGTATTACGGTCGTAACAGGGAGAGGCAGATACGGCGGGGACTTTAGGGCAGGCCATTACCGGGGAAGGAGGGTTCGCTACATTACAGAGATCCCTCCTTCCGGCCCTAGGAGTCCCACTCCGAGACCAGATGGCGTAAGCAGTCAGGACCCTGGTCTCAGGCTGTTGTCGCTAAATGCCAGGTCTGTTGTACATAAAGCTCCTCTCGTCCGGGACTTAATTTTAGATGAGAGGGCAGACCTGGCATGTATTACTGAAACCTGGCTGGGCCCAGAGGGAGGAGTCCCCCTTGTAGAACTGTGCCCAGAAGGATTTCAGGTGCTACATCAGCCGAGAGCCCAGGGAAGGGGTGGGGGTGTGGCCGCTGTTATCCGAGAGTCGTTAGTTCCTCGTAGGGTCCCTGCTCCGGAGATTGTCGGGTGTGAGTCTTTGCTGTTAAAGTTGGACCTCAAGGGTCAAGTGGGTCTGCTGTTAACGTACCTGCCTCCCAACAGCGTTGCAGCAGCCCTCCCCTCGCTCCTCGAGTCGGTAGCCGAGCTGGCAGTTGAGTTCCCTAGGCTGATGGTCCTGGGGGACTTTAATTTGCCGTCGCTCGGTGAAAACTCGGAGGGGGCGCAGGAGTTCATGGCTTCCATGACAGCCATGGGCTTGACCCAAGTAATTCGAGGCCCAACCCATTCGGCGGGACACATGCTTGACCTTGTATTTCTCTCGGAGCAGTGGATTTGTGATCTTGGTCTGAGGGGGAACGACATCATACCCCTGTCGTGGTCAGACCACTGCCTACTGAGGCTCGACTTTCGGAGACCAAACCCCCACTGTAGGGAGGAGGAACCGACCAGGTGGTTCCGCCCCAGGCGTCTTATGGAACCGTCAAGGTTCCAGACAGAGCTTGGGGCTATTCCTGACACTTTCGCCCACAGTCCGGTGGAGACTCTGGTTGCTGCGTGGCACTCGGCAGCATCGGAGACCCTCGACCGGATTGCGCCACTGCGGCCCCTCCGAGGCGGCGGATCCCGGAGACCTCCTTGGTTCACCGAGGAACTCCGGGAGATGAAGCGCCGGAGGAGATGCCTAGAGCACCGTTGGAGGTCCGATAAGTCCGAAGCGAACCGAGCAATGGTAACCACCTGCACCAAGGAATACACCAGGGCACTTAGGGCTGCAAAAAGATCCCATATAGCCACCTTGGTTGCGTCCGCTGAGTCCCGCCCGGCCGCCCTGTTTAGGATAACCCGCTCCCTACTGAACAAAAGGGAAGCGGGGGAACCCTTGCAGGGCAGAGCCGAAGAGTATGCCCAATTCTTAGCGGACAAAATTGCTCGGTTTCGGTCGGACTTGGACTCCACCCCTGCAGCTCCAGCCGAGGCACAGGAGGATCAATTTGAACAACTCTGGGTTGAGTTTCAAGACGTTACCCCCGGGGATGTGGACAAGGCCATGAGGGCTGTAAGTACCTCCACCTGTGTACTGGATCCGTGTCCCTCATGGTTAGTTACTAACTGCAGTGAGGTGACACGAGGCTGGATCCAGGCGGTTGTCACCGCCTCACTTCGGGAGGGGAACTTCCCCGCCGCACTGAAAGCGGCGGTGGTGAGACCCCTCCTGAAGAAGCCATCTTTGGATCCAGCTATCCTTAATAATTATCGTCCAGTCTCCAACCTCCCCTTTCTGGGGAAGGTTGTTGAGAAGGTGGTGGCCTTCCAGCTCCAGCGGTCCTTGGAGGAAGCAAACTATCTAGACCCCTTCCAGTCAGGCTTCAGACCCGGTTACAGCACAGAAACCGCTTTGGTCGCATTGACCGATGATCTCTGGAGGGCCAGAGATGGAGGACATTCCTCCATCCTGGTTCTCCTCGACCTCTCAGTGGCTTTCGATACCATCGACCATGGTATCCTTCTGCGACGACTGCGGGAGGTGGGAGTGGGAGGCGCCGTGTTGCGGTGGTTCTCCTCCTACCTCTCGGACAGGTCGCAGTCGGTGTTAGTGGGGGGGCAGAGATCGTCCCCTAGGCCCCTAACTTATGGGGTGCCTCAGGGCTCGGTCTTATCCCCCCTACTATTCAACATCTACATGAAACCGCTGGGTGAGATCATTCGCAGGCACGGGATTAGATACCATCAATATGCGGACGATACTCAACTGTATCTGTCCGCCCCGTGCCAACTCAATGAAGCGGCAGACGTGATGAACCGCGGCCTCGAAGCTGTTATGGACTGGATGAGGGTTAACAAGCTCGTGCTCAACCCAGAAAAGACCGAGTGGCTGTTGTGTTTCCCTCCCAGAGATTCGACCAATATTCCATCACTCAGGCTGGGGGGTCAAATTCTACACCCCTCAGAGAGGGTTCGCAACTTGGGAGTCCTCCTGGACTCACAGCTATCGTTTGACCACCATTTAATGGCTGTGACCAGGGGGGCATTTGCCCAGGTTCGCCTGGTGCGCCAGTTGCGACCCTACCTGAATCGGGAGGCTCTCACAACAGTCACCCGGGCCCTTGTGACCTCTAGGCTGGAATACTGCAACGTGCTCTACATGGGGCTGCCCTTGAAGAGCATCCGGCGACTTCAGCTAGTACAGAATGCGGCCGCGCGAGTGATTGTGGGTGCACCTCGGTTCACCCGCATAACACCTATCCTCCGCGAGCTGCGCTGGCTACCTGTCGATCTCCGGATGCGCTTCAAGGTGCTATTAGTCACCCATAAAGCCCTACATGGCAGTGGATCTGGATACTTGAGAGACCGCCTTCTGCCAATTACATCCCTGCGACCAATAAGATCACATAGATTAGGCCTCCTCCGTATACCATCGGCCAGCCAGTGTCGGCTGGCAACTACAAGGAGGAGGGCCTTCTCAGTAGTAGCCCCGACCCTTTGGAACGAGCTCCCCGTAGAGATTCGCACCCTCGCCACCGTCCAGGCCTTCCGCACAGCCTTGAAGAACTGGCTCGCCCGTCAGGCCTGGGGACAAGGATAATTCCCCTCCCGAATGATGAATGTATGTTGTTTATTATTTTATTATATGTCTTACCTTAATGTCTGTATCTCCCCTTCCCCTATTTTATGTGAGCCGCCCTGAGTCCCCTCAGGGAAAAGGGCGGCCTACAAATATTAATAAATCTCTAAATCTCTAAATCTCTAAACTCTTGGTGACGTTAAACCTCCGAATGTAGTTGACATAAAATAGCCTCTGACGTGTTACCTGCAACCTTTTTACATTATTAGTCTGATTTGAACTCCTGCTTGATATGGATCATTCTAGGTCATAGTAAAATATAGAAATGTGGAGCCAGAACTTAGGATGACTCTGAACACGTTTTTAGTATCAATACTGTGCTCCTAATCCTTTCACAGCAAAATCCACTCCTGCTTTCCCTCCTTCTTGGTTCCCTCGTTCTTGGTTTCAGCAGCCTATTTGGGATTACACTAAAAGTCTCTTTACTGTTGCAACTGTTAAATTATTTGGAGTTAAAAAAAAAAAGAACAACCTCAATTTGATCCAGTGCAAGTCACTCAGATATTCACCAAAAAATCTTGAATCTACCCTCTGCTTTCCACCCCTATTCTACAGAGAATTAAAGCACACGCTACATTAAATATGTAACATGTGGCAGACTTGCTCTTCTGATTTTAATTACAGAAAGGGCACCTCCACACTAGGACTTTGCACATGTTAAAAATTGGCTCCCAATCTGTCTGATCAGATCTCTTTGTGAGAGCTGAGTCAGCTTCTTTCTGGCCCTAACTGCTTCATTTGAAGCTGAGACTACGTTTGATTTTTCTTTTGCAATGCTGGAGACATTGCCCTGTCTCTAGACTCCTGGGCCCAAGTGAGCTGTTCCATTTCAAGGTAATTTTTTGAAAGCAAAAATACAAGAAAAACAAGCAACTGGGTGGTTTGAGCTTTGGCTGATCCAGCCAAAGAGAAAGGAAGGAAAAGTGGTCAGGGACCCTTGTCAAGTTCACCTCTGTTCATCTGGCCAGAGGAAGAGCTTCAAGAATCTGCAGACTCAGTAAACATCATAAATATAGATGTACTTAAGATAATAAATGCCAACCTGAGGAAAGGGAAGATGCTTCCTTGTAATAATTAGACCAAAGAAGCAATATTGAACTAAATACACTTAAAAAACGTAGAAATGGTGGTAAATTCTAGGAGAAACCCTCCTATACTACCATCCCTTACAATACTAGAAAACACAGCATCAACAGTAGACACCTTCAGGTTTCTAGGTTCCATCATTTCTCAAGACTTAAAACGGACACTTAGCATCAAAAATGTCATCAAAAAAGCACAACAATGTTCTTTCTGCGCCAACTCAGAAAGCTTAGACTGCCCAAAGAGCTGCTGATTGAGTTTTACAGAGGAATTATTGAGTCTGTCATCTGCACCCCTATAACTGTCGACTTTGGTTCTGCTACCAAACAAGACAGACACAGACTTCAACGGATAATTAGAACTGCAGAAAAAACAATTGCTACCAGCCTGTCTTCCATTGAGGATTTGTACATTGCACTAGTCAAAAAGAGGGCTGTGAAAATATCTATAGACCCCTCACATCCTGGACATAAACTTCTACCCTCAAAACAACACTATAGGGCACTGCACACCAGAACAACAAGACACAAGGACAGTTTTTTTCCTGAATGCCATCACTCTGCTAAACAATTAATTCCCACAACACTGTCAAATTATTTACTAAGACTGCATTACTATTATTCTTTTCATCCTTCCTAGAACCTATCTCTTCCCACTTATGGCTATAACCATGTTGCTTGTACCTTTACAATTTATATTGTTTTATTTGTTATCTAGTATAATTTGATTGCTTATTAATAACCTATGACTATCACTAAATGTTGTATCTTATGATTCTTGATGAATGTATTCTATTTTATTTTTTCTTTATGTACAGTGAAAGCATATGCACCAAAGACAAATTCCTTGTGTGTCCAATCACACTTGGCCAATAACGAATTCTATTCTATTCTATTCTATTCTATTTTATTCTATTCTATTCTATTCTAATATAAGATCGGAAGATGTAGAGAGACTTGGCTCATAGAATCACCAAGAGTCGGATATGACTGAACCAGAGGTGGGTTTCTACCAGTTCGCACCTATTCGGTAGAACCGGTTCATCAAATCTACCAAACCGGTTAGAAGAGGTTCCACCAGTGGACCCGGAAAGCAGGCCACACCTACAGAAGAGGTTCCAAAATTTTTTGAAACCCACCACTGGTCCTTGGACATGATTATTCTACACTATCATGCTCATATTTATAAAACTCAGTGCCTCTGTGAAAGGTAAGAATGACTACTGCGTTTGTGGTGCAATCAGAACATTGCGTGTGTTGAAGTTGTTTTAAGATGCCTTTTAAAAAAGAAGTTTACATCATATTCTTATGCATGCCAGTGCTGTGTGTGAGGTAATTTAAGGTGGTTCTGACAAGTGTCGTCGGCATCTTCATATCCGGTCACATGGGCAGCAAGCCACTCCCATTCGGTCACATGGGCAGCAAGCCACTCCCACAAAGGAGGTCACACCCACAGAGTAAGTTCGAACAATTTTTGAAACCCACCACTGGACTGAACAAACATTGTTATAATCATCATTAACAACAACAATTAAACAACTTCTAAGGAAGGTCATGTGGTTGGAGCCTATATGACTGGGGAAGGCACCATTAACTTGATCTAGCAAACTGGTTTAAAGACAAAGTTGAAATGGTCTTCATCAGTTCCCTTCAACAGAGGAAGTTAGATCCTGTCGATTCTTGTTAAGCTCTGAGTGCCTCAAGGTATCTGAGAACAGAAGGGACTGCTTTGTTGGAGGTCTCTTCTGATTTCTCAAATAGCTAATATTACTTGGAGATATTTCTCCTTGAAAAAGAAGCCATTATATGTTGTCTCTTGGGGATCCAATCTTTCTCCAATGCTTTTCAAAATTTACATAAAAATTCTGAAAAATATAATTGAAGGATTGGAAGCTATCAATATCCAGGTAGTCCCAAATTCTCATCTCTGTCATATCTTCAGCTAGTAGTGCGACTCCTCTGGATACCATCTGGATTATTTGAGAGACCATACATTGAACACTATCCAGGCAAAATGGAGATATTTATTGTGAGGGGATATAATTCCAAAGAGGCAAGAGGTTTCTACTTTCTGAAGAGAATTACACTTTTTCTGAAGGAGTAGGTTCTTATGTCAACTTTAATTTTATGGTAACTTTAGTAATCTTATGGTATTTGGTAACATTGTTGTTGTTGTTAGTCCCAAAGTCATGTCCAACCCATTGCGACCCCATGGACAACGTTCCTCCTGGCCTTCCTGTCCTCTACCATGCCCCAGAGTCCATTTAAGCTCACGCCCACTGCTTTGGTGACTCCAAAACCACCTCATTCTCTGTCGTCCCCTTCTTCTTTTGCCCTCAATCATTCCCAGCATTAGGCTTTTATCCAGTGAGTGCTTCTTTCTCATTAGGTGGCCAAAGTATTTGGTAACATTAGGCTGGACTATTGTAACATGGTCAATGTTCTGACCCCCTCCTCCATCCAGTAACAAATGCCGAGACAAGCTTAAATGAGAATGTCCTTTAATAACAAGTTCAGACTCTCGGTGGCTGAAAGCCAAGTAAACAAACAGATAAGGACCTTGGCAGCAAGTCCGACAAACTTTGGCAGCAATTCAGACAAACTCTGGCAGCAATCCAGCCTGCCAAGTTTGTTTCTCTTTAGTCAAAGCGTTGACTTCTGCAAGAAGGGCGTGGCACAAGCAGTCTCTTTTATAGTCTGACGAGGAGCCTAATGACCATCAGCTGAGTGTAATTATCTCCTGTAATTACGTAGTTGTTCTTGATGCCAAGTAGCCCTTCGACGGCGTGCATCCAGGAACAACTCACAGTTGGTGTCTGGATCACTCTCCCTTGTCTCCTCCCCACTGATCCAAGTCTCAGGCGCCACCTGGTGGCCAACCAGTCTCTCTGCGCCCTGCTCAGAGTCAGAACCCTGTCCAGGGTCCTCCACATACTCCAGGGCCGACTCATAGAGCCCCTCGCTGTCGGAGTCTGGTGGCAGCTCCAACGGCTCCTGCTGGGCCACAACACTCAACATAGTATCACCTTTGTGTCTAATACAGAAAGTTTAATTTTATAGAACTCAGGAGGCAGAACCCAAAGAGGCCATCACATTTTGCTAAAAGCAATTCAGAGGGAAAACACAACTTTCTAGATGATACTCTCTAATCAATGAGATTATTTGAGGAGGTTCACACTTTTTTGGGGCTTGGATTTTCCCTTTATCCACTTCCAGTTTTTTGAAATGCCTCTCTGTTGACAGGTCTGCCCACTTTACTGGCTATCACAAAGGTCTTATAATTCACAATTTTAAAGCCAGCACATATTACTTTAAAGTCTTTCAAGGATATCCCATAAAGTTGACTGAATCTACTCAATTTCCAGATAAAATCCCTATGATCTTTCTCTGCAACAGTTTTCTCCCTTGGATCAATTTTATATTGGTAGAGTTTAAATACTTAGCTTAGAATCTAGTAATGCCCTTTTTATAATCCAATTTCTCATTGCAATGATTTGTTATGTACAAAGGGATATTTTAGTGCGCAATATACCTAAAGCTTTTTATAGATCCTTCACATTCCCCATTATTCTATTGTGTCCAGTCTATGTTATGCCTTCTTTCCATTCATGTTTTTAACTTCAGAGACTGAGAAAAAATCATTTATATCCCCACATCCAAAACAAAAGGACCATGTCTATGTCAAGAGCATTGTGGGAAACTTAAATCCTGTTCAATTTTCTCAAATTATGGGTCTACATTGTATTTGCCAATTGAATTTTTGTGGATGAGAAAAGTACCTACTGACTTCTTAAAAATTCGTCTGTGTTATTGAGTTTTAAAAGATAAAAATAATTTCTTGGGCTTTCAGTCAATAGTTATACTAACATTTAATTTTTTTTAATGACACAGGACAATTTGCCATGTAGTATCAAACATCTAATTCTAGAAGACAGTGGAGAACAGAGAAGCCTGGTGTGCGATGGTGCATGGAGTTGCAAAGAGTCATACACAACTAAGTGACTGAACAACAACAAATCAAACACCTACAGCTTAAAAATGAATTGTACAACAGATACGATTAAGTACAATTTAAAAAGTTCACTTAGGAAACTGAAGTCTAAAAGCAGATTCCTTTTGCTTAACCTACCCTCATGAACAAGGTTATCCATGTTGGTAACTAAGAATAAATCAATGGCAGTGATGTGTGGTGAGGTTTATGGCTGGTGAGGCACTGACACAGTAGTGGGTTTCAAATTTTTTTAGACTTGTGGACTTCAACTCCCAGAATTCCACAGCCAGGCATGCTCAGTTCCGATTTAAAGTGACAGCATTTGTTTTTCTCCTCTGTGAAAAAGTTTCCTTCATTCTTTTTCTTCTCCCTCCCCCTCCTTCCTCCATCTCTCCCTTCCTCCCCCCTCTCTCAAACAGACACACGCACAGAAGTTGGATGCAGCCTGCTGTCTGGGTGGGAAATGCCTGAAATGCAATAAAGCCCACCCACCCACTCACCTCTTGCTTGCAGGCTGGGGTGAGAGAAGAGGCAGAGAAGCTGGAGGGGAGCCGATCCAAGCCTTTGATTGCAGGCGGAGCCACGTTGCCTTTTCTAACTTGTAATCAGTGAAGCTGGGCTTATATAGTTTTATCCAGATGTATGTGTGTGTGTGTGTGTGTGCATGTGCATGTGTGTGTGTGTGTGTGTGTGTGTGTGTGTTTGAAAAGGCAACGTGGCTCTGCCTGCAATCAAACTACACTCAGGGAGGGATCTACACTTGAGGATGAAGTTTGAATTCCTCCCCTTCCCTCCAACCCACACGTACCTTTTCCAGCTGTTTCAGAGAGGATTTCAACTCTGCTCTTGCCTGTCATCATGAAAAGAAAAAAAATGTAAAAGGAAACAGGCAAGAGCTGAGGTCAGGCTGAGCTAGTTGCTGCCAGAGTCACCGTGGATGACTCTGCTTAACTGTTTAAAAAAGCCTCTATAGGAGGAGGCAGGAGAATGACGTGCCTCATCTACGTCAGGAATTTTTAGGCTTTTAACCCTTGCTTAACTCTGCTCGAGTGATCATAAAACCCCTAAAGTCAGTCTAGATGAGGCACATCGTTCTCCTGCCTCCTCCTGTAGAGGGCGCTTTTTAGAGGCTTTTTTAAACAGTTAAGCAGAGTCATCCACAGTGACTCTGGCAGCAACTAGCTCAGCCTGACCTCAGCTCTTGCCTTTTTCCTTTTACATTTTTTTTTCTTTTCATGATGACAGTGGTGAGACTCTGCCTCCCCTGACTGCATGTCCCTGATCAATGAGATTCTCAGTCATTCAGGTCATGGTTGTCCCAAAGGTGATTTTCCAAGAGGCAACTGGACTTTCTGGGTTTTCTTTGAAGACATTTCACTTCCCATCCAAGAAGCTTCTTCAGCTCTGGCAGAATGGTGGGGGAATGGAAGGGAACAATAAACAAATCAGTGTTGTCATTTCATGCATTGCAGGGTTATCAGAAAAGTCCAGGAGGATCTTTAGCCAATACATCATACATGCACACTTCAAATCCAAGAATAGAGAATAGAGAAGCTCCAAGGATAAAACACCCAGACACAAAGTGAGCATCTGGTGTATGCAGTACAATGCAGTGAGCCATGTGCAGAGCTGTACATTAGGGAAACAAAACAACCACTTTAAAAACACATGGCACAATGGGAATGGGGGGGTAGGGATACAACATCCTCTATCTCCAGTCTACAATGCAGTTCTTTCAACAGTTCTATGGAAGCTCCACACTAGTGATGGGATTCAAACTTTTTTACCGGTTCTGTGGGTGTGGTTTGGTGAGCATGGTGTGGCTTGGTGGGCATGGCTTGGTGGTGTGGCAGGGGAAGGACGCTGTAAAATCTCCATTCCCTCCCCAATCCAGGGGAAGGTTACTGCAAAATCCTCATTCCCTCCCGATCAGCTAGGACTCGGGAGGCAGAGAATAGATGGAGGCAGGGCCAGTCAGAGGTGGTATTTACCAGTTCTCCGAACTACTCATAATTTCTGCTACCATTTCTCCAGAACTGGTCAGAACCTGCTGAATACCACCTCTGCTGCACACCCATTTGCACTACTCAGGTGACCCTGATGACACAGATAAACCTCCAGGTGGCCTCAATGACTTTCTAGGAATGCAAATGACTAGCTGTCTGCAAGGAGTATAAATCCTTCCACTCCCCACCATCCAGCCAGAGTTGAAGAAGTTTCTTGGTTGAGAAGTGAAACATCTTCAAAGAAAAACCAGAAAGTCCAATTGCCTCTTGAAAAAGCACCTTTGGGATGAGACTTAATCAATTCTGGGCAATCTTGGACATGTTTCCTCAAAAATAAATTCTACTGTGCTGAGTGTGGTTTATTTTGGGAGTGTGCATAGATTAGTTACTTGACTTATACCAATTTAGGTTATTGGTTGATTCCTACTCAGGTTGGTGGCTTTCAGATGAACTAGATTCAATTCAGAGGTAGTATTCAGTTGGTTCTGATCTGTTCTGGTAAACCGGTAGCAGAAATTTTAGTAGTTCGGAGAATCGGCAAATAACACTTTTGACTGGCTCCCCTCCCATCTATTCGCATCTATTCCGAGTCCCAGCTGATCGGCTAGGTCTTCTTTTGTTGCCCTGCACAGAATGGTGCTGGAAAACAGGTTAATGGGATGGGGAGGGAATGGGAATTTTACAGTATCCTTTCCCCAGCCATGCCCACCAAGCCACACCACACCCACCTAGCCATGCCCATAGAACTGGTAGTAAAAATATTGAATCCCACCACTGGTTCAATTCCTATGAATGTCAGGAATCTGTTGAGATTTTATGTACTGAAAGGCATCAGGTTTGAATACTGCAGTCAGAGGGGAAACTTCCAGAAGAAGACACTTTTCCATGTCCAATTTACCCCCACCTTGCCTATTGATCATTTTCTATGGAAACACAATCAAAGCAAATGCAAGAAGGCTGGTAATTTTCCAATTCTTTATTTTGGGTCATTAAAGAAAATGATGCAGAGTATTCCTTTTCAAAGGGTCTGAGGAGAATAAGCAGATGAAAGGAGATTCTTATTCTTGAACAAACAGCAGATAACATCATTCATGTGAAGAGGAGTTATTTCTGCCATTTGGGATCTTGAAACAGTACAAATGGACATTAATTTACTGCAAGTAGCCTGATGCTAGCTAGCTAAGTTAAAATAAGTAGAGAGAAAGGTTTATTTCAGCCGGTCATATCCTATGAAATTTTCCTCCATTAAAAAAAAAAAGAAGATGCCCAAAAGAAATTTTAAATGGGGCCAAATTATGATTTCATGCATGGGTTTCTTGTTGTAATATGATGCAAAATTGATGAAACCTCCAAGCAAAATTGCATTGTTTGATCTGGAATAACATTGCCTAAAGCTATAGATTCTGTAAACTTTGTACAAATGACTTCACTAGGCTACTGATGCAGTGACAATGTGGCCATGAATGACATTAGAGCTATTTAGAAAAGGCACCGAACAACAGCAAAAGAACATGACAATTGATTCCGAAATTATCTTTTTCCAGCGAGCCTCTCTGGAAAAAAAAAATTGCCTTTTTCTGCTGAACCTCCTTCCAAAATTACTTTCTCCAACTACAGCTTTTTCAAAGGGCCTTGATGTTAAGCAATATAGTTTTAAGTTGAAAATGTCACAGGGCCGTGAAAAGGAATTGATGGGAAATTTCAGGGGCTCCTTGTTGATCTTTGAAGCAGCTCGCGGATTTTTGTTCCTTAACACAGATCTTCAGCGATGTGCTACCACTTTGATTTCTTTATTGCCAAAACCAGCATGTCTCTCAACTTAATGGCTTCACAGACAAGAACGTGAAGGTGATTTTAGTTATTGCTGGGGCAGAGAAGCTGCCACTGCTATAAAATCAGTAAACACGCTTCCTGAATTCTCCCCCCACCCACCCACCCAGACATTGGCAGGGAGGTTTTCATGTAAACAAAAGGACAGAAAATAAACTTTAGTTTTGAGTCAATTTTATTGCAAACAATACAGAGGACCTGAATTTCCTGAGCAACACTAAGATTCCAGCAATGGTCAAGTGAAAAGGATGCTTTATTGCAAAGTTACAATAGACATGATAATCTCTTGATCTCCTAAGCAGAAACAGTCCATTCATTCAAGTCGTCTGTTTTCAGAACAAGACTAAATATAAGCTTTTAGGGCACCTTTTGTGTATCAAGCATGATAATTTGTTCATACTGTAAGTTAATTCAATGACTATAAGATGGGCAAGATCCAAAGGCCTACATGAAGACAAAATTCTCTTGAGTCCACAGCTCCTGTGGAAATAATAAATGGAGTTCATGATGAATTCAATAGATTAGCATCTCGTTTGTGTATATGTTGTTGGTATAATTCCAGGGACAATTCAAGGTGCTGCTGGTAGCAGTAGTAGTAATAACAATAGCAATAGCACTTACAGTTGCAAGAAAAAGTATGTGAACCCCTTGAGATTACATAGAGTTTTGCATGAATTGGTCATAAAATGTGCTCTGAACTTCATCTAAGTCACAACAATAGACAAACACAGTCTGCTGAAAATAATACTACACAAACATTAGATGTTGCCATGGTTTAATTGCACATAACATGTAAACATTCACAGTGCAGGGAGGAAAAAGTATGTGAGCCCCTAGCCTAATGACGTCTCCAAGAGCTAATTGGAGCCAGGAGTGAGCCAACCTTGACTCCAATCAGTGTGATGATATTGGATGTGTTGCTGACAGCTGTTCTGCCCTTTAAAAGCACACACCTGTTGTGGGTTTACTGGTTTCAAGAAGCACTGTCTGATGTGAACCATGCCTCGCAGAAAAGAGCTCTCAGAAGACCTACGATCAAGAATTGTTGACTTGCATGAAGCTGGAAAGGGTTACAAAAGTATCTCCAAAAGCCTTGATGTTCATGTGTCCACGGTAAGACAGACTATCTACAAATGGAGAAAGTTTAGCATTCTTGCTACTCTCCCTAGGTGTGGTCGTCCTGTAAAAATGACTGCAAGAGCACAGCGCAGAATGCTTCATGAGGTAAAGAAGAATCCTAGAGGGTCAGCTAAAGACCTACAGAAATCTCTGGCACATGCTAACATTTTTGTTGACACATCTACAATAAGGAAAACATTAAACAAGAATGGAGTACATGGGAGGACACCACGGAGGAAGCCATTGCTGTCCCAAAAAAATATTGCAGCACGTTTGAAGTTTGCAAAAGAGCACCTGGATGTTCCACAGCACTACTGGCAAAATATACTGTGGACAGATGAAACCAAAATTGAGTTGTTTGGGAAAAACACACAACACCATGTATGGAGAAAAAAAGGCACAGCACACCAACATCAAAACCTCATCCCCACTGTAAAACATGGTGGAGGGAGCATCATGGTTGGGGCTGCTTTGCTGCCTCAGGGCCTGGACGGATTGTTGTCATTGATGGGAAAATGAATTCCAGAGTTTATCAAGACATTTTGCAGGAAAACGTATGACCATCTGTCCGCCAACTGAAGCTCCACAGAGGATGGGTGATGCAACAGGACAATGACCCAAAGCATACAAGTAAGTCAACACAAAAATGGCTTCAACAGCACAGAATATGCCCTCTGGAGTGGCCCAGTCAGAGTCCTGGCATCAACCCGATTGAAATGCTGTGGCATGACCTTAAGAGAGCGATTCACACCAGACATCCCAAGAATATTGCTACACTGAAACAGTTTTGAGAAGAGGAGTGGTCAAAATTACTCCAGATCGTTGTGCAGGTCTGATCTGCAACTACAAGAAACGTTTGGTTGAGGTTATTGCTGCCAAAGTAGGGTCAACCAGTTATTAAGTCCAAGGGTTCACATACTTTTTCCTCCCTGCACTGTGAATGTTTACATGTTATGTGCAATTAAACCATGGCAACATCTAATGTTTGTGCAGTATTATTTTCAGCAGACTGTTTTTCTATTGTTGTGACTTAGATGAAGTTCAGAGCACATTTTATGATCAATTCATGCAAAACTCCACGTAATCCCAAGGGATTCACATACTTTTTCTTGCAACTGTAGACTTATATACTGCTTCACAGTGTTTTACAGTACTCTTTAACAGTTTACAGAGTCAGCATATTGTCCCCAACAATTTGGGTCCTCATTTTACCCACCTTGGAAGGATGGGAGGCTGAGTCAACCTTGAGCCTGGTGAGATTCGAACTGTCCAATTGCAGGCAGCTGGCAGAAGTAGCCTCCATTCTAACCATTGCGCCACCATGATAATCTGTAAAACCCTATATGTTTGGGGAATTTTGAAGGAAGAAAATGGAAATGAGTAAATAAGAACTCTGTCTACCAGGGGTGGGTTTCTGCCGGTTTTCTCCTTTTCCAGTGCAACAGGCTAAAGGTCTATACATTTGTCTCTCTGTGTATATGTTTAGTGGAAGAGAAATCATTTCTTACTATAGAATTTGTGGCATCTAAGAACTGTCATTCTGTGTGAGCCCTATTTTTTTGAACTTTACCCAGAGATCCCCATGGATCTCTGAAGCAATAGCGATAGCCTCCTGTCTTCTCTGCCCCTCTTGACAATTCAGGGCTGGCAGAAATGAAGAATAATTGAAAGTCGCCTTCAAACTGGTTTATGAGAGATTGGAGGCGTGGCTGGAAATTAAGTGACATGTATGCTGTGAGAAAATGTCCAATGTCTCATCCTCTTCTCTTCTTTTCCTCCCCCTTTCCAGGGAGACATTTAGCTCTATTTATAACTGTTAATTATCAACATACTTGCCACGTTACTATTTAAAGTGCAGAGTAAGTTGATGGCACTAGAAAAACATAAACTTCTTTCACAGGAAAAAAAAAGACAGAGCACAATATTATTAAGGCTAGCTGGGAGAAAAAGCAAGGACACGTCTTTTATTTTTTGTAGTGTTCTTGGCTTCCACTACAATGTGAATGGAAAACACTGAATAAATATTGGATTTGACCATTATCTGGCACATGGATCATACATCTAACAACCTCCCTTAGAATCATACAGATGATAAGGGCCATCCGCAGTGCAGGACCCTAATTAAACTCTCCCAGACAGATGGCAATTTAGCCACTCCACTTAAAGGAAGCCCACTATTTCTCTTGGTACTTGACACCACAATCAAACTGTTGTTACTGACAAGGATATTATTTCTACCATTCAATTTAAATCTGCTTTCCTGCAACTTAAATGCATTATGAAAAAAAGTTCTTGGCCTTATTCTATCTTATTATATTTCAAACATGTGAAGAATGCCGTTACATCCTACTTCCCCTAGCTTCCTTCAGTTCTCTACATAATTTCTAATTCCTTTTATCAACTTTGTTACTTTTATGCTGAACTTTGTCAAATGCTTTGCTGTTGAGGGGACATTATATCTACTGTATAAAGGTTGCCCGATATTTATTTATTTATTTATTTATTTGTTTGTTTATTTATTTATTTATTTATTTATTTATTTTGATGCCCATCTCACTCTGCAAGCAACTCTGGATGGCTTACAAGTAAAATAATATTTTTTTTTAAAAAATAACAATATTAGGTACGATGATAAGAAATCCAAGGTGAGAACAGTATGGTGGTGACGTGCGGTGAGGTTTATGGCTGGTGAGGCAAGCGGGCAAAAGCCGCTCTATGGCAGACACAGCGGCAGGGCTTTAAAGTCCCGGCGCCGTGTCTGCCATACCCTAAAGTCAGACTAGATGAGGCACGTCATTCTCCTGCCTCCTCCTGTAGAGAGCAGTTTTTTAGAGGCTTTTTTAAACAGTTAAGCAGAGTCATCCACTGTGACTCTGGCAGCAACTACCTCCGCCTTTTTCCTTTTAATTTTCCTTTTCTTTTCATGATGACTGTGGTGAGGCCCTGCCTCCCCTGACTGCATGTCACTGGTGGTGACATCCTTTTTAATTCACCAGCCATTTCCAACCTACACTACCCACACCAACCATCAGAAACATTTTTAACTTCCTTCCACAGGGACAAAAGATGCAGGGACAGACCTCCACCTTAGGTGGCAGGATATTTCAAAGAGTGGGGGGACATGGCAGAAAAGACTCCCTTCTAGCCCTGCCAGATGAAGTTTTTTCGCTGATCAGGCCTGCAGCATGCCCCCTTCTGCCGGATCGATGTTAAAAACTGAGATAAAAGTAGTCTGACGAGATTTGTTCTTGACAAATCCGTATTGACTTTTGGTAATTATTGCAATGTTTTTGAGGGGCTAACAGATCCATTCCTTTACAAACTGCCGTTTGTAATCTTTCCATGCATCAATGTCAACCACAGTATTGTTTCCTCCTTTTGCCATCCTCCATTCATCCGGCACTTCATCAGTTCTCAGAATTTCTCAGGCATAAGGCTTCCCCACTAGCTCCTTTCTTCAATACTCAGAATACTGATCCTGTAAATTTAAATTCATTGAAAGCAAGTAAGTGTTTCTTGGTCATATTTCAATCAATCTCAAGTTTCAATCATGTCCCTTTGCCATTTCCTGGTAAAATATGGTGTGTCTGTTGTGTGTGGAAACTGGAAGATTAGTATCCTTGCCTTTATTTGTTTATAACTTCATCTTTATTCACTGAGTTTACTCTTTTTTTTTACTGAATGTATTGTCAAAAGAGCCGAGGTGGTGCAGTGGTTAGGATGCAGTACTGCAGGCCACTTCAGCTGACTGTTATCTGCAGTTAGGCGGTTCTAATCTCACCGGCTCAAGGTTGACTCAGCCTTCCATCCTTCCGAGGTGGGTGAAATGAGGACCCAGACTGTGGGGGCGATATGCTGACTCTGTAAACCGCTTAGAAAGGGCTGAAAGCCCTATGAAGCAGCATATAAGTCTAACTGCTATTACTATTGCTATTGCTAAAATAATCCCTTTTTAAAGTTTTTAAACATCTTTTGCTAACCTTTGCTCTACTGTTTTTTTTTCCCTTTTGGGAACAATCTCTCTTTCCATTTCCTGTATGAGTTCTTTGGTTTCTAGATTTTTGCCTTTTTTTTTGCGTTGCCATTGGTGTGTTTTCTATTTTGAATTCTTTTTTTCCATTAGCTTCTCCTGCAACAAGATCTTACCAAGGTTTGTCCTGAGTTTATGAAAACCAGGTCTTTTTTTTTTTTTTTGATAACCTGACTGCACTCAGATTTAATTTCCCTTGAATCAAGAATTCCAGCATTATAATAATTCCTCATTACAGGTTTCAAACCAGAACAAACAGAACACACAACCAGTGATAATTGAGATCCTTAAGATTATTGAAAACAATTAGCGGTGTGCCAACAGCAACAGCCCCATTCTCTTACTCCCCAAAATACAAAGTATCCACCACACAAGGAAGGATTCTTGAAATGGTTTTAGGAATGTTTAAATCAAACTCTATAGTTTGATTTAAGTTTGATTTAGTTTGATAACGCTATAGTATAGTGTTTGTTGACTCACATTGTCTGCACAATTTATTTCAAGCTTGGTGCAGATTTCATTTTCCTAATTTGTGTGGACAGTCCACTCAAACCAGCAGTCCCAAATCTGTTCTTGGAGTATTGTTAATGTGGAGGAACAGATGAGGGCTTCTCAGCAGTAATTAATAAGGAAAGCCCATGTAATCTGGCATGTGAAGATTTCCTCTTAACACTCAACTTCATTTCATGCTGAAGTAAATCCTATTGCACTAAGTCTGTGATAACCTATGGCATCTCTCTCATTATTACCTAGTTAATGTGATAACATAGCCATCAATAGGCTGAGGGCTATAATTACTTCAGATATATCACTTTAAAAAGAAAGAATGTGGACATGATTAAAAGTGGCCTTTTCTGAGAAAGAGAGAAAGAGAGAGAGAGAATGGTCTTTCCCTCAATTTTAATTCACTATAGAAAGATCACATGTATGCCAAATCATGAAGTAACTATTTTAAAATGCTGGATGGGAGACTAATAGTATTCATTCACGTATGCATGTACCATGAAAAGCAAAGTTACAAAACAGAAACCTTTGATAATATATTTCAAAAATCCTTCTAAAAATTGATCATGAGTGATTCATTTCTTCCTAATAAGGGCTGGGGGGTTTTTTGTGGGGGGGAAGAGTTCTGCATTTTGGGAATGTTTAGTAAAATGAAATGCTTCCCATCAAGACAAATTAAGTCTATAAGTGAAGCGTGTGGAAGAAAATGAAATATATGGAAAATGGAGATCAATTAGAAAGAGCTAAAGAGAAGAAATAAGTTTAAATACATTATTGGGATGAGTCAGACAGATCTCAAAAAAACCAAAAACCCAGGCGCTAGTCGTCACTTATAAAGCCCTTCATGGTATTGGACATGGGTACTTGAGAGACCGCCTGCTGCCAATCACCTCCACTAGACCGATTAGATCCCACAGATTAGGCCTCCTCCGAATTCCATCCGCCGGCCAGTGTCGACTGGCGACTACCCGGAGGAGAGCCTTCTCTCTGGCTGCTCCGACCCTCTGGAACGAACTCCCCGTGGAGATTCGAACCCTCACCACCCTCCAGGCCTTCCGCAAAGCCCTTAAAACCTGGCTGTTCCGACAGGCCTGGGGCTGTTGCCCCCCCCCTCGAATGGTATGACTGTTGTGAGTTTTAAATTATACATTGTTATGTTTGTTTTTAAAAACTTTTGTCTGTATCCCCCTTCCCCGGTTCGAGTTGTGAGCCGCCCTGAGTCCCCTTCGGGGGAAAAGGGCAGCATATAAATATAATAAACTGAACTGAATTGAACTGAACTTCAAAAGACGGTTAGAACAAGGAAGAATCAAATGAATTTAGAAATGGAAATGGTGGCCTTCAATTTATGGAGAAGAGAGGGACAGAGGAGAAGGTGAAATGACTGCCAATGATCCAAGAAACTGTCAGAACCAGGTTTTTAAAGGTTTCTTTTAAAGATAACAACAAGAAATACTGGTGGCTAATCGGAGCTGGTACTACATCAGATAGAACGAGGGTTATTACAAATACCCATAAGGAATGCAAAGTCCAAAAGAAAGAGAGACTGATTTTCTAGGAGGGGGGGGGGAAATAGGGCATCTGTGGATTCTTATTCCTGTTCATTCTGCATAAGACAGTTGCTTGGTGAGGGGTTTGGAAGTTGGATTAGCTGCAAGATTATTTCTCGCCAAAACCAACCCCCTGGGTTTGCTGACTGAGTTGTGGTGTTTGTATAATCATCTCCTGCTTCCTTGACTCAGTTAAGTATGACTCCAGAAAGAGACCCATAAATACAGTCGTTGACATGATTTATTTCTACATTCAAAGAAAGTCTTGGTATTTCTTGACTACTGATCTATCTTATGGCCACGCTCTCCTCTAGCTATGCACTTGTGAGAAGAGAATCCTAATTAAAGCCCTTAAATTAAGGCTTAATCACATTTTGATTATATGGGAATGATGCACATTTCCTGGTTGTGTGCATTATACCTTCACTACATGAGTGTAGTTGGCATTTGACAACAGAGGCGTTATCAGAAGTTTAACAGTAGTCTGAATTAACAAGACCTTTGATTCCAGCTAAGGGTCGTGCAATTTGTAGTATTAAGACAGAATGAGCAACTACTTGAAAGAGAAAAATAGAAAAATAGAACATAGTCTTGACGTTATAACCCTGACAGACAATAGAAATAAAATTTCCTGACACAAGAGTAAATGAGACAAAAGAAGAATGGCACAGAGAAGAAAATGATTGGAATGTATTCATTTTCAAGAATGGAGTCATCCAAAGTAGCAGAGTAAATATTGAAACATGCTAGCTAAGAAAGAAAAGAATGATAAAAATAATTTATGTCCCGATGATTTTAATAAGTTTCAGTATGATTAGGTCTGGGTAGACTCCATAAGAAAAAATACTTTGGACAAGAGATAGTGCTTAAAGGAAGAACAATAATAACAACAGCAACAGCCACAAACTATTAATATATCTATGTGCTCAGAATATATACAATTAGACTGAATAGTGCCCCCCTATATTCACAAGACACTTTACATCTTGCAAAGAAGCTCTCTTTTTTTTTGCTCCTATTATAGAGCATGTGTGGGATGCAGTGGCTCAGTGGTGAAGATGCTGAGCTTGTCGATCAGAAGGTCAATAGTTTAGCGGTTCAAATCCCTAGCACGCGTAACAGGGTGATCTCCCGTTACTTTGATGGGAAGGTAACAGTGCAACCTTTAGCATTTAGTCATGCCAGCCACATGACCACACCGACGACTTCGGACAGTGCTGGCTCTTCGGCTTTTTTTTTAAAAAAGTTTTTATTTTTTAAACAAATATAAACAAACACAACACATAACATAAAAACATCTTCCATTCCATACAGTGTGTCAATTGGTTACAAGGTTTTTGTGCATCCTTTACATAGTCATCCCTTAAATTTTATATAAAGTCACATATTGTCAATCAAATATATTTGTATACATTATTATTATATTATAATAGTTTCTCTAATATCATATGTCAACTTAAGCATTTCAGCACATTCCATTGCTCATATCATCAATCAATATATATGTATACAATTATTGTGATTATTAAAAATTCATTGAATATAGCTATTATTACATATTAAATTTAAAGTAAATTTATATTATGGCGTTTCATTACATCATCCTGGACTCATCCAATGATATTACATCTTTATATTCTATTCTATATAGAATTATTTATCTTTTATTTAAAAAAAAAGCTTTTCCACATCTTCTCCATGGTCTTTACTTACAGCTTACATAAAATTCCATATTGTCAATCTAGTATATATAAATGCATTATTATCAATATTAATCATTTGTTTAACTATAACTATTATTACTTTGTCTTATATATAATACTCAAAATTTAACTACATTTAGCTTAATTTTATTGTGGCATTTCATCTCATCATCCTGTATCTTTCCAGTAGTAGTGCAGTCCAATATCTCTTGCCATTTGTAGAATCTGTATTCTAAATGTTTTCTTGAAAAGTCTTACATGAACTTCTCTTGGCAACTTGTTGTTCATTGTATATTTTGTAAAGACCCGGGACCCTCCATCTGTTCCTTTTATCAGCTGGGCTTTGGTTATCACTGGTGCTTCTGCCAAAAATACTCTCATTTTTTCTGCCAATTTTTCTCCCCTTTCTTCATCTATGTTTTGAAGCATGATATAGAGTTACAGTTCGTCTAACTCTCCTTTTAGTGTTCCACACGTATCATTTCCCTCCTCTCTCGATTTACTGTCAGCATCAACAATTTTCTCGTCACTTTGTTCATGTTTTTCTGCAATTTTTTGAACTCTATCTTCAAGTTTCATCATTGTTTCATCAATATTCTCAGCTCTTCCCTCCATTCCTTCTGTTCTTTGTTCTGTAAACTCCAGATTCTTTTCTATTCTTTCTGTGCTTATTAGGATATTTTGAATTTCTAACATAATTCTTTGCAATGTTAATTTCTTTTCTTCTTCATGCTGCGCCATCTTTCCAAATTGTAAACATTGCCATTAGGACATCCAAGACTTTTTGATAGGTTTCAAATAAATTCAGTGTAATCTTTCAAGTCAGGGCTTTCTCTTCCAAAAGAACACCTGTATAAACAAGATATGTTTTCTCTCTGTCCCTTTCAGTAAGCAAAGCCAATGGCCTTGAGATAACAGATGTAACCAAGCCTTCAGCCTCTAGATAGCAGTGTTACTTCTTTTTTCTCTACTTTTACCTCCCTCTTTAAGATCTGAAATTAAGAATGAGGAAAAAAGTGTTCAAAAGTTCCGATCTGGCCTAGCATTTAGAGGAAAGAGATTCTTAGTCCATAAATACAAATAATGGAGAAAAATAGAAGAAGAAGGAGAAAAAGGACCAGTCCAATTTAAAAGTAAGAGGCATTTGTAAAAATTCCATCCATAGAAAAGAAACGAGATAAAAGAAAAAAAAGATAACACAATAGTTTTAATTCAAGCTAATCCGCCGCTTGCTCTCTTCTATCTTCAATTTTAGTTTTACTCTAATTCTTTTTGGGTGTTCTCTTCTCCAATTATAAAATTTATCTCACCAATTCCAACACACTCTCTCTCCTGCACAGCTTCCGTTGCAGGGGGGCTGTCCCAACCTTATGCAGCACTCGGCTGCTTCTCTTGTAGATGAAAAAAAAAAAGCTTCTCCTGGATCAATCAGGGGCCTGGCTCTTCAGCTTTGAAATGGAACTGAGTACTGCCCCCAAGAGTCGGGAACGACTAGCACATGTGTACGAGGGGAACACCTTTACCTTTATTATAGAGAATAAAATGTTCTTGATAAACTTTTGTAGGCGGGAAGGGAGAGAGGCTTACCTACCTATAACTGTAAATTTAAATATTCCTTGTCTGTGTATAATGATACCTGGCAGTGGTCTTGGGAGACAATAGAAAGATACTTAGACTGGGCAATGGTCAGATAAGAGACTGCTGAACCCCTAGAAGAAATGGGAAAGTAGTAAATATTTAAGAAGGAAACCTCCCGTTTCTTGGGGGATATACTTTCAGATTTGCAAGATTCTGTTAATGTTATCTTATAATAAAGGTAAAGCTAATAGTTCTGGACATGCTTCTTGTATCTAAATCAATCTTGCAAGTCTCAAGGAAAAAAGCATTTAAAAATGGATGAAAAATGAGATAGCTATATCAGTTTATAATTAATAATACTGTAAAATCTTTTAAATATTTATATTTTACCCAAAAAAAATTGTAATGGACTATCGCATATTATACAACCAGAAATCTGAGCTTTCAGAAAATATTGGGTAGGCTTCTTATGATTTGAAAACTATATTAGTGCAACAACTGTAACAAACTTTCTTGCCTTTATTGGACTTCAGAACATTTTTTAAAATTTAGTTATTGGGGCATTTGTTTGGTCAAACCTACGTGAACCAGGTTCTTGGGAAGAAATTAATGTCTAAACATGATAAGGTATAGTTAAATTGTTCCCCAAATTTTGAAGTTGTTTGTTTACAAAGAACTTTGAATACATCAACCTTGGATGAGTGCAAGAACAGTGACTGTGCAATCCTTAAAGCTTGTGTGTGTGTGCCAGGAACATTGGTTCAGTAAAATTTGTCAACAGTCACCCTTTGTACTGGTTCTTTGATGGAAAATTTGGGCAATATGATTCTGCTTCTTGTTGCTTAAAAATTAAAGTATAGTAATTAGCATAAAGAAATGGCCAATTTTCTTGCATTCTAGACAAAATGGTGCATTTTATATTTTTCATTTCATTTTGTACTTTTTATTCTTTTATTAGTTTTTGGTCTATATCATTTGATTTTACTGGTATATGCATATGTGTGTTTAAATTTTATTAGCAAGTTCGGTAGCTTTAAAAAAAACCTGAAACCCCACTTTGCATGTTATTCTCATCAATCTACAAAATGGGATCAGTGCCTTACCTGAGTTTCCAGCCTTGAATGCAGCTCCCAGAATCCTTCCCCAATTTGATTACAAATTGTATGTCTTTCAATGCACCATGAGAGAAAGCTATATTAATTTAAGAGTAAATTAATTTCATTCAAATGCAGCCTTGTTCTAGCCTTATCCTTTTGCTACACTGGCCCTTTCTTTTTGGGGAGGGGGAGGTAATAAACTCTGGTATGCCCATTGAAGCTCACATGGTCCTCAGATCATGTTGCTTGTCCCTTTCATGGCTAAATCAAAGATAAGAGTAGATTCAGCAATGTCATTGAAATAATCAGGAAGAGAGTAACAACTAAGTAATCGCAACTTTGTGCCCAATAACTCTTAATGTCAAATGTCTTCTGGTCTCTCTTCTTTGTTACTCTGTCCATTTCTCTAAAATAATAAAAGGACACTGAAATAAACGTATTAGGTTAGACAAATCACTTTTCTCAGCAGCACAACTACAATGGTCTTTATTCTCGCAAGTATAATTGTCTATATGCTTGTACGCACAATTTAGACTGGATGAAAACTCAGGCCAGGATGGCAAAACTATTTGTCTATTAATTCTCAGAATTTATTCGGTTTCATTACTGAAATTTAAAGTGTAATAATTTGGATTTAAGCAGATTGTCAGCGCAACGGATAGATGGTGCAGTTAGAAACTTCGACCACTAGATGTCCTGTGGAGTAAGCTAAAAAAACCCTGGTTGCATTAATTTGCACTTGAGCTTTAGACAAGAAATGTTTTCCAGTTGCACTTGTTCAGGTTCATATTTATGAAGCTATTGGTGTGAAATATTAGGGCACATTCCATATTAGCATAGATAAAGGCACATAGTAAGCAAACATATCTGTATATTAAGATTAAGTAGCTATTATTCTCTGTGCTTCAAAATGAAATATTCTGATATATTGGTGTATTCATGAATTTTTATATCATCAGCAATTGGGGAGGAATAATTATTGCTTGTTCTTCCTTGCAGCAACTTCAGGGGGCAAACCTGGATACA
Source organism: Thamnophis elegans (assembly GCF_009769535.1). Lineage (NCBI taxonomy): Eukaryota > Metazoa > Chordata > Lepidosauria > Squamata > Natricidae > Thamnophis > Thamnophis elegans. The sequence goes on along the minus strand of NC_045545.1, from coordinate 13,320,970 downwards.
GTCTCATTTCATAGCATCAGGTTAAACCCAATGTATCTTTTCTACTCTTCTTTCTTAATCTTGGCCTTTCAGGCTTCATATTCCTCACCTCTAAACCAAAAACTGATTTTTGAAACAAATACACTACTGAATACATCTTAAGATCTTGAATAGTTGCCTATTTTGGGTGATCAACTGGCATATTTTCCTAAGAAGGACCTGGCTTTTTCTTCACAGTTCAGTTAATGAACTCCATGTCTATTTTTCTATCATGCTGAGAAATCAAGCTCGGAGGTCTGAACTAGATATTCTTGGGATCATCAAATAAATTTTGCTTAAAGGCAGAGGTGGGATCCTACCAGTTCGCACCTATTCGGTAGAACCGGTTCGTCAAATCTACTGGACCAGTTAGAAGAGGTTCCACCAGTGGACCCAGAAAGCAGGCCACACCTACAGAAGAGGTTCCAAAATTTTTTGAAACCCACCACTGCTAAAGGGTTAGGGGTGCAAGGATCTTGTAACTTGACAGCTTTAAGACTTGCATGCTTCAATGCCAGAGTTTCTGAATAGCTACTTGGACTGACCTAAGTACTAATTCATAATTTCATATCCGGTCACATGGGCAGCAAGCCACTCCCATCTGGTCACATGGGTGGCAAGCCACTCCCACAAAGGAGGCCACACCCACAGAGTAGGTTCGAACAATTTTTGAAACCCACCACTGCTTAAAGGGTATATACATTCAAACTTAGTGATTTCAATGAATTTTTCAATAAGGAGAAAAGCATTTTCCCTCTTGGCTGGACTAACTTTTGCAATGTGCGTTCGGTATGCATCTGGTGATACGTTTAGTATGGACAGAAAAAAGGAGAAGCGAGGCTGTCTCTCCTAAGGACTATCTGATGTGTGAATTCATATCTAAAGATAAGGAGATAAGAAGCTGTGGGTGGATTTTTCATGGGCATTTACTTTCTGTCCTTGTGATCCCATTTTAAGCTCAAAGTAAATGACACATACTCTAATCTACCTCCTTGAAAGCATTTTTCCTCTACATGCCATTTTTCCCCCCACTGATACTTCTGTGAGATGCTAAGTCGTTTCTTCTTCAATCTTGCAGTGTTATTCTTAAATGGAAGTTTGGATGTCTGAAGCTGAACAGATATTGGTTTGCCTATGTAGGTGTCCATACTATTTCATTGAGAAGCAAATATTCAGATGTCAGAAAAGGAAGGGAATAAAAGCAGAGAAAGACCATATCTAGCTTTTTTTAAAAAATTTTTAATAAAATAAAGCATTTTTTATAATATAAAAATGTTATATTATAAAGTAGTGCTTGATTTTATAAAAAAATAAAAATAAATCCTGTTGGTTGTTAAGTGCTCTGTGGAAGGCAGGACACATCAATTATATTTAAAAAGTAAAGGTTCCCCTTGCACATATGTGCCAGTTGTTCCCGACTCTAGGGGGTGGTGCTCATCTCCGTTTCAAAGCCGAAGAGCCAGCGCTGTCTGAAGATGTCTCCATAGTCATGTGGCTGGCCTGACTAAACGCCAAAAGCGCATGGAATCCTGTTACCTTCCCACCAAAGGTGGCCTCTATTTTTCTACTTGCATTTTTTATGTGCTTTCAAACTGCTAGGTTGTCAGAAACTGGGACAAGTAACAGGAGCTCACTCTGTTACGCGGCGCTCAAACCACCGAACTGCCAACCTTTCTGATTGACAAGCTCAGCGTCTTAGCCACTGAGCCTCTGCATCCCTTTCAATTCTATTTAGGATTATTCATATTTATTTACTATTTTCTATAACAATGATGGTCCTAAGATTCTGAGAATTATCTCACAGAATTCCTTTGCAGGAAAAAAGAAATAAATATGTGCAATTAACAGGCACATATTACAGCATGAAGGGCTTTGGGAGCAAATGGAAAAATTGCCTGATGAATATATTTTACAGAACAAAGTAGGAGGGTAATATGCACCCTTAAAGAATCTTTTATGCTCCTTCTTAAGACTGTATGATTTAGTGGCCCCTGAAGCTCTGGTATCAGCTATTTCAAAAATTGCCCAAATAAATTTGAATAACATACAAGAAATTTGGAATGAATAACTGGAGTATACAATATAGGGTCACCTTATTGAGAAGATGGCAAGCATAAAACATCAATAAATATATTGCAAAAGGAATGCTTAGGTTTTCAGAAATGTTAAATATGTTTCTCATACCCTAAAAATTAGGCCAATTCAGTAAAAAACCCTTTCTCATTTTATAGATAGAAGTTTCAAGAAGATTACTGTTACTGTTCTTATATGGACTATGCAAAACAAAGATGAAGATATATTAAAGCAGGTGATTGGTCAAGCCTGGTAGTAGTTTGCTTTTTGTTAGACATAATTACTGTAGTGATGGTGAAGGTTTAAAGATGTCCATGTATTATTAAATTAGAACTTTGTAAATCCTGTGATTGGACTGTAGGGAAAAGAAAGTGATAATGTATTCTTGGAAGGATGTGTGTGAACCAGATTCTAAGGTCTGACTAGCAAATTTATCAACTCTCAAACTTTGAACCAGACGGTTATCAGTGAAAAAGAAAGATCAGACAGTATGGTTCTGTTTGACCAAGGCTCAATTTGTTATTAAAAAATTGAATTGTAGTCATTTAAAAGATGTAGCCATCATGTATCTATTGAAATAAATACATATACATCTTTATAGCTTCTTTTTTGTTGGCTCGTTTTATATTATTTTCAATAACTAACCCCATTACAATATTTCACATTAGAGGAAAGTTCACCGGATATCTTTTCATAATTAGGAAGTTCTTTCCTGAAGTTTGCAGAAGTGAAAATAAACAGAAAAGGGTAGGCCCTTAGTTTTTTATTAATTGTTTTATTGAAGTTGTTTTTCAATTATTTTCCCTACCATCCTGGGCTACCTTGAGAGAAACAGCAATAAAAATAATAAGCACTATGAATTTCCTTGTTCCTCCTCCTCCTCTGCATAATCATCATAAAATGTTGATGGCTTCAGTTAGTTCTTAGTGTAGATCTCCTGAAATTGCTATAACGCTTTCAGGAAAATAGCTCTTTAACATTTGTTATTGCAGTAACAAATCTCATTTGACTTTTATTTACATATGCTGTGTTGCTGAACATTGCAATAATTCTGCATTTTTAAAACAAAAACAATGAAATATTTTGTCTCCTGGGTGTTTGTTTGTTTGTTTGTTTGTTTTGTATTTCAAAAAAAAAAAAGTGGAAGCTTGGGACTTCTAAACTCATTTTTCCGCAGTAATGTCCCTGAGCAGAAACAAAAACTTATATTTTGAAAATACTTCTTCTGCTGAACTCTCTCAAAGTGATTTTCAAAAAGTCAAAAGAAGAAAAAACTAGAAGAAAACGTTCAACATCTGTTGATGCAAAAACGTTCAGTGCTAGAAGTATTCTTGGAAGCGTTAAATGGTGGTTTATGCTCGCTGAAATTCAAGAGTGAATTGAAGGCCTGGTATAGGAGGGTAGGTGCAATATTTATTTATTAATTTGCTGGCCATCTCACCAAAAGTGACTCTTATTGCCGTTACTGAAACTTGGTGGGATGGAACCGATGATTGGAACATAAGTTTATAAATTGTTAAAAAAAAAACCAGACCCAACAAAAGAGGAGTGGAAGTATCCCCCGAGGAAGACCGTTATAACTTTGAACTATTGCTAAGTGATTGGTTGTAACTTGAGGACCACTGGTATATGTGAATGGAGAGACACTTACCTAAAATAGGAATAGCAGTCTTATTATGTTTTGGTTTATTATTTTTTAAACTCTACTTTTAGAGCTGGGAATTAAGTTCAAGCAGGATCCATAGCTACAAATGTGTGATCCCTTCAATTAGCGGCCAAAATAAAACATTAGTGTAATAAGGGAAGGAGAAGTGTAATAAAGGAAAAATTAATAAGTCAAACAGTCAAACCAACCCTTTCTCTGAGGTAACCTGGGACAATGTGGTGAATAATTGAGATTTCCTTGCTGTTACCAAACTGATTTCTGCTTTCCGCACCAGCCCTCTGGGGAACCATGAGATGACCGAGGGGAAATCCTCACCCACCATGAATCTGGCTAAATACAGGTAGTCCTCAACTTATGACCACAATAGAGCCCAAAATTTTTGTTGCTAAGTGAGACATTGGTTAACTGAATTTTGTCCCATTTAACAACCATTTCTGCCACAGTTGTTAAGTGAATCACTATAGTTGTTAAATTACTGACACGTTTGCGAAGTGAATCTAACTTCCCCATTGACTTTACTTGTTGGAAGGTCACAAAAAGTGATCACATGACCCCCCCAGGACATTGCAACCATCCGACATGTGAGTCATTTGCCAAGCGTCTAAATTTTGATCATGTGACCATGGGGGTGCTCAGCGGTGGGTTCCTACCAGTTCGCACCAGTTTGGTAGAACCGGTTCGTCAAATCTACCGAACCAGTTAGAAGAGGTTCCACTAGTGAACCCAGAAAGCAGGCCACACCTACAGAAGAGGTTCCAAAATTTTTTGAAACCCACCACTCACACAGACACACACACACACACAGAGACTCACACAGAGAGAGACAGAGAAAGAAAGGAAGGAAGGAAGAAAGAAAGAAAGAAAGAAAGAAAGAAAGAAAGAAAAAAGAAAGAAAAAGGGAGAGAGGGATGAAAGAAAAAAAGGAAAAGGGACAGAGAGACAAAAAGAAGGAAAGAGAGAGAGAGAGAGAAAGAAAGAAAGAAAACACATGGCTGGCAAGCCACTCCCATCAGGTCACATGGCTGGCAAGCCACTCCCACAAAGGAGGCCACACCCACAGAGTAGGTTCGAAAATTTTTTGAAACCCACCACTGGAGGTGCTGCACCAGTTGTAAGTGTGAAAAGCAGTCCTAAGTCACTTTTTCCAGTGCCGTTGTAACTCTGAACAGTTACTAAACGAAGTGTTATAAGTTGAGGACTACCTGTACAGAAAAGAAACTAAACGAAACTTCACCAGTCAGTAGTTCAGTCAAGCCCAGGTGGGTGATAGAAAGCAGAAAAAAATAATATTGGTCAAAGGTATCCAAAGCAAATAAGTTTCCAGAGACCCAACACACCGTTTAAATAAAAACAAAGCAAAACTTAACACACTTCTAAATACAGCTAAACAGCTTCCAACCTTGTCTGAGGTAACTCCCTCATCCAGGACTCCAGCCAGATCTCTCACCTGCCCACAGATTTTCTGTCAAAACCTTACAGAACTCCCTTCTTTCTTTTTAATGGTCTTCAGGGTTCAGGTGACTTCAAGCTGACTTAAGGACCAGCTGCTCCACACCACAGTCAGTCATTCCTTAGTAGACTGTTTCAGCATATACTCAGTGTGAAGAAACAAGAGGTGGGAAGCATGGAAATAGACTAGAGCCATAAAACCAAGGGAAGATGACATGCATTGTGAATGAAATGAAAATATTTTTTAATAACAATTAAAAAAATGGAACCTGAAAATGGAGGAGCTCGAAAAGAAGATAAAGTCTGTCAAACAAAACAATTTGAATTACCGTAAGAATCGTTCCAGATTCTAGAAAGTATAAATGAAAAGTATAACAATTTAGTCTAGCTAGGAACCAGGAGACTGTGATTTCTAGTCCCACCTTAGGCATGAAAGCTGGCTGGGTGACTTTGGGCCAGTCACTCTCTCAACCCTAAATGTCTATGGAGATTCTTAGTCACCCAGGTCATGGTTGTCCGAAAGATGCTTTTTCAAGAGGCAGCTGGACTTTCTGTTTTTTCTTTGAAGGCGTTTCACCTCTCATCCAAGAAGCTTCTTCAGCTGTGACTGGATGGTGGGGAATGGGAAGGATTTTTTTTTTAAAAAAAAATTATTTTATCAATTTCATATATACATTCACAATTATATGATCTCATAACTGTTATTAATAATACGTATTTATAACAATTTTTCCCTACAGTTGACAATATACTTGAAGATTGCTTTCTTACCATCCCATAGATCCATCTTATCTTACAATGGTCCTACTTCTTCTTCCCTCCCTCCCTCTTTCGTTCTCTCGTTTCTTCTCTCCTACTCTTCTTCCTTCCCTCCTTCCTTCCCTCCCTCCTTCCCCCTTCCCTCCTTCTCTCCTTCCCTCCTTCCTTCCTTCACTCCTTTCTTCTCTCCTTCTCTCCTTCCTTCCCCCCTTCCTTCTCTCCTACATTCCCTCCTTCCTTCCCTCCTTTCTTCTCTCCTTCTCTCCTTCCTTTCCTCCTTCCTTTCCTCCTTCCTTCCCTCCTTTCTTCTCTCCTTCCTTCCCTCCTTCCTTCCCTCCTTGCTTCCCTCCCTCCTTCCCTCCCTCCTTCCTACCCCCCTTTCTTCTCTTTCTTCTCTCCTTCCTTCCTTCCTTCCTCCTCTCCTTTCCCTTCTCTCCTTCCCCTTCCTCCCCTTTACCCTGGGAATGGAAGGATTTATACTCTTTGCAGACAGCTGGCCATTTGCATCCTTTTAGCAAGTTGACACAGATAAACCTCCAGGTGGCCTTCACTGCCTTCTAAAAAGAATGCAAATGACCAGCTGTCTGCAAGGAGTATAAATTCTTGCACTCCCCATCATCCAGTCAGAGCTGAAGAACCTTCTTGGATGAAAAGTGAAACATCTTCAAAGAAAAAAAAAAACAGAAAGTCAAGTTGCCTCTTCAAATAGCACCTTTGGGACCAACTTCAGAGGGTTGTTGTAGTAGGAAAAATATGAGGAGGAAAGAGTATTATATATGTTCACTGCTTCAAATTATTTACAACAATAAAAAAGGCTTAATAAAAAAGCAAACAAACAGACATAAGCAAGTATTAATTTGGCATAATTTGGATAACAGAAACCTTGCTGATGATACATGTTTGGCAGACTAATGTTGGAAAATATAGAATATAGAAATTGATTCTATATATTCACAACAGAAGTCTAGACAAATTTAAGCAGGAATGGCTCCCTTACATACAAAAGATTACATAGCAAGGCAAGCTGGGACATTTAAAATAGATGGTTTGGGAAGAAAAGAAATATTAAAATAGTTGAAAAAAATGAGTTAGATAGATATAAACCACAACTGTAAAAATTTAAAACATTTATATAACTCTCCCCTCTGAAATCTATGAGGTCCCCATCCTGTTGATGTTCTGTAAATCCTGGAAACCTTTGGATGAGATATACGGGGCCCCGTGCTGAGTGTGCTTTTGTTACTTTTATTTTTGTGTATCTTAACCAGATCCCATCTTGTTCAAATTTGTAAAGTTTTTATGGTAATATATTGCCTTCCCAGTATCAGTTGGAGTCAGAATAATAACAACAGAATATCAGAGTTGGGAAGGATCTTTGAAGTCTTCTAGTCTAACCTCCTACTCAAGCAGGAAACCTGAAGTAGCAGTTAGTGATTGAGGAAAAGGGATTAAAAGGAAGGTGGGGGTGGAGAATGATTCTTCTTACAATTACCCAATGATTTTCTTTTGTACAATGTTTTGCAATAACAAACCTAATTAGATATTTTTAAATGCGGTGTTTAAGCATAGGGATCTGCATTGAGAGAGGGAAACAAATGATGAAAAATACTGTGTATCATGGTGTCCCGATTCAAACTCCACCTCTTTTATCACAACATCATATGGAAGAATGACACCTGTACTGAAACACCAGGATGCATCTTTTATTATTTGGATGAAATCTTGGTTAGTTGTGAATATTTCTGGTTGCCAGGTTGCATAGTTACAAGTGTTATGACCTCGGCTTCCCCAAAAAGCATGAAGCAGTTTCCTGGTCCCGACAAAACCCCTTTTATTAAACAAATGTGAATTCCCCTCGTTCACATTCAGAAAAGGCCTGGCAAAGAATCTTTCAAAGGTGAATTAATGACCACAGACCTTATCCAGCTTGGAAAGCTGCCATGTAAATATTTTCCAAATGCAATGCTGTGCAAGGAAAGACTTAGCACAGAGTCTCTGAGATTCATGGACAGATTTTCACACTCCTGAAATGAATGAATAAATGAATGAATGAATTGTTTCCTGCAAATGCCCTCTCTCCTTTTGCTCCTCTTTTATTTCCTAAGGGAGGGGCCATTCACCATCCACCTGTGGCCTTATTCCCAAGTTGACCCTGATTTCTTAGCTGTTCTTTTCTTCTGGCAGCTCTGCGCATGTGCACACTGGGAACAGGCTCCAGCTGTTCCTCTGCCTCACTGCTATCTAGCTCCAAAGGCAGCTGATAACTGTCAAAAGGCCCTGGCTGTATCTCTGCCTCTGACACAGAGCCCTTGTCCAAGCCTTCCCCAGTCTCCAGGACTGGCCCATGTTCCTCCCCAACCTCCTCACTATTTGATGCTGCTGCCAGTTCTGCTGGCTGCTGGCAGGCCACAACAACAAGAACCAAATATCAGCTAACAGTAAACAATAGCTTAATCAAGGAAGTATGAAAAACACTCCCACCAACACGGACGGAACAAGCCACTAATACAGGGGTGTCAAATTCACAGCCCGCGGACCAAATGCATCACATGCTGGCCATGCCCAACCCTGGTTTAGCAAAGGGGGAACATGTTGGCATATGTTATTGACGACAATGAGATGCCATGGGTTTGACACCCTTGCATTAGTATATAAAATGAGAACAAACACTTCTCCCTTCTGGTACTGATGATGTGACCTAGTTTGGTAATGGAATGTCTGCAAGAAAGAACCAATGTCAGACAATACCAAGGACATCACAGTTCAGCCCTGAGCTACAAATATTCTCTTCTATTGGAACCAAACATCCGCTTGTTACCAGAATGAGCTCTTATTGTGAGTCTATCTCTTTCTGCTGAGCCAATACCTGGAGTTGTATTGCTTAAGGAAAGGGCATTCCAAACCTAAGATTAATCAGGTTTAACAGGCAGACAGTAGAAAAATGATTTACAGTGAGGATATTAGTAGATATGAGCTACTTTGACCTCTGAAAAGAAGAAGCAGAAGCAGAGGAGGAGGAGGAGGAGGAAGAGGAGGAGGAGGAAGAATCAGAAGAGGAAGAGGAAGAAGAAGAGGAAGAAGAAGAGGAAGAGGAAGAAGAGGAAGAGGAGGAAGAAGAAGAGGAGGAGGAGGAAGAAGAAGCAAAAGCAGAAGCAGAGGAGGAGGAGGAGAAGGAGGAGGAAGAAGAAGAAGAAGAAGAAGAGGAGGAGGAGGAAGAAGAAGAAAAAGAGGAAGAGGAAGAAGAAGAGGAAGAAGAAGAGGAAGAAGAGGAAGAGGAAGAAGAGGAAGAGGAAGAAGAGGAAGAGGAGGAAGAAGAAGAAGAGGAGGAGGAGGAAGAAGAAAAAGCAGAAGCAGAAGCAGAAGCAGAAGCAGAGGAGGAGGAGGAGAAGGAGGAGGAGGAAGAAGAAGAAGAAGAATAGGAGGAGGAGGAGGAAGAAGAAAAAGAGGAAGAGGAAGAAGAAGAGGAAGAAGAGGAAGAGGAAGAAGAGGAAGAGGAAGAAGAGGAGGAGGAGGAAGAAGAAAAAGAGGAAGAGGAAAAAGAAGAGGAAGAAGAAGAGGAAGAAGAAGAGGAAGAAGAGGAAGAGGAAGAAGAGGAAGAGGAGGAAGAGGAGGAAGAGGAGGAGGAGGAAGAAGAAGAAGAAGAAGAAGAAGAAGAAGAAGAAGAAGAAGAAGAAGAAGAAGAAGAAGAAGAAGAAGAAGAAGAAGAAGGAGTGTTCCTTATAAGAAAATTATCTTTTGTATAGTAACTGAAGACTTAGAGGGGAGAAAATAATGCAAACTACTTCTAAGTTCCCACAAACAGAATCCTTGAATCTTCAGGCATAACTGAGTATATTCAAGCTGTTTGAGACAGCAGGCTTCCTATGTGATGCATTGTCCTGAGAGGAAAAGAGCAGAAATCATCCTGTTCAATTAACTATTACTTTAGATGAGGTCAAGGATTAAGGGTATCTTCCGTGTCATTTGCCATCTTAGTTTGTTGAGTTAAGGAACCCTTTAATATCTCTGCAATAGCTCTAGGCGGTGTCATGTATCAAGGAGGGCAGGACTGATGAACTGCAAGTTTTCCCCCACTGATTCTAAAGTTAATTGATAATGCTTCCTTAGCCAAAAGAATGAAGACTTGTATGCAATAATCTCCTACCAACATTTGACAATCCAGTACAGCAGAAGAAAAAGACAGTATAGTATCTGAAAAATTGCCTTTTTTTTTGCTCCCAAAGATAAAGGTTCCCCCGCACATGCGTGCTAGTCAGTTCCGGCTCTAGGGGGCGGTGCTCATCTCTGTTTCAAAGCCGAAGAGCCAGCGCTGTCTGAAGACGTCTCCGTGATCATGTGGCCAGCGTGACTAAATGCTGAAGGCTTACAGCATTTAGTCCCACCAAAATGGTCCCTATTTTTCTATTTGCATTTTTTCAAACTGCTAGTTTGGCAGAAGCTGGGACAAGTAACGGGAGCTCACTCCGTTACGTGGCACTAGGGATTCGAACTGCCGAACTGCCGACCTTCTGATCACCAAGCTCAGTGTCTTAGCCACTGAGTCACCAAAGTTGAATCTTGCATACACATATGCACACATATGTAACGATCATAAAATACGCTTAAGGAGAGTTAAATGGGGCTAAAATCTGAATATATTCCAAAAGTATTTATGTTAACAGAATAAAAGCAAAGATGAATGGCTTAAAGATATGACTTCGTGGCAGAACGGAATAAGGGGATCGCATTATAATCTCAAGATCTGAAGAAATCTACTCACATGTAACTATTTAAACACCTTTACATAATGTAGTACATAATAAGGCAAGGCAGATTGTTGAGAATTTACTTCATGTTCATGAAGATACAACAAATCACTCCCTCAGGGTGGTTTTGCAAAACAATTCTGCACCTCTCTTCTCACTGCAAAGTGAAGTGGCCCTGTTGCTTTACTTTACCGCTTCCGGCTGCAAATAGTCTTCAACTTACAGCTACAATTGGGTCGAGAATTTCCATTGCTAAGCAAGGCGGTTGTTAAATGAGTGATCCCCACTTTTATGACCTTTTCTGCCACGAACATTAAGCAAAACATTTGTTAAGTGAATCATACGTGAATTAAGCAAATTCGGTTTCCACACCATAACTTTGCTTGTCGGAAGCCAGCTGGGAAGGACACAAATGGTGACCACGTGACCCCCCAAGATGCTGAAATTGTTATCAATACATACTGGTTTCCAAGGACCTGAATTTTGATCCTGCGGTTGTAGGAATGCTGTGGTGGCAGTAAGTGTGAGATGTAGTTGTAAGTCACTCTTTTCAGCGCCATTGTAATAGCCATTAAACGAACGGTTAAGCTGAGGACTACATCAGTGGTGGGTTTCAAAAATTGTTCGAACCTACTCTGTGGGTGTGGCCTCCTTTGTGGGAGTGGCTTGCCACCCATGTGACTGGATGGGAGTGGCTTGCCACCCATGTGACCGGATATGAAGATGCCGACGACACTTGTCAGAACCACCTTAAATTACCTCACACATAGCACTGGCATGCATAAGAACATGATGTAAACTTGTTTTTTAAAAGGCATCTTTGGTTTGCGTTAAAACAACTTCAACACACGCAATGTTCTGATTGCACCACAAACGCAGTAGTCATCCTTACCTTTCACAGAGGCACTGAGTTTTATAAATATGAGCATGATAATGTAGAATAATCATATCCAAGGACCAGTGGTGGGTTTCAAAAAATGTTGGAACCTCTTCTGTAGGTGTGGCCTGCTTTCCGGGTCCACTGGTGGAACCTCTTCTAACCGGTTCAGTAGATTTGACGAACCGGTTCTACCGAATAGGTGCGAACTAGTAGGAACCCACCTCTGGACTACATGTACTTCATTAATTCTTGGCAATTCTGGGATGATTAGAAATAGTTTCTATACATCGGCAGCTCACTTGAAGAAACTTCTCCTGCTATTACACTGCCATTCAAGACTGTAAGGTGGCACAGAGCTTCTTGTTGAGGTAAACCCCTTTGCCTTTTTACCATGATGAGGAGAATCATTTTGCTGCGGTAGCACCAAATATCTTCTCAAAGCAGATCGAAGTTGTCAAGGCCACGTACACGATTGTCTCTGAAAATGGGCTCTGTTTAAGTTACATGGTCTTTCATGGGGTCTTTAAGCTGGCAGTCAATATTACACCAGGAAGCAGATTTTGTGTTTGTGTTTGTCAAATGGCAACATATGTTCAATGAGAAGAAATATAAATTCACTGGAATCGTCCCCCCCCCCTAGTATTTTTCTGCAAGTGCAAACTTCACAACTGAGTGTTGATCCATTGGTTATGACAAGAATGTACCAAGTGATTATTTATCATCTGAGCCTGAGGTAATGGGCTGAGAGACTGACTGGCCCAAAGCCACCCTGACTTTCATGCCTAAAGTGGGATTAGAACTCACAGTCTTCTGGTTTCTAGCCTGGTGCCTTTAACTACTAGACCAAACTAGCTGTCTCAGTAGGACAGTGGTGGGTTTCAAAATATTTTCAAACCTACTCTGTGGGTGTGGCCTCCTTTGTGGGAGTGGCTTACCGGCCATGTGACCTGGTGGGAGTGGCTTGCCAGCCATGTGTTCTCTCTCTCTCCCTCTCTCCTTCCTGCCTTTTGTGTCTCTGTCCCTTTTTCCTTTTTTCTTTCATCTCTCTCTCACTATTGCTTTCTTTTTTCTTTTTTTCTTTTTTTCTTTTTTTCTTTCTTCTTTTCTTTCTCTTTCTCTTTCTCTTTCTCTTTCTCTTTCTCTTTCTCTCTCTCTCTCTCTCTCTGTGTGTGTGTGTGTGTGTGTGTGTGTGTGTGTGTGATGGGTTTCAAAATTTTTGGGACCTCTTCTGTAGGTGTGGCCTGCTTTCCGGGTCCACTGGTGGAACCTCTTCTAATCGGTTCGGTAGATTTGATGAACCGGTTCTACCGAATAGGTGCGAACTGGTAGGAACCCATCTCTGAAGTAGGATGAATATAATACCTTGTTTTATAATGTATTTTTCAACCTCTAAAATACAACCACAAGCCACATTTCCCCACCAGATTCCTTCTTCGTCATAACTGACCATTTCCCCTGTATTCAGGAGAACTATTTCCTTCTTCCTCATGTTCCCTCCCCCCTCCACTATTTCTAGTTATTTTTACTCTCAAAACCCACTTTAAGCCATAGCACATGCTGCTCTATTGCCCATCACTTTGTAATACTTCAAATTGAAAATTTCCCAATTGGATTATTTTTTCTATCTACACAGGCATACTTGGATATTTTTACAGCCTGAGTAGGTAACATATCTGTGGACTTGAATGTGTAACCAACATCTCTCTTTGATGCCTCTCAAGCTCTCTGTTCTACCAGATTTTTCAAAAGAATACTTTAATAATAATAATAATAATAATAATAATAATAATAATAATAATAATAATAAATGAAATAGTAAGCTAGCTTACTAAGTCAGTCATTCTGTGAAAAGACAGGCTTCTCGTGGCCACTGTTTTGTGAGTATGCATGCCACATGCTCCAAAATTTTTAGATATGCCGTGACCCTTTTCAGAACATGGGCATTACTTTTTTGCCAGCTGTTATTCAAGGTGTACATTACTAATGTTTATTGCAAGTATCAACACCTCTTTTGAACCAAAAGTGAAGATGTGTTGGATATTGCATACCTTCTACTGGTGGATCAATACCAGAGTGATAAATACTTTGGCCGAACAACAGAACACTGCATTTTGATTTATCTCTTTGCTGATCTGATTGCCAAGGTACAAGAGTAACTCTAGAGGAAGATCATAGAAAAGATGCCTATTTCCATTTCTTGTGATCTCTTTTCATGCACTCGAGTGGAAGAGAGAATTTCTTATTCAAAAACTGCTAAGAGGTTGCAGGCGCCTTGAGACAGAAGCTTCTGACTTGAAGACCAATAGATTTGCCAAGGATTTGCAGGAAGGAAGAAGGGCCGAATGAAAATTCCTTTGAGCTATGGGTGCCCTGATATGGTTCTATTGTAACTGAATTTTTAAACTCAATAAATGTTGACTCTAATTCAAACAGATTTCTGCTGCTGAACTTAAGTGTTGTATCTTTTTATTCTTGATGAATGTATTTTATTCTCCTTATATACACTGAGAGCATATGCACCAAAGACAAATTCCTTATGTGTCCAATCACACTTGGCCAATAAAGAATTCTATTCTATTCTATTCTCTGTGCGGGTTGTTAAAAATGTGGGTGTGAATATGTAGGTTTATCAATTATTTTCAAAGATGTTCTCCTTTCAAAATGATATTGATGTCTCCCACATTCTCTTTCTTTCTCTTCTCTTTTGGGGTTTTTAAAATACATTTTCTCAATAAGGTTGTATATTTTATCATATTTTTCAAATCTTAACATCATTCTATCCTTCATTTGATAGCACCTAGGCCCATTTACAATTTTGGCCTCTTAATGGACCTCAGCGTTCTTCTTGCATTAGCCAGGGCAAAAGCAGACTTGGCAACACTGCAGAAGTCAAAGAGGTATAAATGTTACTTCTCAAACTGATAAAGAATTAAGAAACAGTTATGTCAACAGACAGCTGCGAGCTTCTCCATGGAAGAAACCTACCTGGATCATAGGAAGTTTCAGAAAACCTCTATCCTAATGTACACAGCATTATAGTGATTCTAAACTAGCTGAGTCGCTGGAATTTTTGTAATCTATCCTCAGTAATTTTGCTGAAGAAAACTCTTAGATTCATGCTTGTAAAGAAATCACCTTGAGTTTGGGCAAAGGTGCCTGGCTGGAGGTCCCAGCAACCTTATTTCTGTAATGACCCATTACTGATGGTTTAAAAGAGCATGATTGGGCTACAATTTTGAGAAGTCAAGCACAAGGTTTTTCAGTAACTCTTTCCTCATTCTTGCCTAAGAGAATTTCTTATTTTGTCTTTCATATTTATTGATCATCTCACTCATGGTTCAATCATGCAAGTGAAGAGTGTGGGGGATGCCTAATTTTTATACGTAATGGTTTACACAAATGATGGAGAGATAAATCTTCTCCCCTCAATTTAAGTTTCAAAAAGTGAGCCAAACAAGGGGAAAAAACTGAACAAAAGCAAGCAAATTAAAGTAGAAGGATTCAAACTCCTTTTCTATATCCATGTGTTTCCATGGATTTGAATATGGGAGTTGGGTGTATAAATATCAGCTGTTGCTCATCACCACATCCAGGTTATTCTCTAAGGTTCTGCTTCCATTATTACTTTTAATAGTAGTTAGTAGCAATAATAGTAGTATAGTGCTAAATTTGTTGCTTCTGCCTTTTTTTGTTTCTATACTTTTCCTAAAGATGTTGCCCAGACATGTTGCTATGTGGTTACTGGGAATTTTGGAGGTGCCATACACATTTCCCAAGAATGCCAGGATGGCAACAGCTGTTATACTTTCTTTGCCTCATCATTTTATTCTATTAATAATCAGAGAAGATCTTGAAGAAAGCTGGGCTTACTCCAATATATAATGATTCATCCAAAATTACCCAGTAAATGTCTTCAGGTAACAATTTGAAAGCAAACCTTTGAGGCCCAAAGATAACACTTCTCTTAGTTTCATATACTTTATGGCACTTATTTTTTCTCTATAGCTTCTCGTTGCTGATGTGTCTAAATTTGTGAAATGAAACATCACATTTTCAGGGGCCCACTTTGACTCCTAAAATGCTAGGACACTTGCAAGGATGCCAACTGAACAACTTTGTGAATGAAAATCAGGCTTCTTCATAACATTGATGTGAGTCACCTTTGACCTAAAGGTGTTGTGTGATCTGACTCATCATACATAGGGATGAATGAGATTTTGAGAATGGCAAAAAGTATCACTTTGCCTTCATTCAGACCAGTGGTGGGTTTCAAAAATTGTTCGAACCTACTCTGTGGGTGTGGCCTCCTTTGTGGGAATTTTGATCCTGCGGTTGTAGGAATGCTGTGGTGGCAGTAAGTGTGAGATGTAGTTGTAAGTCACTCTTTTCAGCGCCATTGTAATAGCCATTAAACGAACGGTTAAGCTGAGGACTACATCAGTGGTGGGTTTCAAAAATTGTTCGAACCTACTCTGTGGGTGTGGCCTCCTTTGTGGGAGTGGCTTGCCACCCATGTGACTGGATGGGAATGGCTTGCTGCCCATGTGACCGGATATGACAACGCCGACGACACTTGTCAGAACCACTTTAAATTACCTCACAAACAGCACTGGCATGCATAAGAATGTGATGTAAACTTGTTTTTTAAAAGCCATCTTTGGTTTGCGTTAAAACAACTTCAACACACGCAACGTTCTGATTGCACCACAAACGCAGTAGTCATCCTTACCTTTCACAGAGGCACTGAGTTTTATAAATATGAGCATGATAGGGTAGAATAATCATATCCAAGGACCAGTGGTGGGTTTCAAAAATTTTTGGAACCTCTTCTGTAGGTGTGGTCTGCTTTCCGGGTCCACTGGTGGAACCTCTTCTAACCGGTTCGGTAGATTTGACGAACCGGTTCTACCGAATAGGTGCAAACTGGTAGGAACCCACCTCTGATTCAGACACATGCATGTTGACGGCTTATTATAATCCGCATTCCCGCATTCAGAGTGAGCATTCATTCAAGAACTGCATAGAACTATTTGCACAGAACATACCTTTTAAACTATAATGATTGAACCTGGGACTTGAAGATTTATGCATGGCATAAGCAGAAGATAAAGGACACTTTTTGAATTTCAACCAAATGACTGGCCTTTCAGTGGTTGCTGGGGAAGGTATTTACCCATTTTCTTTGTTTATGATTTCACAATTTTTCAGTAATTAAGCTGGATTACTATTCTTTCAAAACACACATTCTAATAAATTCGGAGTATTTCACTCCTCTCTTCTTCCTTTCCAATATAGCAATAGCAATTGGACTTATATACCGCTTCATAGGGCTTTCAGCCCTCTCTAAGCGGTTTACAGAGTCAGCATATTGCTCCCAACAATCCGGGTCCTCATTTTACCCACCTCGGAAGGATGGAAGGCTGAGTCAACCTTGAGCCGGTGAGATTTGAACAGCCGAACTGCAGAACTGCAGAACTGCAGTCAGCTGAAGTAGCCTGCAGCGCTGCATTTAACCACTGCGCCACCTTGGCTCCTTTGGTTCTACCCTGCAGTTAATGTGCTATGTTTAGAGATCAGTTTATGAAGTAAAATATTTGCACGTAATTTAAGTGAAAATATTAAGACCTATGCTTCTGGAAAGTGGGTGAAAAATAAAATATGAATAGCAAGGGTATTTTTCAGCATTCCCAGGAGATATGAATGCAGTATTTTAAAAACTGGAGAGAATTCTATGGGATGTTCAAAAAAAAAATTGAGCTTAATTTTTCATCTCATGCCAGTTTATTTTTAAGAGTGAGGAGTGATAGTTTAGAAACAGCATGCTAATGGATAAGGAGAATTCCATTATGAAAACTCCAATAAATAAATAAATTAGAGAACAAAATAAAAACCAGGATTTTACAGCAAACAAAACCTTCAATACTAACTTACTGCCAACGCCCCATAGCCACAAATTATTTTTAGCAAAGTAGCCTCACTAGCTTCAGAATGATTACCTCATAACAAGCTATTTGTGAACATAAAATTATGCTGTACAAAATGCATACCTGAACAAGAAACCTAATACACTATGCACACATATACATATAGATGATTCAGAGCCAAGACCTTGGTAAGCATTTTATGCATAGAATTGCTTGCCAAAACATTTGCTGCAACCATTTCTCCTTCTTAAATCTTTTCACAACACTGGAATTAACCATTTAATTCCAATGCCTTTGTAAATAAGGTGAGCTACGAGCAATTAAAACAATAATGTAGTGTTTGCCTGTTTATTCCTGCCTCTTGAGTACTTGAGAGACCGCCTGCTGCCAATTACCTCCCATAGACCCGTTAGATCGCACAGGGTCAGCCTCCTCCGGGTTCCGTCTACCAGCCAATGCCATCTGGCTACCACCCGGGGGAGGGCCTTCTCTGTAGCAGCTCCGGCCCTTTGGAATGAACTCCCCGCAGAGATTCGGACCCTCACCTCTCTCCAGGCCTTCCGGAAAGCCTGGCTGTGCCGGCAGGCCTGGGGTTGATGAGTTCCCCTCCCCTCTCGACTTGTATGGCTGTATGACTCTTGTGTATTTTAATTACGTGTATTGTGTTTGTATCCCCTTTCCCCTTTTGAGTTGTTCGCCGCCCTGAGTCCCTCCCGGAGAAGGGCGGCATACAAATAAACTAAATCTTAATCTTAATCTCTTATTTTTCTTCTGTTTATTCCCTTTTGTTAATGCTTTTGCTGTAAAATCTTGGTTGGTATTTGCCAAACTAGTGTATCCCCCCCTTCTCAGCATCAAGTACAGAGAGATGATTTTGGGGGATGTAGCGGGGGTGTCCCTTGAAGTCATCTTAGACTTCTGGCAACTGAACCAGTCCCTGCAGTTTTCTTGGCATTTTTTTTTTTTGAAATGGTTTGCCAATGTTTACTTTCTAAGGCTGGGAGAGAGTTGACTGGCCCCAAAATCCATCCAGTTGGTTTCGTGATAAGGCAGGACTAGAATTCAGAGTCTCCCAATTGTTAACCACTATACCAAACTGACTCTTATGTAGGGATACTTTGCAATAGAAACAGATCTGATTTATCTAATTGCTAAGTTTAATAGATAGCTCATGCTAAGAGAATGCTTTCTGAACCCCTACAGTTTTTAATACCTGCACTTTCCATATCTTCCATTTAGAAGCTGAAGTTACAGAACTCCTGTAGTTTTATTTGCACTGGGATGACTGATATCAGAGGGTAATGCCAAAGGGATGAAGCTCACCCCTTTGGGGTTTATGTTGTAGGTTTCTGCAAAATTCCATCTCATTGCCTTATACTCTTTTCCATAAAATTGCTCAAAAAAATATCATGGGAATTTTAGATGATTTAGTTTTTAGAGAATTTTATATTGTCTTAAAACACTGAAAATACTTAACTTTTTATTTGCATTAAATGAAATGTTGAAGATGCTGAACCTGTATTAGCATTGGAAATGATGTATGTCACTAAACCCACAAAAATGTACTTTGGAGTCTCTTTCCTTTTTGACTGCTAGGACATTCTTCTCTAGCAAAGCATTTATATGCTGGGCTAATTGCTGCCAGAATCACCATGGATGACTCTGCTTAGTGCTTAACTGTTTAAAAGGAGGTGGCAGGAGAATGACGTGCTGACATCTAGTCTGACTTTTTATGATCACTCGAGCAGAGTTAAGCAAGGGTTAAAAGCCGAAAAATTCCTGACGTAGATGAGGCACATCGTTCTCCTGCCTCCTCCTGTAGAGGGGGCTTTTTTAGAGGCTTTTTTAAACAGTTAAGCAGAGTCATCCACGGTGATTCTGGCAGCAACTAGCCCAGCCTGACCTCAGCTCTTGCCTTTTTCCTTTTACATTTTTTTTTCTTTTCATGATGGCAGGCAAGAGCAGAGTTGAAATCCTCTCTGAAACAGCTGGAAAAGGGGTGTGGGTCAGAGGGAGGGGGAGGAATTCAAACTTCATTCTCCTGGTGCAACTTTGTGTGTGTGTGTGTGTGTGTGTATGTGTGTGTGTGTGTGTTTGAGAGAGGGGGGAGGGAGGAAGAGAGAAAGGAAGAAGGGAAGGGAGAAGAAAAAGAAAGAAGGAAACTTATTTAGCAAAGGAGAAAAACAAATGCTGTTGCTTTAAATCGGAACTGAGCATGCCTGGCTGTGGAATTCTGGGAGTTGAAGTCCACAAGTCTAAAAAAAATTGCTGCCTCACCAGCTATAAACCTCACCGCACATCACTGCTAGTTTGGCTTCTGAATGAAATCATATGTCTATTATCATTTACATTTAAAATGAGAGGGTAGACCACAAACAAATGTAGAAAAAGTAGAATGTCACTTGAGCAAGTTTAAATTATTTTTTAAAAAAACAACAACAACACTCAAAGCTAGCAGATACATGCTGAGTCTGTGCATCAGTTCTGATCTGGCCAAACTCATTCCAGAGTTTATTTAAGAATCAAATTATTCCAGAGCCAACCTGAAGCAGAAGTAGTCATTTATTGAACAATTAATAAAGTCCTCAAAAAGGACTTTAATAAACATTGTGGGTAGTCTCTAGACACTTTATAATGTCAGATGCACTGCACAGCCACACAGAAATGTATATCTAATTTTTCCCGGAGGTACAAGTGTTTCAAAGCCTTGCATAATTACACTCCCAACCCATATATGAATGTCTTGTATTATATTCTGCAACTTACTTGTTTTTATTGGTAAACAGGGCCCTTCATCAATAGATTGATTCTTCCATAGAAAGTGCCTTAAAAAAAAAGATGAAGTTTTCTTAGTGGTGACTTCCTATTTATAGAACTGCATCCCCAATTTTAGAATTCAAAAATTCCTATTTGAAATAGTATTAGCCCAAATACATTATGTTTTACCAAATTAGAGTATCAGAGGTTTATAAAATAAGATTAATGAAAGAATAGGATAAAAAGTAAAATAAGGCTATATATATATATATATATGTATATATACATACATACATACATACATACATACATACATACATACATACATACATATATATATATATATATATATATATATATTCAAATTGAGCTGGGAAGTTTCTGATAGATCTTGCAAGCTATAAAACAGGACTTGGTGACATTTTAACAGAATTCATCACTCTGTTCAGATAGGAGGTAATTAAGGAAAAAAGAGTCAGCACAAATTGAAACTTGAGATAATAAAGGTATAATAGGTTTGTGTGCACATTGTAATAAGACTGACAATAGAAAAAGTATGTGAGGTCTTGTTTCAATTGCTCCTGATATACAATGACAAAAGATTCATTGTATGGAATTTTTTGGAACCTCTCTTTCAAACTGCAGTTCACAGAGTGTTAAAGTTCTTCAAAATTCTGTTACAGCAATTTGACTGAGCTGTTCGGCAGGCTTATATATCTGATGACTTGATTGCCTAAGTTGAGATCAGCAGGGATTAGACTGTTCTCAATTTGTTGTGCCATATCAGACACCCATTGTTTGATGTTCTTCTTAGCTGAGTTGTACCACATTGTGATCAAAGCATGAGGAGAGAATAACAATAATAGAAGCTTCTTCTCCAGTTCCATTGTTCATTTCGTAATGAAGGGGAGTCATGTAACAAGTGTGGGATCAAGCCTACAGAAAAGATTATAAATTTTAGCCAGCATTCAAAGATATTGATTGGCTTCAACTTTAGGGAGAGTGGCACTGAGCACATGCTGAGATTCTTGAAGCATATTTTTTTTAGGAACTAAAAACCCAATCTTTGGGAAGTTGGTATATATTGCAAAGTTGCACCCCCAAAGCTCAAACTTTCGCTGAGAAGATTTTTATTGCAGCGGGGATAAACTGGGCCCTCTGAGATCTCCAAAACAGTCTGGATGGCCAATAGTGAAATGGATGTATTTTGTAAAAAGTACTGTCTGTTGACACATTTCCTCCTTGCCACCAATAATATTACTTCAAGATAGTTGAAAAGGGTTACTTATTTCAAGCTGAGCTTATTTATTGTCTAATTTTGCATCCTTAATCTTTTTTCAAATATCAGTATCTTAGTTTCATCATAGTTTGTCACATTAAGAAACAAATATGTGTGATGTTCTTTTCAGACCTACCGATACTTACATATGAGAGAGAATTACCACATTGTCAGTATATATGAGTGTTCCAAGATGTTTACTTTATGTTTTGATCGACGGTGTATATCTAGGTGAGCAATCAATGTGTTAGCAATAGCAATAGCAATAGCAATAGCAATAGCAATAGCAATAGCAATAGCAATAGCAATAGCAGTTAGACTTATATATCGCTTCATAGGGCTTTCAGCCCTCTCTAAGCAGTTTACAGAGTCAGCATATTGCCCCCAACAACAATCCGGGTCCTCATTTTACCCACCTCGGAAGGATGGAAGGCTGAGTCAACCCTGAGCCGGTGAGATTTGAACAGCCAAACTGCAGAACTGCAGTCAGCTGAAGTAGCCTGCAGTGCTGCATTTAACCACTGCGCCACCTCGGCTCTTTTTTAGTGTTAGTGTACAAATTATGGAAGCGGGATCCAGTCCTGCCTAACATCTTTGAAACAATTTCTTTAATGAGGTGCCCTTAGGGGTTGAAATAATATTTTAGTGTATATAAAATATATTCATTTTTTTAAAAAAATATTGATTGTTTTCTTTCTTTGTGTTATCTCTTTCAATTGGACAGGCTTTCCTATCCCAATTGTAGGAATCTGATTTGAATCAGGTTCCCTGTCCTTGTTCTAAAATTTAAAAAAGAAAACAATGTGAATATATTTTTAAAGTAATGCAGCATATTTTAGTCTTAAGATGCTATTGCAAGGGAAAAATATTCTGAAGTGAGTGATTTTCAGTAATGAAGAGATAATAGCCAATCTAGCTCAGTTTTGCTCTTTAACGTAACCTACTGGAGGTTTTTCAAAGGCATTTCCTATTTTAGGAAATTGAGATTCTTTATAGATTTTTATCTTTTCTTCTTTTCCTCTCCATTGTTCTATGAGTGGAGGGGGAAAGGGGAACTAAAATATAAAAAAAAATGAATAGTCTCTCTTAGAATGATGTACCAATCCTATCATCTTTTGATATTCCCTTGATTTCTAATTGTGTTTCTGGTATCTTTAGCAAAAGAAATACAAAAAAAATTAGATGTGTAACCTATATTATTCTTTAATGTGATGTTCTACTTTTCTGTTTGTAGTTCTTTAAGTTTTTGTCTTCCTTCATTAAACATTTAATAAATCACTGCCAGTTTATGACAGATTTTAACCATAACACAAACAGCAGGAGGTGTAAACTCCACTCAGTTTGGATAGGCATATAATATCCATGTCGACATCATCTTCCCCTCCAGGCATATTGGCAAAACGACCAATGGAAGCTAAGCTTTTTCCGACAAAGCTTCAAAAATAAAGTTTTCTTCTTTTATCTTACTACAAATCAATTGGAGCCCTTACAGCAAAATCCTATAAAATAACTTCAAACACCACTTCTTAGTCTAAAAATTTGTATTATGGCTAAATCTCTTTGAACTTTTTATGACTGAAGTTTGGAGAAAAATGATTTAAGTGCTATCTGCTAGACATCAGAGTGTCAAAATTTCACTCAGTTTTTCTTGACACTTAAACTGCTACCTACTGTATGTTTTGGGAGGGGTTACTCGCTTTTAACCATATAACTCAGTTCATCTGATGAAAGTGACTTAACTTCAGCTTAGGCTACTGAATTAATCTCCTTTTAAAAGGTTCAGTAGCTATAACTGATTATTGTACTTTTAAAAAAAAACTCATCTCACACAATTCAGGTAGTTCAGAAAACCGTGATATATTAATTTTGGGGAAATAAAGAAAGCAGGTAGAGTTATAGCAGAACATGAGAAAAAGATGGTTCTAGACTCTTATAGAAAGTTAAATCTGTTATAGAAACTCTGTCATCCAAAATAGGTCCTCCAGGAGGTTGAGACGCTCCTCGGGATATTTTCTTACAATAAAGGACTCTGGGAAAAAAAGCAGACATGCTGATAGTAAATTCAGGTCAGAAAGGTTTCTTACTGCTGCTTTTGAAACAAGCAGATGAAATGCATGCAATTTGCATATCTTTCAACTTCCTAAAGAATGTCTGAAGAATGGGCTAAAATTAATCAGTTTTGCTGACATTTTAGTAGCATTGTGTTATCTGATATGAGCAATACTTCTCACACTTAGGATCTTTTGAATTGAATTAGTCACCTTCACTAACCACAGAACATCCTTTGATAGGGTTATAAGGCATCCCAGATTATTATTTTGTTGGGTTTTATCTCAATGAAATTGAAGAATCTGTTCTTTTAGAGATGATAATGAGAATAAAGCCACCTTCCCAGCCAAAAATGTCCTTAGATAATTACTGTAAAAAAAATTTTTCCCGAGACAAACAAAGCATGAAAAGCTTGGTGTTAAATATTGTCAAGGCATAAGATATAAGATAAGATAAAATAAGATAACTTTTATTGTCATTTTTTGTGAGCACATTAAAAATGAAATTCTGTTGCCTGTTGTCAAGAGAAGTATATATCTACCAAAACACATACATAACTCATATACACATGCTATTTACATACATTTATGTTTTATTTATTAAATAGAATGTCTACATTTAGTGACTTTAGCTCCTCCTTGGAAGGCACAATGTGTTCTACTGTACAGCAGTGTTTCCTAATCTTGGCAAATTCCAGGTGTGAAAACTTAAATTCCCAGAATTCTCATCAAAGAAGCCTACTGGTTGGGGAATCTGCGATTGGGAGTCGACACACCTGGAAATTTCCAAAATTGTAAAACCCATTGTAGAGATTTGGCTCTGGTACTATTGGTTTCTGCAAATTTCTACCTCTTATTCATGAGCGGTGGCTCAGTGGCTAAGACGCTGAGTTTGTTGATCAGAAAGGTCAGCAGTTCAGCGGTTCGAATCCCTAATGCCTCGTAACAGAGTGAGCGCCCATTACCTGTCCTAGTAACTCGAAAGCATGTAAAAATGCAAGTAGAAAAATAGGAAACACCTTTAGTGGGAAGGTAACAGCGTTCTGTGTGCCTTTGGCCACATGACCACGGAGATGTCTTTGGACAGCACTGGCTCTTTGGCTTTGAAATGGAGATGAGCACCACTCCCTAGAGTTGGGAACAACTAACACATATGTATGAGGAGAACCTTTACTTATGTTTAACTTCTTGAAAATTGAAATTGAAAATTGAAAATTGAAAAATGAGGCCTATAAGATTGCACAGACTAGGCCTCCTCTGGATTCCATCTGCCGGCCAATGTCGGCTGGCGACTCCCCGGGGGAGGGCCTTCTCTGTTGCTGCTCCGGCCCTATGGAATGATCTCCCCGTGGAGATCTGGACCCTTACTACCCTTCCGGCCTTCTGCAAAGCGACCAAGACCTGGCTGTTCTGGCAGGCCTGGGGCTGTTGATTTTGTCCAGCCCCATCCTAAGTTGTGAATGTTGTGGACCTTTTAATGTTGTCTTGTTTTTGTATGTCTTTCCCTTTCCCTTTTTTACTTGTAAGCTGCCCTGAGTCTCTTTGAGAGTGGGCGGCATACAAATTAAATAAATAAATAAATAAATAAATAAATAAATAAATAAAATCATCAGGATCTTGTCAGCTATGCAGCATTCCATCATAAGGCACAACAAGAAGTACAAATGAAATTAAGGGTTTGTTCCAAGTTAGTTAAAAGCGAAAAGTGAAAAGATCTTTCTGTCATGGCTCTGAAACAAAGAATGAGGAACTCCAGACTGACATCCTACCCTGAGATCTTGAGGCCCTCAAAAACCTCAGAGAAGAAAGAAGGAGAGAAGAAAGAGAAGAAACTGGGGGAGGAAGGAGGGAGGGAAGAAGAGAGGGTAGTAAAGAGGGAAAGAGGGAGGGAAAGAAAGAGAGAAGGAGTGTTGAAAGGAAGGAAGGAAGGACGGAGGAAAGGAGGGAGGTTAAGAGAAAAGAAAGGAGGAGGGAAAGAGGAAGGGAAGGAGGGAAGGTATGTGTGAAGGAGGGGGGGATCGAGGGAGGGAAAGGAGGGGGAAGGAAAGGAGGAAAGGAGAAAAGAAAGGAGGGGAGGCAGGGGAGAAGGAAGTAAGGGGGGGAGGGAAGAAAAGGGTATGGAAAAGAAGAAATGAGGGAAGAGAAGAGGGAGGGAAGGAATAAGATACCTAACCTTTGATGTTTATAATGATTTGATAGTATGGGAATATCTTGAAATGTAGTTGTATTGTTTTTTTACAAGTTATGGATGTTGTATTTTCTTTTTACCAATAAAATCTTTTTTAAAAAATTTTTTAAAAAAAAAGAAATTAAGGGTTTGTTCCAAGTTAGTTAAAAGTGAAAAGTGAAAAGATCTGTGTGTCATGGCTCTGAAACAAAGAATGAGGAACTCCAGACTGACATCCTACCCTGAGATCTTGAGGCCCTCAAAAACCTCATACTTTATCACTTCCCCTAATGAAACACTCCTTTGTTCTCACACCAGAGGTGGGTTCCTACCGGTTCGTCCGGGTTTGTCCGAGTAGGTAGTAACTTGGCTGGACACAGGCCTGAACCGGTTCTATCCTCGGGGATACCATCTTAATTTTCTTTTCTGCATATGCACAGAACAATCTTGGTTGAAAAAATGTATTTCCCCTTTTTGTAATGTTGTGCGCATGTGCGCACACATACACACACGCAAAAGTTTTCGGGCACCGAACCGGTAATAATGCCAGCAGGAACCCACCCCTGCCTCACACCCTAAGTATGAAACCAGTTCCTAAACAATCCAATCATAATTATATCAGGAAAAAATTGGCTATATTATTTCTATGGCAAAGAATGAAGGAGGAATGTGCAACCAATACTCCATTCATTGTATGTCTTTTGCAGTAATATTTTGTATTCCCCACCTTCAGGAAGTCATTTAGCAATAGCAATAGCAGTTAGACTTATACCACTTCATAGGGCTTTCAGCCTTCTCTAAGCGGTTTACAGAGTCAACATATTGCCCCCAACAATAATCCGGGTCCTCATTTTACCCACCTCGGAAGGATGGAAGGTTGAGTCAACCTTGAGCCGGTGAGATTAGAACCGCTGAACTGCAGATAACAGTCAGCTGAAGTGGCCTGCAGTACTGTGCACCACCTCGGCTCAGATTTTAAAAAAATCTGTTCTGTGAAACATTTTCACTCATTTTCCCTTTCTGTCACTCAAAAATCTATACCCCTCTTCCTAGAAAATGTACAGGTGGTAACAGTAAAGAATGGAAGTTCACCAAGGAAGGCAGGTTATCCACATAAATATCCTTTACACTGTGCTTGGAAAACTCCTCTCTGGCAGAATTTCAAAGGACATACTTGCTATTTGGCTTCATGGACTTCTTCTCTCTTGAGAAAGAGCAAATCATGTCTAAAATATAATTGCATTGTTCTTTTCTATCTTTAGGAAAATTCACAAAGTGATCAACAGCATGGAGAACAAATGGACTGGGCACTAAAAGAGAACTTCTGACTGTTTGCATGTGATGGGCACAGGATTCAAAAGACTACTGTTGTGTCAGTCCTGAACATTATCTTCTTGGTGTAATATCCATCTGGCATACCGATTACATAAAATAAAACACAAGCTTGAGATGCTAAAACTCATCTGACAACACAAATTAGACTTCACACCACCAGTCACAGATATCAACATTTTAACTAATGTCAAAGTCTGACTGTTGCTAATGAGCTGCGACACTGAGAAATATTCCTGTTATAAGTCACACAGTCACAATGAAAGGTAGAATGGATGCAGAAACACCTGTTCAGAAATTTCATCTTCAGTCGCAGCACAGGAGTTTTATTGTTCACTTTGTGCAGACCAATATTTCTAGGAGTTTCCAATTCCCGAGCTCCTGTAAAAAAAATTGGGAGTATTGTAGAAGACAAGAGATATCCCACGAGGAATGCTATTATTCGGGAAGAATCTCAAAAAGCGCCTGGAACATGGGCAATCCCATAATATCCCTGTGATAATATACACTTGCCCCAAACATTGCATCTCATAGAAATGCCAAGCGATGAAACAAAATGAACACAAGTGTGAACCAATACATTTTGTCCAAGAAACATCAGATTTTCCAAGGGAAATATCCAGGCTCACTGTGGTATTTCAAGATTTACCATATTTTTTTTAAATTATAAGATGCACCCTTTTTCCTAAAAAAGAGGCTGAAAATCTGGGTGCATCTTATACACCGAATACGGCATTTTTTGCCTCCCGAAGTCCCGCCCCTTCAGCAAACTGGCCATACATACTCTTATAAAGGCTTTCAGAGATCTCCTGGGGGCTGGGGAGGGCAGAAATGAGCAAAAAATGCCCCATTTTTTTGCCCCCCCCTGCCCCAGCAGCACTCTATAAGCTTCCATAAGGCTATTCATGCCTTTTATTTGGGGAAAAAACAGCCCCATTTTCATGAAAAACGGGGCATTTTGGGGAGGTTTGCCGAGTGCAAAAACTCTTTTTTCTCCCTTTTGGAAACCTCTTTAGTTAGAGTGATTGATGAGAATTACATTGAACAAGTGCTGTGACAACAGAAACAAGTCTTAGGTGCTGCACGTTGTCAGCGATTTCCTTCTCCAGCACATGGATAAATACACCTGGAAACATCTACTTACCTACCTACCTACTCTCTCTCTCTCCCTACCTACCTATTGTATTTCTCTCTCTCTCCCTCTCCCTACCTACATACCTACCTACCCTCTCTCTTTCCCTACCTACTGTATTTCTCTCTATATATATCCCTCTATCTACCTACCTACCTGCCCAGCTACCTACTCTCTCTCCCTCTCCCTACCTATCTACTGTATTTCTTTCTCTCTCTAACACCCTATCTACCTATCTACCTTCTCTCTCATTCTCCCTACCTACCTACTGTATTTCTCTCTCTCTCTATCTCTCTACCTATCTACCTACCTACCTACTCTCTCTTCCTACCTATCTATTGTATCTCTCTCTCTCTCTCTCCCTCTACCTATCTACCTACCTAACCTACCTACCTATCTACTCTCTCCCCCCTACCTACTGTATTTTTCTCTCTCTATCCCTCTATCTACCTACCTACTCTCTCTTTCTCCCTCACTACCTACTGTATTTCTCTCCCTCTCCCTCTCTATCCTTCTATCTATCTACCTACTTTTTAAAAATTTGCCTCTTCAAAACCTTGGTGCGTCTTATACTCCCAAAATACGGTACTTTAGCTAAGCCATGGCTTAAATACATTGGCTTAGATAAAGTAAAGCTAATGTTATCGATACGTCTGCCTTCACAGTGAAGCAGAATTCATTATTGCCTTCTTTACTGCTAATTGTGGCAATGGAGATTACAGATTAACAGAGTTGGAAGGGACCTTATAGGTCATCTAGTCCAACCCCCCACTCAAGCAGGAGACCCTCCACCATTTCTGACAAATGGCAGTCCAATCTCTTTTTGAAAGTCTCAAGTGATAAAGCTCCCACAACTTCCGAGGGCAAGCTGTTCCATTGGTTGATTGTTCTCACTGTCAGAAAGTTACTCCTTATTTCTAGGTTGAATCTCTCCTTGGCCAGTTTCCATCCATTATTCCTTGTCTGGCCTTCAGGTGCTTTGGAAAATAGCTTGACCCCTTCCTCTCTATGGCAGCCACTCAAATATTGGGACACTGCTATCATGTCTCCCCTGGTCCTTCTCTTCACTAGACTAGATATACCCAGTTCCTGCAACCGTTCTTCATATGTTTTAGCTTCCAGTTCCCTAATCTTCCTGGTTGCTCTTCTCTGCACTTTTTCTAGAATCTCAAAATCTTTTTTATAGTGTGGTGACTATGGTCATAGTAAAATCTTGCCAGGTAACAAAGTCTTGGCACACATACTGAAGGATGAGAAGTTGTAAGGAAGAGTTTTCAACAGATCAAATAACACAGCCTGTTGAAGTTTTGAATGCCTTTATACTCAATGCCTATAGAGATTTATCCAATATCCTGGCACCGCTTGGTAAATCAAAATATGGGATCAATTGAAGAAGGTAAAAACTTTTCTTGTTTCAAGGGTAGTGCAGCATAATTGTTCAATTTTGGACTTTCATTCATGTTCAAAGCTTTATTCCACCACTGATCTTCCTGGGTGGCTTTTTATTATCTCTCAATCTATCTTTTCATTCTTCCATTGAGGATGAAATAGGTAGAAACCTCTTCCATATAACCTTGGGCCACTAGAGAAAAATAGGATGTGTAAGTTTTAGTAAATAAGTAAAATTTCAATCAATGACTAACATCCATCTAAATATTGTGTCACTGCTAAAATAATTGCTAACAAATTTCAGGAATAATTAGATACAGGGAGATATCAAGTTATGAGTACAGTTGGTACCCAAACTTCTGTTGCTAAGCACAGCATTTGTTAAGTGAGTTGTGTCCAATGTTACAATCTGCCATGGTTGTTAAGTTAATCACTGCAATTGTTAAGTGCTTCATGCAGTTTTAAGCAAATCTGGATTTTCCTACTGATTTTGCTGCTGGAAGCTGACTGGGAAGGTTGAAAATGGTGATCACGTGATCACAGCATGCTGCAAATACATGCTGGTTGCCAAGGACTGGTCATAACTCACTTTTTTCAGTGCTGTTGTAACTTCAAGTGGTCTCTAAACAAATGGATGTAAGTCAAGGACTACTTGTGCATTTGGGTAACTGGCAAAAATTAGCCACATGGTGGAAGACTTTGGTTTTTCAAGCTGATGCGGAAGAGCTTGACTCATTCATCATAACAGAAGCTTCCCTTCCGTGTATAATGCAAGATTATACACATTATACACATAAAGTAAACATTGATTTGTTTACTTTAACTTGTCTTGCACAGTCTCATAAAGATGCAACTAATGCTTCAGGGGCTATGTAGCTGTCTTTGGAGGGGTGCTCCTACCATTCATTATGAGAAGATATGTGCACAGTTTTGTGCTGAATTGTTCTCACCACTTCCTACGCTGAATGCAGTTCCTTATGCTAAGGAAGCGAATGCTGTACTGATCACCCCTATGTAACATTCCTAAGCAGATTTGCTCCTAGCTCATTACAATCTATTTAAAATGGGTAAAACCTATTAGGTGATGTGCTCAGAAACAGGCCTCTCTAATGCTTTTGTACCAATATGTATCAAAGAAGCCTTGAAAGTGTGTTAGATTATACCAGAATCCGATCCAACAAGCACAAAACATTCATCACAGTATTGCTGTCATAGTCTGCATTTGGATTATCATAGACCAGGTCAGAGGGACGTGGTGGCTCAGTGACTAAGATGCTGAGCTTGAAAGGTCGGCAGTTTGGCAGTTCGAATCCCTAGCACCGCGTAATGGAGTGAGCTCCCATTACTTGTCCCAGCTTCTGCCAACCTAGCAGTTCGAAAGTATATAAAAATGAGAGTACAAAAATAGGAACCACCTTTGGTGGAAGTAAGATAGTTCCGTGTACCTTTGGCTTTTAGTCATGCTGGCCACATGACCATGGAGACATCTTCGGAAAGTCTCCCAACTGTTTCCCGCCATTATAAAGTCTCCAAGGCTGTACGTTACGGGGTGTGCGCATGTGCCTATGATTTCTATGGTGTGGAGCCGCGGCGAGGCTGGTGATGATTCTGGAGCCCATCCAGGAAGATGAGGAACATGAGGGAGAACCCCTCCCCCTGTGGATGGGCTTCAGACCAGCAGAGCCTCGTTTTTCTTTTTAATCAGGCTGCTGTCAAGAGAGAAGAGTTCAGCGCATGCCAATGATTCGGACCCTCACCTCTCTCCAGGCCTTCTGAAAAGCCGTTAAAACCTGGCTGTGTCGGCAGGCCTGGGGTTGATGAGTTCCCCTTTCCCTCTCGATTGTGTGTCTGTTGGTTATTTTAAATGCTTGTATTTGTAGTTCTTGTGTTTCCCTTCCTCTCTTGGGTTTGTGAGCCGCCCTGAGTCCCGCTGGGAATAGGGCGGCATATAAATAAAACTTTTTTTTAAAAAAACCTTTCTTTATGTGGCCCATTTTCTGAGAAGTCTTTGGAAACTCCATGTCAAACCATGTATGTTTGCATACACACACATACATACATGCACTCTCTCTCACCCTCTCTCTCTCACATACACAAAAACACACATACGCACAGAAGTGTCAGTGACAGCAACATAGGGAAGAAGCTATGGCACGATGCTCCAGAACAATATGCTTTTATTCAAAGCAATATATTATTATTAAAGGATTGAAGGACATAGCTATGTGATGTCCTGGACTTGAAGGGAAAAGGTGATTTAGATACAGAATGGCATTTTTGTGTCTTTCCCCCTTTTTATGTTATGAACAATGTTAATATTACTCTGGGGTTTAAAATAGATTCTCTTCATGTGGTTTTGCTTCAAAATACTGATAACTGTGGAACCTGTGAATGAATTAACTTCTGGCATTCATTACCGAAGTCATAATGATGGGCAGCAGTCTGAATAGTTTTAAAAACATGAATGACACATATCAAGAGTTATTGGCTCCTGAAAACCAATGGCCCTTGATAAACTTTCCTCCAAGAATGAGAAACAAAACAGTGGACTAACATAAGCTTTAGGCTGATTCAGCAGTTCTCTTCTTGTGAAACCATACGATTTTTAGCAGGTAGGTTGGTGGGAGCTTTATTGAATTAAAAAATAAGTTGAGGGAGCACATAGGGTCTTAGAATCTGGGTTTTTCACTTATTTTAAGCAGAATGTTTCTGGTAACAGACTTCTTCAAATTCTCCTGTTTCTCAGGTTATCATATGTACAGTAAGTAATAGAGAATTCCCTCACTCAGTGAAAGGTCTAAAATATTTTCTACCCAAGTAACCCAAAAAAGATATTAGACCTGCCATTGAACTTAGTTTAAACACTGACATATATTTTCATTGGATATGGATGTTAGTGGAGCTTAAAGTCCTTCTTTTTGTGCTGAGTTTGCCCTTGGCATGTACTTTCCTTTGAGGGAAACAGAGAAATGTGGATCAGTTTGTATACTGGAAGACTCAAGCCATTTAGCAAACAAGAAGACTTGGATGTATTTTATCTAACAGGCAGCTTGGAATTTCTAGTTGCGAATTTCAGTTTTGTGCTAAAATCTTGAAAGAGTTATGAGTGCTATGTACACAACGGTAAGGTTCAGAAATACAAGGCAAATTTACATAAAAAGTAATGCAGCCAGTTTTCTCCCACATTCCTCTAATCGGTTAGGTAGAAAGTAACATTAAGGCTGGATCCTAAAGATGAAACTTAAATACTTTGGCCACCTAATGAGAAGGAAGAAGACACTATAGAAGAGCCTAATGCTGGGAAAGATTGAGGGCAAAAGAAGAAGGGGACGACAGAGAATGAGGTGGCTGGATGGAGTCAATGAATCAGTAGGTGTGAGCTTAAATGGACTCCAGAGGATGATAGAGGACAGGAAAGCCTGGAGGAAGGTTGTCAATGGGGTCACAGTAGGTCAGACACAACTTTACAACTAACAACAAAAACATTATCATAATAAATTGTTAACTGCTAGATCAGTGCCAAACATGGGTGGAAGTTAAACTATTCTTTAATAATCAATTTTAAAATTGATTGGAATCCATTTTTGCTTACATATCGCAGAATGACATGATGCATTTCATTGGGGATGAAAGATAATGCAGTATTTCAGATGGATTCTTTATTTGGGACTTTCTCCTTTCCTAGTTTTAAAATAAATGGTTTATTCATGGGCATCTGCCTGGGAGAATGGTGGCCTAAAGAGCAAGAGACGTCACACACTTTTCCACATCGTTACACAAAAGATGCAGTTTGGGAATCCGCATCATTTGTATAATGATGCTATGATGTACATGATGCTATCATGGCTTGTCTTGGATGCCTCTGCATTATGCCTAATTGTGACTTGAACATTGGTTTCACGGTTATATATGCAGGTGACAATTCAGTTTAGAGGCAGCATAAATACCGTTTAAATGAACAATCTAAAGACAGTATACCATTGGAGCAAAAATGGAATGCTCAATCAGATTCATCAAAGAGTTGATTGACATAAAGATTATTCAGTTTAACAGGAAGGAGGCTTATATTCATATCTCCACTGTGCTAAGGAGTTTGTTGAATAATTTTTATCAGCTCAACTTATCCCAATTTAATAAAGAGTAAGAGAAGTGACTGCATGTTACAGGAATCTGTCTTTCATTAATGTAAACAGTGTTCAACTAGGCATTGAAATTCAGAAAAAAGCAAAATAAAAAACCAAATAAACCACAACTTCAGAACCAAATGCAAAAGAAAAGCATTTTTAAATTGGTAAATATCTCACAGTTTACATGCTATATAATTACATTTTTAAGGGGAAATATGAAATGTTAAACATGCTTATTAAATGTTTTGCTCAACAAGATATTAGTGTAGATTGAGTTAATCCACTTCAAATTACTAAAATTGGTTGAAATTGCTCGAGGTGCTCCCCAGTTATGCTGGAACATACATACATACATACATACATACATACATACATACATACATACATACAGCCATAGATAGATAGATAGATAGATAGATAGATAGATAGATAGATAGATAGATAGATAGATAGATAGATAGATAGATAGAAGGATAATAGGTGAATAGATATACAATAGAATATAATAGAATAGATAATGTGGTCTCATTATTCTCATTTGTTTAGATGTAGTAAAGCCCTACAAGTAAGATGGGCCACTTGTATACTAGTTGCTTCCAGACTGTGAAACTATAAATAATTGAAAGGATAAGTTCTTGCCAGTAAGCATGAAGACCTTCAGTTCCCCATCAACAGAGTCACAGAAATATCTGAAAATACGGCTTGAAGCTTAACACCTCAAAAACCAAGATCGTGGTCATCAGCAAACAACCCATTAATTTACCATTGATAACTTCGGAAGGAATACCACTAGAAAAAGTTGAAAGGATCACATACCTCACTTCTAATTTACATGAAAGCTGGAACGTAACCACTGAAGTAAAAACAAGGATAGAGAACGTTCAAACAGCATTCTTCAAAATGAAAAAGGGCTTCTGCGGTCACAACATAAGCCTGATATTGAAAATTAGGCTTGTCAGATGCTACATCTTTTCTATCCTGTCCTAGAGAGTTGGTCTCTGACAGACAAACACTTGAAGAGAGTATAAAAATTTGAAATGTGGATTTACAGGCGAATATTAGGTATAAATTGGGTTGACAAAATCAGAAATGATAAGATGATAATCTGCCTGGGAAAGCCAAGGGTAATCATCAAAACCATAAAAAAGCAGAAGTCAGAATATTTTGTACATGTGATGCGACACCCAGAAAATTATGGCATACTTCACTTAATTCAGAGGTGGGTTGCTCCCGGTTCAGCCCAGATTGGCCGAACCGGTAATGGCGGTGGCAGGAGGCTCCGCCCACCTGCCCAGTCATGCGGGCGAGTTTGTGCGCAAACACAAGCGACTTGGTAGCGCCGGGATTTGAAACCCACCTCTGACTTAATCCTCCAAGGAAAGATTGAAGGTAAACAAGGTCCAGGCAGAAGAAGAACATCATGGCTTCAAAATCTAAGGGATTGGTTTGGACAAAATTTAACAGCACTTTTTCATGTGGCTGTTGATAAAAATAGGATTGCAAATATGATCACCAATGTCCGATGATGGATATGACACAAAAACAAGAAGAAGAAGGGCCCTAAATAATGGTCCAGTCATATTAGTGATCAGAATGAGTAGCCAAAGCATCTATGTCCTTAACTGGGAAAGACTGATCAAAGCACATGTTACAGGTTAGCTCCCTGCCATCAATAACAATGGACAGAAGTTAGATTAGAACGAATTGGATGATCCTTGAATAATTTACAGTTAATCTATAACAAATACATTTTCTCTCCTGCGTAAGGTTATATAAAAAGACTGTTTGATGAACAATCAAGAGGGAACTGTATATGTAAAGATCTATATTATTAGCTCACAAAGGATTAAACACACTTTCTTATTTCCTAACATGTGTCCACCTATCCATATCACTACTTAGTACTTTGATTCTGATATATAAATCTCTTAAATTCTGGTTTTAAAAAAAAGGAGGAGGAAGGAGAGATCTTCCAAGCCTCAAAATGTGCTCACTTCTGTCATAAAAGTGTCTGGTTGGTGAATTGTTGAAGTGCACCAAGAATCATTTGCTCTGTAAACTGAAATTAAATGTATTCCTTCAGACCTCAGGATCATCACTTACAACCCTATCCAATTTCTAGTTACTTTGAA
The DNA here is from genome assembly GCF_009769535.1 of Thamnophis elegans. Classification (NCBI taxonomy): domain Eukaryota; kingdom Metazoa; phylum Chordata; class Lepidosauria; order Squamata; family Natricidae; genus Thamnophis; species Thamnophis elegans. The sequence goes on along the minus strand of NC_045545.1, from coordinate 13,285,093 downwards.
GGGACAAATAGTGGTGAGTTTTGACTACCACTATCTTATTTTTTTAGGCATTAATGAACAATTAGTCAGCACTAGCCCCCTTTCCATCAGTAATCCGATAGCTGCATCACTAATCTCCACCACTAGCAGCTAATGATGAAGCTCTCTTAAGCTTTACTTCTTATCTCGGCTAGTTCTTAATACTTGCATAAGTACGCTGTCTGAAAGGGGGCCCCCCAACTGCTCTGCAACTTCAGTACAAAAGACTGGTGAATTTTTTGAAGGGTTTGCTGTTCAATAACACTTCTATGCTTGTGTTTGCCTTCCTACTACAACAAACACAAGTGATCAGAAAAGACTACAAAGGTCATTGGGGGCTCTTCGTTTCTATACGTGTTCTAATACTCATAAGAATGTATTCATGCTGTTTTCTGATGCGGCCCAAACACAATAAGTATACAATTCAGGCACGGGGATAGAAGATAGAAGAAGATGCAAAATAAGACAGTATTTTGTATCATGACCCACGGTTTTCCTGTATTTACCAAAGGACCAAAAGGATTATGTCTTTTGGACATTGCGGTATGGTCAAAACTTTTAGATCGAGCCGTTTTTTTTTACAAGGTCTCCCTCCTTTTTGCTTTGTTTGTACCCCTTTTGTCAATTTTCTCAACCTGCCTCTGAAATTTGCTCTAAGCAAAATTTGCAGCAATGTAGCAAAACAACGGAGGGAATATTGGGTAAGCCAAGAGTTGTATGTATCATGGCTTATCACTTCTTAGGCTATTGATGAATTTCCCCTGCAACGGATTAGCAAAGGAACTAAAAAGAAATATGGTAAAACATTTCGATGGGATTCTCCACATCCTTAGGACTTTCTCCAATCGTTTTGTCAAACAATACTGTTAATAACAATATTGTTGTGACTTCAGAAAAATTCAGGCAGCAGCAATCTTCTGTCCATTTCGGAGGCTTCATTCGATTGGGTCTTGCTTACAAAAGTCCCAATGAAATCTTAGGTGGCAGTCATTTATATTATGTTTATATTGCTTTTAAATGGTAGACATCACGGCTTCGAGGGGAGGAGCTGCCGCCGTCGGGAGCTCAAAAAAGCTCCTGCCAGGACTCTGGTTCGTATATCTTATAAGATCTATAGATATCTCCCCTTTCTGGCAGAAAGGGGCAGAGAGGAGGTCAGTCGTTAGGATCTCTTTGTAATTCATAGCTTTTTTTTTGCTGTGAATGGAGAAGAGATTCAACATTAGCTGAGCCTTTACTCCGGCCAGTTTTCCGCGCTGCCTTTTTAGCAGCCTAGGCAGATTGCCTCCCCCCCCAGGACAAAGCTAAGCTATTTAAAAGCCAATCCGGGCGGGGACCATTCCCGAGGAATTTTTTCTATTACTATTTAAAATACCAGCTTCAATTTCGCAAAAGGCTCCCTTTCTTTTTTAGCTGCGTCACAAGATGGCGATCTCGTAGCTTTTGTGTTTGATGTGACGTACCTAGTAAGCCCTACCCTCCTGAAGGCTTCTCCGTACTAATTGCTAAAAGATTAACTGAGGGGAGCACAGACTTTGATTTTTGGCTCGCTTGATTGCTTGTCTTTTATTCTTATTCTGGAATGGCTCCCAAACCTAAACAGAAGCGCTTCCTTAATAACATATCTCCAAAAAATGCTATGAAGTCGCTACCCTTGTCTCCTACACCCTCCACGGGAGATTTGCTAACACAAGAATTCCTTCTCAAAACGCTTAATGATTTCAGACAGGAGATTAATCAACTGATATCGGATTTATGTGATCAATTTGATGCTAAAATTGCTCAGGCAAAGCAGGATATGATCGGTGTAATGACAGTCATGACAGATTATATTGCTGAAGCGGAAGACAAATTGGAACTTTTGGAAAAAACTAATCTTAATCTGATATCAAAAATCCAAACGTTAGAACAGGAAATTGAATCTGCCCAAAAAGAACTTGTCATGATAAATTATAACAAGGCTGCCTTTGCTATACGAGTTAGAGGACTGCGTGAAAACCAACAGGAGAATTTGAAACAGACATTCTTTGAGGCTTTCAGTCGCTTGGTGGGAAGTCCGGGACTTAACTTTGATTGGCAGATTCAAAGAATTTACCGCCAGAATTCCTGGGTAGCAAAACAGCGACAGCTTCCGAGGGACATAATAATATACTTTACTACAAGGGAATCTAGAAATGAGATAATACAGAGGCTTTACAGCAAGAGGTTGATAATTGATGGGGAGGACTTGATTGTTTTTAAAGAGATACCATTTCAAATATTAAGAACAAGAAGACAGTACGCTTTCTTAACCGAAGAACTCAGAAATTCTCAGATTCCATACAAATGGGAAGTCCCAGCTGGTATCACAGTTACATTTGGCAACCAAAAACACCGCATTAACTCCATCGGTGAAGCCCGAAAATTTTACTACGAGACCCTGAAGGCGGGACTTCCTGATTCATCCGGATCTGGGGAGAGGCAAGGAGAAGGAGAAGACAAACAGCGAGACACGTGGCTACAAGGCGGAGGGTATTGTTTTTCTCTTCCGGAAGGGCAGAAGACTAAAGAATAAAGACTAAGCGATGTTTTTAAAGTTTTATGATTTCTGTCTGGGATAAAATGGAAAAGTGGCATATCGATGATGAAATTTGGAATGAGTCACATTGTTTAAAATTTACAGATAATGGGAAGCTGTGTTAACGTAGTGGGTTTATTGACCCTTTTTGTTTCTTTCTTCTTTTTGTGTGTGAGTGTGGGTGTTTTTTATTTCTTATTTTCTACTATTTTTCCTTTTTCTTTTTGGCTTTATTTTTATTTTATTTTTTTAATTTTAAAGTTAGCTGGCCTTATTATACTCAAATGCTTGTTAAAGAATTATGCCGGGCATGGGACCTGCGAAGCCGTAAGGGGGTTAGGGAGGGGGGATTATAGGGGGGAGGGGGGAGGGTGGAATTACAGTTTCAATCCTTAGAACAATAAGAATTCACTTGTGTACTGCGGCTCGTTTTTCTTTTTTTTTCTTATTTTCTTTTTCTACTTTTATTGTAAAAAACAAATTGAATTGTATGGATACACCAAAGTGAGGAGAAGAGGGAAAGAGAAGGGAGAAGTAAAGAGGGAGTGAGAGGGAATGTATGGAGGGTGAAATGGAGGGAGGGGGAGATGTCTGAGGGGGTAGGGAAGTAGAAGAGGGGAATGCTGGAGGGGTGAAAGGAAAGTTGGAGGGGGAGAAGAGAGGGTGTATGGGGGAATGAAGTGTCATGTGGGGTTTTTTTTTTTTTTTTCCCTTTTTTCTTTTTTTTTTATGCACAGTATATAAGTGATTGTATAAAATGAATATGAAAATGAAATAAAGATATATATGAATGAAAAAAATGGTAGACATCACGATACCCGCTGGTGTATCCATCTATGCCAATCTAATGTTTAAAATATCATTTTATTAAGATTATTTTTATTTAAAAAAAAAATAGGAATGTGGCCAGTTGCAAAGCAAAACATCAATCTCCAGCACAAGATCTCCAAGGATGCATTCAGGCTCCCTATAGACACCTTAAGCATTTTCAGGAGGCAAAAATAGATGGCTACAAACCAATGAATTTAAGTAGAACTGGGGGGGGAGGGATTCTGCCTAGCTACTGACCAGGTATGTTAATATGATGCAGAGTTGGTTTGGGAGAAGTGCAAAATCCCTGTCTGGAAGTATTCTGATTGCATTTTGGAAATCTGACAGTAGAATGAACTATAGCATTATAGACTTCCCTTGTTTTTTTTAAAAAAAATCTTCACTAGGTCAAGCTAGACGGATGCCTCTAATTATGATCTTAAATATGCAATAATATGAACCTATTTTACATTACTAGACATCGGGGGAATGTAAAATTTCTAGTGACACATTTTCCTTTTAGAGTTCGATTTATTTTTTGGTACAAGGGCCAATTCCATTGGCAACCTGGCCACATGTAACAGCATGCTGCCTATCCAGACGATAATTTTAAAAGAGACAAAACTATAAATGTAGGATGTTTAAGAAAGGCAAGATATAGCCACAAAAGGCCTACTTTAAATTATGTGTGGCACAGTGAAAAAGAGGTCTTGCCAAGAGAGGCTCCAATTGCAGCCAAGGAAATAGGCATAACTAATCAGAATTAAGAAAAAACGTAAAACAAAATTCTGGATGCAAAATTTCTAACTTCACAGATATCTAATCTGCTAAATAGCCTTTTCATTTTTGCTCTTTAAATCATATATTCATTATCCAAATTGCCTGTTCCTAAGTGATAATATAGTGTGTTGTAACATGCCCTGACAGGACACAAATTGACTCTTTGTACAGAGACTCTACCCAGGCAATGTAAAGGAAATATCTCACTCTATTATCTGTTGTCTGTATGAACCAACAGATTACATGGTTCACTGGGTAGCTGAATAACTTTTAGACAGTTTGCTCATATCTATTTACACATTTTCCAGGGAAAAAATACATTAGCACCAGAGAAAATGTCTCCTTTTTCTCTACCCCCGCATCTGTGCGAGAGAGAGAGTGTTGAGAGAGAGAGAGAGAGAGAGAGAGAGAGAGCAGTAGAAAGGCAGAAATTCTAAACAAAAGCATACCCAAAAAAGAAAAGAAAACTAAACTCAGATTCATTTGCTACCTTTGTAGGCAGGGGTGGGTTTCAACCGGTTCGCGACGGTCCCTGCGAACCGGTTGGTCGCCGAACCCGGAAGTAAGTAACTTCCGGGAACGGCGAAGGGCGCGCCCGCCCGCCCGCAGTCCTTACCCGGTTTTGACGAGTTCTGCGCTTCCACGCATGCGCAGGACGCATACAGCGCCTGTGCGATCGTCCAGGAGCAGCTGGAGCGTCGCGCAGACGCTAGTACCCATGCGTGCACCGCACATGTGCACGAGGACACCGCCGGCCCCGTTCCAACCGAACCAGTTGGAACGGGGCGAGAAACCCACCCCTGTTTTTAGGTATAGTGATGGAAGGGCTAAAGGCAAAGGAAGTGGAGTATTCTGGATCTTTAATAGTTGTATAGAAGAGAAAGAATATTGCTAAATGAAAAGTACAAATAGGCATAAAGCAGGTTTTTTTTATTGTTTTGGTAAATTGCCCTGATTAAAAAATGCATAGCAATAAAATACTGTCTTCTATAACACTGAGATTTAAAATTTCCCCCCTGAGCTGTGGTAGATCCCCGGAGGATATATGGCCTCATACTGAGACTGGATTTTCTAAAATTGGGAGAATGTAGTTTCCGAACCATAACTTTGAATTTGCTGACATCACTTATTCAGTAAGTAGTAAGATTTTTAAAATCTTACCCCATTATAACGAATACCAGTACAGTATTTGTGGTAGAGCAAATATATTGGCTTTCAGGCCAAAGATGAAACACCTGCAATCAAAATAATTTGAGGGAAATTAATTTCTAGAAAACTCTGTCTGGGGCCAGCCCTATTATTACAGATGAGTGGGTTAGGCTACAGGAGACGCATCATAAAACATCACAAATAAATGAACTCTAGGTGGGAGATTCTGAAGAAATTTTGGAAGTTCAGAATGATATTTGATGTTGATGTTTAATGAATTTATAGGCTGCCCAATCCCGAAGGACTCCGGGCAGCTTACAACAATACATTTAAAAAATAGAAAAGTTAAAAACACAGAAACATAGATTAAAAAAGACCACAACATACACTCAGTCTAATCGGGGCTGGAACTCAGTCATGAGTTCAACAGCCCGGGGCCTGCCGGAATAGCCAGGTATTAATAGCCTTTCGGAAGGCCATGAGAGTGGGTAGGGTCCAGATCTCTGGGGCCAGTTTATTCCAGAGGGTCGGAGTGGCTACAGAAAAGGCCCTCCCCCAGGTGGTTGCCAGCCGACATTGTCTGGCTGACAGTACCCAGAGAAGGCCCACCCTGTGCGATCTTATCGGTCGTTGGGAGGTATGTGGCAGAAGACGGTCTCGCAGATATACGGGTCCTAAGCCATGTAAGGCTTTAAAGGTAATGACCAGCAACTTGAATTGCACCCGGAGACCAATAGGAAGCCAGTGCAGCTTGCGGAGGATAGGTGTGATGTGGGTGTACCTTGGTACACCCAATATCGCTCGTGCGGCTGCATCTGGACCAGTTGTAGTCTCCAAACACTTTTCAGGGGCAGCCCCATGTAGAGCACATTACAGTAGTCGAGCCTTGAGATAACAAGGGCGTGAGTGACCGTGTGAATGTCACACTAAACAGGAAGTTCTGACCAATCTACTAAACTATGAAGTAGTAGTGCAAAGTACCACTAAATATACTTACTTGCTGAAGAAAACTGAGCTCATAGGTCCTTTCACATAAACACTGCTTTTAAATTTCCTCCAATTCACATTTTCTTTTCAGCAATAAGAGATGGAGAGATACCATTTTAGCAGTTGCACTTTTGTTGATTTGTCACAAATCACACCTGAACTAACAATAGCTCTCCAGCTGATCTTCTAAAGGTAAAGGTAAAGGTTCCCCTCGCACATAAGTGCTAGTCATTCCCGACTCTGGGGGCCAGAGCTCATCTCTGTTTCAAAGCCGAAGAGCCAGCACTGTCCGAAGACATCTCCGTAGTCATGTGGCCAGCATGACTAAACACCGAAGGCGCACGGAACACTGTTACCTTCCCACCAAAGGTGGTCTCTATTTTTCTACTTGCATTTTTACGTGCCTTCAAACTGCAAGATTAGCAGAAGCTGGAACGAGTAACAGGAGCTCACTCTGTTACGCGGCACTAGGGATTCAAACCCCCAAACTGCCGACCTTTCTGATCGACAACCGCAGCTTCTTAGCCACTGAGCCACTGCGTCCCTCCAACTATCTTCTACCCATCTTTAAAACGGATATGCTGGGAGGCAATTCCAGTCTTTAGAGCTATTGAATGGCTCTCTTTCAAATCACTTGGGCATAGTAAAAACCAACCGAAGTTCTATAGACATAAGTCTGTAGAAGCAATGAATTTCTATAGGACAATATAGCTCTGAGTCCTGCCTTCTTCAACTTTAGTATCCTCCAGATGAGTGGCCTTCAACTCTTGGAATTTTCAGAACTTTCCATGTTGGCCACAGAAATCTGAGAGTTCATCCATGTATCTGGAGCTTTGCAAGATTGTAAAACGTTGAGTTAGGTCTTTGTGTCCAGCCTATGATAAATCATTTCATTTCCTTCTGTCCCATCCCAGGTCTTTTCTGAATTGTGCTTCCTACCCCTCCCACATAAGAGTGGTTCTCTCACAGTGTGCAGGGAGACTTAGGGAAAGTTGCTCTCTGCTTCCTCCTCCTTAAGGTTAGGTTTACTTCCTCAGCAAGCTTTGAATTAAGGAATGCTTCATCTGGTCTCTAAACCCTTAACACCCGCCAAATCAGATGGGGGAATTCCATGCTTCCAAGACAAGAAAGAAGGCTGTTCTTTTCCTCAAATGCTAGAATGCTAGAACAACCATTTTTTGTTGTTGTTGTTGAGATATAATAGGTGCTGCTCACAGACTTACATAAGCTTCCTTTTGATTGTGAGCCGAGCTGGCGCAGTGGTTAGGGTGTAGTACTGCAGGCCACTTCAGCTGACTGTTATCTGCAGTTCAGTGGTTCTAATCTCACGGGCTCAAGGTTGACTCAGCCTTCCATCCTTCCGAGGTGGGTGAAATGAGGACCCAGACTGTGGGGGCGATATGCTGACTCTGTGAAACCGCTTAGAGAGGGCTGAAAGCCCTATGAAGCGGTATGTAAGTCTAACTGCTATTGCTATTGCTATTGTACAAAGCATTCAGTTGTGTATATATCTAAAAGCATGACATTAGAATTGGAGACGTGCATTCTCGCAAATCTTTTTTGGAAGATTTTCTATAGTGTAAAAAAGTGATCCCTAATATACACACTTGACATTTTTGGGCATTAATAGTCCTATTTTGCTATACTTTTGCTCTTAACTCCCAGGAGCTGTCTTTTGCCTTTAATAACATCTTTATTTGATCAGCTATGTAGTGTTGTGATAACATTACATTCACTATGTGATCCTTAATTGGCTAAAATTACATCTAATATAAATCTAAAGTAGAGAAGGAAGCCATATCCCAAAGGGAAATGGATGGAATCAAAATAGCAAATGAGGGGCACTGAAATGCAGATATCTGTCACCATCTTTTACTGCGTAACATTTTTGACTGTATGCTACTATTAAGAAGAATGAAATATTCTCTACTGACTGAATAAGTTTCAGTGTCAAGACAAGTCTGAGAAGAGGCTGGAGTAATATTGCTAAGTCAACCCTTGGTCTGCTGCGTCAGCAGCTCAGTACGGTGAATATATTGCATTGACAATCAGCGATGCAGTGACTATTATTTATTATGATGCAGCGAATAGAGCAGTGTTTCTCAACCTTGGTGACTTTAAGTCCTGTGGACTTCAACTCCCAGATTCTGGGAGTTAAAGTCCACAGGACTTAAAGTCGCCAAGGTTGAGAAACACTTGAATAGAGGCTAACCAGGAAGAATCCTCGATGTAAATCTTGAATGTAATATATCGGGATTGACCGCAATAATACTTGGTTGAGTGGTGCCCTCTTTTGCCTATTTGGGCAACAAATCTGGCTAATGGAAAGAAGTTATTCTGACAGCCTGTGGTATATCCGATTGAAAATTCAGCTACATAACCTTCTGTGAACTGTTTATCTTATATATTTATTTGAATAGCATTCTGAGTGGCAGTTCTCTTATTCCTTCATTTTGTTTTCTTCTTCTTTAAAATATGCCTTAGCAGCCGAACGTATGAAACTATCACACTTTACATGTTTTTGATGTTCACATAAATTGAAGGGTAGACACAACTCAGTGTCCTCGGTCGCTCAGTTTTCTTTCCAGTCTTTTGACTTCAGACAAAAGTAGTTGCGGGGTGGGGGTTGGACGCAAACACACAAAAATATAACACAAATACATGCTTATATCCTACATCCATACAAATATGCAGAAAGAAGTCGCAATGCCATGTTGGCGTCAAACCACAGGCAGCGAACAGCAGCGAATCAGTGTAGTTCAAGGGCAAGGAAGCTTTTAGGAATGGAACTGTGTGTGTATATGATTCATTGAGAAGAAATTAATTTTGCCTCTTTTTCTATTCATGAATCATTCAGAAACAGCTGCTGATGTCAGCAAGTGCCGTACATTATTTGGAGAAAATTTGCCAAGGCGTTTGGATATGAAATTCCTATTGTGCAGTTCATTTGTCAACTGTTCATTTTCAGGGTTGCTCCAGATCTTTCCAGGCATTTATTTGCCTGAATACATAGGAATGGGGAAGCTTATTTTGAGGGAAAATGTTGCTATGCCCTTCTCTTCCCAACCTCCAAGCTTCCAGGTGGAAGGACGGAAACAACAATTGCACTTGTATCCCCTTGAACACAATTGCAAAAATTGTGATCTAGGAGGCTAATAAAGCAGGGATCCAGCTTACATTAAGAATTGCACTTGCATTTAACACAAATGTGATATAAAGTAGCTGTCTTTCAGGGCAGGGGTGGATTCTGCAGTATTATGCCGGTTCACTCGTGGACGCGCTGTGCATGCATGTGCAGAGCAATAGAAATTGCTCTGCGCATGCACAGAAGCAAAAAAAACGGTTCGGGGGCATGGCAGGCCTGGGTCACTGCCGGTTCCAGTGATCCAGGTCATTAAACTACTACCGGTTTGGCCAAACTGGTCTGAACCGGTAGGAAGCCAACACTGCCTCATGATCCCAAATGAATGAAAGAATAAAAAATGAATCAAATAACTCTGGATTGTTGAGAAAGATCTGATGGTTGACACCAAAAGAACATAATAGTGAGGGAAGATGCTTACTATCTGCTTCCACATCCCTTCAAAGTAAACTGAATAATCAATTCTTAGTAGTATTAAATCAGTTTTAATGCAAGCTTTGCATTTCTGGCATATTCATAATTTCACACATTGATTCAGTGCCCTCAGATTGAACATCCACCAAGGGGATGAATGTTCCTGGTTCAAAGGAATGACTGGACTGTCTACAATTGTATCAGCTGATTGGTCATCTCTATACTGTTGCTCATTGGGATCCTCTCCTGAGTATAAAGAGACTGCTGGTGCCACGCCCTGGTTGCAGAAGTCAACGTTTCGTTCCGTTCCATTCCTGTTCTAGTGATTGTGCTTGTTCGCATCCACATCGAGAGAAGCTAACTTGGATAAGTGGCTTGCAGTGTTTTTGTGAGTTATAGGACTGTTGCCAGAGCTATTATCTTTGTTTATTTGGGCTTGCAGCCAACAAGAGCTTGGACTGATTAAAAGAAACCTTTTTAGTTACGTGGCTTTTGGCTTTCATTCCTTAACGGAGAAGGGGAGGTCAGAACACCAAGGTATAGGCAAAAATTCTGAAATCCTCAAAATGGTAGGGAATCTAGTATGGAAACAACTAGTGTGGTCTAAAACATCCAGGGGCATCAGATTGTCTATCATGTTTGGCTGTTTGTAGTGACTACATTATTTTATTCTAGCCTGATGCCTTAACCACTAGTTCATCATGTATCTTCTGGTTGAATATTTTGTAGCTTCAGTCTTATAGTTACTGGATCTCTTGCTCTTAATACATTAAAATATTGATTTGTCTAAAAAAGAAAGAAAGAATAATGAGTCCTACCTACTAAAGCTACATATCCTAGTGTTCACAAACTCTCTTCTTCCCACATGGAATCTATCATATTTATAGTTATATTTCCTTTCCTTATTTTGTTTGACATGAATCTTTACTCCCTAATATCTTTAGCAAGCTTTAACTGTTCATTATTTCTGACCCTTTAAATGTACCTTATTATGAGTTGCTTCTGAAAGGAGAAAATGTTTTTATTTAGTCAAATTATAATGAGCTCTTCGGCAGACCTTCTTCTATTTCTCAGCAGGTCCAGCTATTTGTACCTCAGTTAACACTCTCTCAAATATAATCAAATATTGCCATAAATCTTCCACAATAAGGTGTAATTAAATGTAACCATTCTGTTCAATGGCTTAAACAATTATGTAAATTCCATGGCATCGAGGCAGCAAGATGGTTAGTGCTGAATAAGAAAGTTGTTTACCTGTTCAGTGATGGCTTCATCATCCATTAGTGGCATAAATTACAGACCATTTTCATTTGTCTCTGAAAGACATCATCAACCATAAAACAGTCGCCGAATGCTGACATAACCCAAGATGATGGCTAAAGCACAATAGGGGAAATGCATTTATTCTTCTGGTATCTGATATCTGACAACAATTTAGATGCAGCATGGATCTGATGCAATTTTTTGTGTCAGCTGGCTGCAGAGCAGAGGGTAAGGTGTCTACAATGTTTACAAGTGGGCAAATGCTATAGACCACTGACGGGGCAAATTAATTTGAGGTAGTGCTGAACCTGTCCAGTTGCATTAGGCTGGGGCATCTTTTTTGTAACTAATATAGATGACACACAATTCCTGCGTCTGTCTCTCTCTGTCTCTGTCTCTCTCTCTCTCTCTCTCTCTCTCTCTCTCTCTCTCTCTCTCTCTCTCTCTCTCTCTCTCTCTCTCTCTCTCTCAAAGGACCAGTGACAATCTCATCTTGCTTACATATCTCTTAAGAACATTCTAAGCTTAAGTTGTAGAGACTGTTATTCAATACACAAAGTACAAGAAAGAAGCTAATTTTTCATTTCATTTCATTTCATTTGTCTTGTATGCCGCCCACTCCCGGAGGACTCCGGGTGGCTCACAACAGACAAGGGGAAGGGGATAAATAGACAAGACAACACTTTTAAAAAAGGCGCAACATTCACAATTTCCATGGGGCTGGGTGTTTCACAAGCCCCCCGGCCTGCTAGAGCAGCCAGGACTTGGTGACTTTGCGGAAGGCCGGGAGGGTAGTAAGGGTCCGGATCTCCACGGGGAGATCATTCCAGAGGGCTGGAGCTGCGACAGAAAAGGCTCTCCCCCGGGGAGTCGCCAGCCGACATTGGCTGGCAGATGGAATCCGGAGGAGACCTAACCTGTGAGATCTTATCGGTCTGAGGGAGGTAATCAGCAGGAGGCGGTCTCTCAGGTATCCAATTGGTGGAATCACACTTTTGGTCCTGATAATTAATTATTTTGTACTAATTATTTTTGCCTCTTGAACTAAATTTTTAAGAAAAACAATGATTTTGAGGTCAAGGATCTGGCTGTAATATAATTCTTATTTTAGATCATTCATAGGTGAAAACCATACCTTGGTACTGGCATTTACCAATGGAAAGGCATGTATTAGCCAAACATCAACATTTCTATAGTCATGGACCTTTTAAAAAAGATAGAAACTCTCTTTCACTTTAGTACAGTACAGTATGTGACAGCTATTGTAGACAGATACTACAATATCTCTGCTGTTGGGCCATCCCTGCCTACTGAAAACTGGGCCAACATTATATTTTGTTATTGTTTTCAGTTGTGTTCAAAATAGAAAAAAATATAGGGAATTTTGTTCCCAATTTTGAAAAAGCCAGCAAGCCATTTATGTACGGTATTGTTAAACATATTTTCCATTTCCAATTATTCTGGAAGATGACAAGTTTCCTTTGATATTGTAACAAGATGTCTGTCTTTTAATGAAATATTCTATAAATTGTTTGAGTTTCCCTGAGGTTTTTGCTTTAAAGTCCTTAAAGAAATGTTAGCTAGAATTCCCCAGTTGTATGTAGCATATGCTTACATCCAAAGACATCGTCTTAAACCCAAACTATTTAGTTTCCATTAATAGATGCATGATGATATTTATTTACACATGTATGCTATTTCCATATCGCTTAATTAAAAAATATCTACATTGGCTCACATGATAAGCCAAAAACCTAGTTAATATGATAACAAGAAAACAGAGCAAATAAAACATGAAATCTTCCTTTCATTTCCTTTCCTTTCTTCTTTTCCCTTCTTTTTCATTTTAAGTTATTTTCTTGTCTATCCAAACCTTGTTTTGCCTTTTATCAGCCAAAAATTATTCATGGGTATGTGTGTATCAGATCCATAGAATCTGCCCTGAAGCGATCCCATCTTATACTTCCTTGCTGGAATCCAAATGACAGTTTATATATACAATAGAGACAATCTTCAGTTGTAAAATAGCAAAGCTTCTGAGACATCCATACTTTCCTGATCTTGGACTTATATTTATAATTTGAGCAACTCTAGAGAGAAACTGCCCAACTTTTAGAAACCTTTAAAGTATCCCCTGCAGTAACAAAGCTTTAACTTGACTATTAATGCCTAGCTATAAACTAGGATACTTAGGATCAAAGTACTTACCAAATTAGAACACAAGGAAGTCAACTGAGAGAGTCATGTCAAACTCTATGTTAAACTACATGTAAATAGATTCATTCACCAAACTGAAATAAGAAACAAAATGTAAATATTCCATTTTTCCAAAAGGGCTGAGCAATTACTTTTAGGCTGGGTGAAGATGTTAATGAACTGGCTATTTAGGAACAATAAATATAGAGTGGATACTAGCAGGGATTCTTAGTGTGTAGTTTCTATTGATTTTCCATCCCTTTGAATTGTTGGACAGAGAAGCATCCAGAGCTTTTACCCTTTTAACCTAGGGCCAATTTCATTCTCCTTTTCATCTCTATGTGAGCAAGTTTTTCTCCATAAAGCCATCCTGAGGCTCATAATTGTCCAGTTTTGTGATGTGATTTTTTTCCCAGATCTTAGAAATGTTTTTCATATCAGCTCATCTTATAAAGGCTAAAGTGGCATTGGGGGGGTGGGGATTGCTTGAAGTTCTGCTTGTCTTAATTAAGCAGGTTTTCTGCCAATTTACCAGAGTTCATCAGTAATTTACAATTTTTAAAAAAAACCTTTAAAAACAAAACTTAAAATAGCAACTCAAGCAAGTGAAAGCAAGGCAACTGAGTTAAATGCATCTTAAGGGCCTTTTTAAAAGGTTATGAAGATGTTATGCTCATCACCTCTGCAGGGAGCCCATTGCAAAGAGGTGGGAAGGCAACAGAAAAGGGAAGCTTCTGAGTTGAGGCCAGATGAGCTGGCAGCAACTATAGAGAAATCTCTGTAAGCATGAGTGCTTATATGGGAATCCCCAAAACAGCCTAGATCTAAGCCACATAGGGCTTTAAAGGTGATGAGCAGAACTTAGAATTGTTCCCGGAAATGTTTCGGTCATCAGTGCAGTGCTTTAACCATAGAGGCATAGCATCGGCTCTTTGTGATCTTCCAGAAGCAACCTGCCTACTGATTTTGTGCAAAATAAAGTTTCTTTAAAAATAGAAAGAATTCCAGCTGAGTTTATTTGTGTTTATCTTGTACATTCTCGTGTTTATCATTTCATACATAATTCTAGTCTCCATTCTATGAATCTTGGCTCATGCCTATTTTGGGCTTTCCCTTTTCTATTCCAACCATCGATAAAATTTATCCCAGATCTTATAATATTATGATTCATCTTTATTTTTCAATTAACCTTTAACCTTTAATGGAATTTGTATGCCGCCCACTCCCTAGGGACTCTGGGCAGCTCACAACAAGTAAAAACATTTAAAACATTTAAAATTACAGAATTAAAATCAACACAACATCCATTTCATCAAATGGGACTGGAAAATCAACAGCCCCAGGCCTGCCGGAACAGCCAGGTCTTGGTTGCTTTACAGGAGGCCGGGAGAGTGGTGAGGGTCCGGATCTCAGCAGGTAGCTCGTTCCACAAGGCCGGTGCAGCTACAGAGAAGGCCCTCCCCCGGGGAGCCGCCAACCGGCATTGTCCGGTCGACGGCACCTGGAGGAGGCCCAACCTGTGTGATATTATTGGTCATTGGGAGGTAAATGGCAGGAGGTGGTCTCTCAGGTAGCCAGGTCCAATACCGTGTAGGGCTTTAAAAGTAACGACTAGCACCTTGAAGCGGGTCCAGAGACCAATAGGAAGCCAGTGCAGCTCACGGAGGATAGGTATAACATGGGTGTACCTTGGTACACCCATTATCGCTTGCGCGGCTGCATTCTGGACCAGCTGTAGTCTTCGAACACTCTTCAGGGGCAGCCCCATGTAGAGCGCCTTACAGTAATCCAGTCTTGAGGTGATGAGGGTATGAGTGACCATTTGAAGTGCCTCCTGGTCCAGATAGGGCTGCAACTGGTGCACCAGGTGAACCTGGGCCCACTTCAATTTATCCATTTCAGCGCAGATCAAGATTTTCCTAATTATTTCCTCTTCTTGTGGAGTTTCCCTATTTTTCCAATTTTGGGCAAAGACCATTCTTGCTGCCGTGATAATATGTATTGTTGTATTTCTTGTTTATAATTCCCAAGATAAATAGTAGTTCCTGTGTAAATTCTATTTCCTCTTCAGTTATCTCTATCAACCACTTTTGGATATTCTGCCAGTATACTTTGGCTTTTTGGTACGACCACCACATATGGTAGTATGTGCCTGGTTCTTGGTCACATTTCCAGCAATTTGGCGATGAATTTCTAAACATTTTGGTGATTCTTGCGGGCAGAAGATGCCACCTATAAAACATCTTATATAGGTTTTCCTTATATGGTATTGACAAAGTTATTTTCCTGTTCCTTTCCCATAGTTCTTGCCATCTGTTCAAGTGTATATTATAACCAAAGTTATTGCCCATGCAACCATTGTCTCCTTGACCTGCTCATCTTCCATCTTGTATTCCAATAAGAATTTGTAGATCTTCTTTATCAATTTATCATTTGTCCCCAAAAGAATCTTGTTTATTGCCATTAACTCCCCACTAATGCCCCACTCTCTCATATCTTTCAAATAGTGTGATTGGATTTGGAGGTAAGACCATCATTCCAGATCTATCTCCTGTTCTTTTAAATCTTGCCTCGATCTTAGTCTCGCTTCTTTATCTAGTATATTTTTATAGGTAACCTGTTTTCCCTGGTTAATAAAATTGGGATGCACTACTGCTTCTAGTGTTGATAGCCAAATGGGTGCCTTGCTATAAATTTTCTTCTTAAATTTATTCCATGTTTCTAATAATGCCTGTCTGATGAAGTGTCTTTGGAAGTATTAATGTGCTACCTGTTTCCCATACCACAGGAAGACATGCCATCCTAAATGCAAATCATAGCCCTCAAGTTTTAACAATCTATTATTTTTTAAATCAATCCATTCTTTTACCCAGGTTAGCATTGCTGCTTCATGGTATAATTCCCAATCTGTACACCAAATCTTCCTTTCTTTTACATCTTGCAGAAGTTTAAATTTAATCCTGGGTTTCTTCCCTTACCAAATGTATTCTGATGTTATTTTATTCAGATTTCCAAGGTACTTTTAATCTAATTTTAAGGGGGTATTTTGAAACAAGAATAATAATTTCGGAAGAATGTTCATTTTGATCACTGCTATCCTTCCCATGAAAGAGAGTCTCAGATTTTTCCACCTTTCCAATTCTCCTTTGATATGATTTAATAATTCAACATAGTTGCCCTCTTTGATTGATGTGCACCTTGCCATTATACAGATTCCTAAATATTTCATTTTCTTTTCAATCTGGATATTTATTTCCTTGGCCAATTCCTCCTTCTGCTTCACTGTCATATTTTAGACTATCATTTTTGTTTTATCTTTATTGATTTTCAATCTGATTACCTTCCCATAGTCCTCTAATACCTCCATTAGCCTCTTAGCCGATTCTAGTGGTTCTTCAAGAATAAAAACTAAATCCTCTGCAAATGCTTGCAGTTTATAGATTTCTTTCCTAATTTCTAGACCTTTAATTTGGGTTTCTTTCCATATTATCCTTGTTAGCACTTCTAAAGATAATATGAATAACAAAGGAGATAAAGGATACCTTTGCCTTGTACCTTTCTGAATTTTGAACTTTTTGGTCACCTCTCCATTCACTATTACTTTATCTTCTTGGTTGGAGTGTATCGCCTGAAACATGTTTAAAAATTTATCGCCAAATTCCATATATTTCAATTGTTGTAACATGAATTCCCAATTAACATTGTTGAAAGCTTTTTGTGCATTTAGGAATAACAATGCCACCTGCATTCCACTATGTTTCTTGTAGTATTCTAAGATATCTAGAATTATTCTTATATTATTATTTTTCATTTGTTGTTTAGATAGGAAACCATTTTGGTCCGTATGTATAAACTTGTCTAGGAATCTTTTAAGATGTTCTGCTATTATTGATGTGAATATCTTGTAGTCTGCATTTAACAAGGATATGGGTCTATAAGTCTTAATTATCATCTTGTCTGAGTTTTCTTTTGATATCAGGACAATATTTGCCTCCACCCATGACAGTGGTATCTTCGCTTTTCCAACACAGCATTATATACTTCAAGTAAAATTTCTCCTAAGCTATCTTGCAGTTCTTTATATATTTCTATCAGTAGTCCATCAGGTCCTGATGCCTTATTATTTTTTTTGTTTTTGAACCGCATCTTTCAGTTCCTTCATCCTTATTTCTGCATTTAGCATACTTTTAATTTCTTCTGGAATTTTCAGCAGGTCCACTTTCTCAAGATATTATATTATTTTCCATTGTATTATTTTAAGATATGGATCAAATGTGAAAAAAAACCAGAGTGGCTATCCTTCCCATGAAAGAGAGTCTCAGATTTTTCCACCTCTCCAATTCTTATAAGTCTGATAAGTTATAAAGTATAACTTTATATCTTAGCATGTATGGCATAGATTCTGCCAGGATGGTTTACACTGTGTCCAACAATTTAAATTTATGTTTAATAAAAAAACTTAATAATAATAATAATAATAATAATAATAATAATCATCATCATCATCATCATCATAAAAAAACAGCAAAAAAACTGGTGGGAACATCAGCCTGAAAAAGTCACCAAAAATCAGATGGTCAAGATTTTGTGGGATTTCCGTATACAAACGGACAAAATACTGGCGCATAATACACCAGACATCACACAGGTTGAGAAAAATAAGGTCACAATCATAGACATTGCAATACCAAGTGATAGCAGGGTTGCCGAGAAGGAACATGAAAAAATCGCAAAATACCAGGACTTAAAAATCGAAATTCAATGACTATGGCACAAACCAGCAGTGGTAATTCCAGTGGTGATTGGCAAAATCATTGGAATTACATTTAAAACAGTTAAAAATTGACAAAACCACCATCAGTCAAATGCAAAAAGCCGCACTGCTTGGATCCGCACGCATATTACGAAAATATGTTACAACGTCCTAGGCCTCTGGGTGGGGCCCGACTAGTAATCAATGCCAAATCCAGCGAAACAACTGGCCACTGTGATACAATTTTATAATAATAATAATAATAATAATAATAATAATAATAAGAAGAAGAAGAAGAAGAAATAGAAGAAGAAGAAATAATAATAATAATAAGAAGAAGAAGAAGAAATAGAAGAAGAAGAAAGAAGAAGAAGAAGAAGAAGAAGAAGAAGAAGAAGAAATAGAAAGAATTCCATGTAGATTGAGTTGCAGTAATAAAGCCCCAAAATTATTCCTTCATAGACTGCACTTTCTGGAGATTTTTTTTTCTTCCAAAAATGAATGAAATTAATGAAAGGCACCTTCCTCAGTCTGAAAAATAGAGGTTTGCACCCAGAATTACAGCCACTCACAATGAGTACCTCACAGTGAGTGGATTATTTCAATATATTATCCCATGCAGCCCATCGCGCACTGCAGATAATTATTTTATTCAGTGGAATCATACTTTTTCTTCCAGGAATTCTAGAAACATAGTTCTGAATGTGATCAACATTCTGATTTACTAGTGAGTTCCAAATCTCTTGGTGAGTTCCCCAAGATTTCATAGAGCTATTGGAGAAAGACATAGTTGGCAGGCATTCAGCAAGCTAAGTGTAATTTTCAAGAATACCTTCCCTCCTGAAGATAAAAGTTTTTGATCAGTGTGTGCTGATGAAACATGGACACAAACCTCACAATTGATACAAAAGCTATGAGTGGTGCAAAGAGCCATGGAAAGATATATGCTTGGCATTACAAGTCAAGATAGAAAGTCCTACACATGGATCAGAGAACAAACGAAGATATACAATACCATCAAGAGAGTAAAAGAATTGAAATGGAAATGGGCTGGTCATATAGCAAGAAGAATGGAAGGCAGGTGGACCATGGCAGTCATAGAATGAATCCCACATGATAAAAAGTGTCCATGAAAGAGATCTAAAACAAGATGGATTGATGATATCAGCAAGTATTGCAGGACCAATTGGCAAAAGAAAGCTCAGGACCGTATTATTTGGAAACATGAGGAAGATACCTTCATCTTGCAATGGATAGACAATGGCTAAAATGATGGTGATGATGATGCTGGATGATGACTGGAGCAAAAATGAAGCCAAGAGGAATGCCATATGATAGCTGCTGTTTCAAGGAGTATCTGTATCCAAATGACATCATCTGAAATCTATAGAGAAAGAAAGAAACAGAACTAATACAATGTCCATATTTGCAAATCTAATAGGCGATTTGGGATATAGTGGTACTTTGATGGCACTAAAAGCCAGTGAGAGTTTAGGAAGGACCAACTGTCACACAGTTTCTGTAGATCTCTAAACAAAAGTAATCCATCAGGTCAACTAAAACAATTTCCCCTCTATAATCCAGTTTGAAACCAGTTTGAAATGGGTCAGGATAATAAGCTTTGCCTGACCTCTCAGAAGCCACCACTCTTTGAATCACTTAGTCATCCATGGAGATGTTACAAACTAACGGTCATTGCCTATTAGAAAGGATTCCAAGGCAGAATGTCAAGAAGAAATCTGATAATTGATAACTAAGGTGTAAAGAAAGAGCACAGTGCTTACCATCTTGAGCTTCTTAAGGAAAGATAGGATGGAATTCTAAGGAACAAATATGTGTCTAACAAACTCCCAACTCGAAATTACAAGCCAAGTTGGGCAAGACTTCAGTATAACATAGACAAGCAGTATAACATATTGTTTCAAGTAGCCACTGATATCTGCCAATATTACAGATTGAAATTAATCAAAAACCAGAGGAATTAGACATCCCATGTTGATTTTGCATCAAAATAGATATCCAGACCAGGTTATCAATGAGAGGAGGGGGAATCGTAGAGAGTGATGTAAGACTGGAATACAGTCCAGCTCCCAGACAACCCCAAACATCTCACAAAGCCTTGAGTTTAGGCATACAATATGTACAACATGATGCATGTATCACCACAGTGTAAACTTCAACATGGGTTCTTGTGCTGTGCCATATAATCAGATCTGCCTCTATTTGTACTCTAACCAACCACCTTTTTTTTCTTATATCCCCTTCTCTTCCCCATTGTACAATAGAACCATTAAGGTATATTTCCCAAGTCATCTTCCAAATGTACAGACTTCAATATCCATAATTCTCAGTTCATGCTGGCTGCGTTAATCGATGGTTGAGCTAGAAGAGGAGGCAGAATTGGGAATAAACAAAGCCCCCCAAATAATGAAGATCAGAGTGCACAACTGAAGCAGGGAAACCAGAAGCAGAACCACTAACAAGATTTAAATTGGTATTTTAAAATATTAGAAATGTAAAATCACATCAAAGCTAGTATAGGTCTTGTTGCTTTAAAAAAAAAAAAAGAACCACTGACAACAGGAAATATTGTCAAATTTGTCCTCCCTTTTCTACCAAAAGTAATAGCCAAACTAGTATTAACATTTTTTTTCCAGAAGCAACTATTCGTTTTTGTTTGCTTCATTACTCTCCGCACTAAACAAAGGCAACTCTTTAGCTCAGTATTTCTTTACAATTTGTGTATACTTGACAGAAGAAAGTACAAGCAATTTTACTTCCATGTATGTATGTATGTATGTATGTATGTATGTATGTATGTATGTATGTTTGTTTGTTTATTCTATATTTGGAATCTCCCTGATTCTTCCTTTCCCCTAAAAAAATATTTTAGTTTTGGCTAAATGAATCTAAATTTAGATTCATATGTACTAAGCCATGGATTTTTTCCAGCTGAGGTTTACTAAATGTGTTATAATTGGGTGAGTGTGCAATACACATGAAGCCACTATAATTTACCAATTGTACGAGGTACATTCTATAAACCCGCAATTACAACTAAACAAACCTTCTTTTAGCTCGAGTGTGATATGTGAATCCAGTCAATCTTTCTCTCTCGGTCTGAATGTATTTCAGATCAAACTTTGTGAAGGTTTCAAGATTCACAAAAAAACCTGATTTTTTTTTTTTAAAAAGGGTCATGCTCATGCTTCCCTTAGAAGAATGGGTAGGGATGAGAGGACCTGATAAATCTGGATTAAGAAAAAAAAATAGGAAGGATAAGTTTCTGTCAATGAACTGACACTTCATTTTCACTCCATTGTTGGCAGTCTGAAAAGTAGCATACTAGCAACTAGGATGATCAGATGAAGGCGGGAAAACACAACAGTTAGGCTTCAAACAGGACAAAATCTATTCTTACAATGCCGTTGCTTAAATCCAGATATTAGAGAGCAGGGGGGGGGGGTAAAGCAATGAGAAAAAAGCAGCTCCTTCTTGGATAGCTTACTGGGAATACTGCAAAAGATTATGCTAATCAGGGTTTCATTGTCCGCTGTAAAATGTTTTCATACCAGTTCTTTTATCTGTGGAAGATGGGATGCGCAACCTCTCAACTCTGTGACAGTGAGCACTTTCCTTGTGGTTTCTGAGTAATTAACACCAGCCCTGGACCTTTTCATATTTGCTACTCAAGCTTGTGGCCTTTTAAAGATACCCACAGGGGAGCATCCCACACCCTTTGCAAGTGGGGCCTAAATCACAGTCCCAGCTTATCCCTTGATATAGAGAACATCTGCCAATTGCCAAAAGGCATCAAAAAGGTTTGCTAAACTATACCCTTGAAAAGACTTTAACCAAGTGGCATCACATAGGTTTTGGAGATTGCCTAGACATTTGGAAGGTAAGAATGCATCATCAGAAGCAACCAAGAGGGTCTGTAATTTCCAAACTGTTCTTCTGCTTTTAAATGCAGAAACATTATTCTCCAATTTGTTCAAATTGCACAGGGCACCTGCAATCAGATCTGTCACCTCTGTTGTTCAACCTCTTCAATCGGCTCAGGATCTAATTTGCATTAGCATATGTAAGAGTACAGCAATTTCTCATTTGTAATTCTGCTACGTGAAGAAAGAAAGAAAGAAAGAAAGAAAGAAAGAAAGAAAGAAAGAAAGAAAGAAAGAAAGAAAGAAAGAAAGAGAAAGACAGAAAGAAAGAGAAAGAAAAAAAGAGAGAAATAAATAAATGAATAAATAAATAAATTCACATACCAAAAGCCCATTATCAGACAACTAAACTGACAGATTTAGGTATTATTAAGATTAAAGCCTTTATTTTATTAAGAGAGTATTTATTAAGAGGATTTAAATACTCAATCCAGTTTGCTGAATTGCTGATGTTTTCTAACCACATTAAGATATGAAACTATTTTTATTGCTTCAATGCACATATATGCTGCTCTCCAGGTTAAAGGCAAGGTTGTATTCTATAATTAGAGCATAGCCAATACTGCAGTTGCAATATAGCAATACACTTTCAAGGATCTGGCACCCTGAGGTTCCAAATTATCTAATAATAGTGATAAGCATTTGTATTGCCTTTCCAAGCCTCTTTCTCATAGGGCACTAGAACAATCTACTGTTCCCATAATTTCCAACCTTGAGAATTAAAGCACAGTACCAAGATGTGCCTGTTTCTTGAAATGAAAATGACATCATTTTTATTGAAATCAAATGCAATGATGCAATAAAATATTACAGCCTAAATCCTCTCTAGATGTGGTTTAAAGGATAAGCAAATGTCCCATTAATTTTGAACTTACTATCTGTCTTTCTCTGGTCAACAAGAACATGCTGCTGCAGGTGGTTCTCATTTAGCAACTGCCTCATACAGTGACCACTCATAATTATAATGGTTATGAAAAAGTACCTTTGTATTTATGATCTCGATTGGTCTGCAAAAAAAAAAGGAAGTAAGATCATAAATACAGGCACGGTTTCATAGTTTCACTAATTGCTTTGCTTAATGAACTAGTTGCTAGTCCCAATACTGGTCACTAAATGAGAACTATTCCTACCTATTAAACTGATCTTCATGTCTTGGGAGAATTAACTGACTTCACACTCTAAAATTTGAGTTTTTTATGACAGCGAGAAAGGATAAGAAAATAATAATAATAAAACAACATTTCTTTTCTTCCTACTTTCCCAGGTTGAGCTGTATAACCTGAACATACTTTAATATAAACATAAAATAATATGTTCAACTATATTTGTAAAAAAATATCCATTATAAAAATGGAAAATAATTTATGAGAAATGAAATGAAAGCTACTATATGGTAAAATCCAAAGAAAATAGAATTTATTTGGTAATATCTAGTGAACTTTCCAAGTTTCTTAACTTATTTATTTTATTTTTATATGTACTTTATTTTAAAAATTCTTTCCTTCTTTCCAAAGGAAACTTTAGTAATAATAAAATATGTCTATGATTTTTAAAAATCCAATCTAGGCCAACCATTTTTTAAATTTTATTTATTTATTTGTCTTCTGCTTTTATTACGATAGTTTTACAAACAACTTAAGGCAGCAGACATCTCCAACATACCTTCCACCAGTGATGTGCGTTGAGCTTTATGGCTGGTGAGGCAGCAATTTTTTTAGATTTGTGTAGTTCAACTCCCAGAATTCCACAGCCAGGCATGCTCAGTTCTGAATTAAAGCGACAGCATTTCCCCCCCTTGCAAAATAAGTTTTCCTTCATTCTTTTTCTTCTCCCTCCCCCTCCTTCCTCCCTCCCCCCTCTCTCAAACAAACACACAGAGAAGTTGGATCCTTCTCTCACTCATTCTCTCTCTCAAACAAACACAAACACAGAAGTTGGATTGAATATATTTTCCAATGGCTTGAAAGCAGCTCCTCTGCCATATCCACCCCCCCAATTCCGAGCCTTTGATTGCAGGTGGAGCCACATTGCCTTTTCAAACTTGTAATCAGTGAAGCTGGGCTTATATACTTTTATCCAGCTCTCTCTGTGTGTCTGTGTGTGTGTGTGTGTTTGAAAAGGCAACGTGGCTCTGCATGCAATCAAACTTTTTGAATACCTCCCCCCTCCCCACACGCACCTTTTCCAGCTGTTTCAGAGAGGATTTCAATTCTGTTCTTGCCTGCCCTCATGAAAAGAAAAAAAAATGTAAAAAGAGAAAGGCAAGTGCTCTGAGGTCAGACTGAGCTAGTTGCTCCCAGAGAACTCTAAAAAGCCTCTAAAAATGCCCTCTACAGGAGGCGAGAGAACCACGTGCCTCCTTTGCATAAGGAATTTTTTGCCTTTTAACCCTTGCTTAACTCTGCTCAAGTGATCATAAAGCTAGAGTAAAGGAGGCCCGTAGTTCTCTTGCCTCCTCCTGCACTAAACTCTGTCAGCAACTACCTCAGCCTTTTTCCTTTTACATTTTTTTTTTCATGATGACAGCCTTCCACCTCCTATTTTCCACACAACAACTTTGTGAGATTGCGACTGGCCCAAAGTCATCCAAGCTGGCTTTCACAGCTAAGGAAAGACTAGAACTCACAGCCTTCTGGTTTCTAGACTGGTGTCTTAACCACCAGACCAAACTGGCTCTTTATTCTCCTTTTTATTCTCATTATAAATGTACATTTAAGCATGTGCAGGAAATAAATTGCACACATTAAGGCTAAATACATTTTTAAAAGTATTATAACAATGAAACAATATTTATATCCTCTTTTAGTACACCTTTATAATTTCTGTCATTCAAGGACCTTCCACATTTCTTTGCCTGTTTTGAATATATTTTTAAAATTCTAGTGCTGATATTAATGTTGTTTATTTTTTTCCTCCTCATCAGATTTTATTTTACGGATGTCAACTTACATGCTCCTTTTGTTCTTCATAGGAAAACCTTCTTGTTTTAATGCCCTTTATTCAGCAGACCTAAAAGCCAGCAGAGTTACTAAGAACCTTTCCAATATCTGGTGTAACATTTAAATAAACCATTAACCACAGCAATGTACTGTAAACCATGCGATTAACATACTTAACATACAGTATGTAGCTATTTGTTAAGCTGATATTTATCCAACTTTCTTCTTTCCCATACTCATAGGTCTTGTTCACAGAATAAACCAGGGAAATACCTCACAAATACTTACGTCTGTGTTGTGGCCACAGGGAAAGTTACTGTGTTGTGATGACGGGTAAAGTATCTGGTCATTTATTGCTGTACATTATTTTAGCCAGATATTTCCAAAGTTACCTATTCTGCCAGCACTCACTAAAGCTGTACTACCCTGAATCCTGTGTGGTTTTGTAGGAAATCTTGTAAGTATTTCATATTATTTTATTTTATTACATGTATTTCTTACCTTTCTGCCATAATTAGTGTTCAAAGTGACTAACGTATTTAAAGCATTATTATTAACGCTAGCAGCATGGTTTTATACCATAATAAAAACTCTTCTGTGAAAGACACAAAGCATGTACCAAATTGAAATTTTCTAGTTTTAGATAACAAAAGCCTAAATAAACTAAAAACATCATGCCCATTGGAGACTAAACTAAAACTAAACTGGCCTCCCTAGGCAAAGATTTCCAGACTCTGGAAGTAATAATCAAAAAGACCTTTCTTTTATTTCCTTTAAATCTGCCACTGAAAGTGAGAACAGGATAGAGAACAGGAGATCCATCTGGGCATCTTAAACCACCGGCCTCATACAATATATTAATCATGCTTTATTATTGAATTTGTAATCTATAATTAGATGCATCCAGGAAAAGTTATATTTTGGAACTTTCATTCTGAATAAATTCAGGAAGACTGTTTAATTGTTGAGACCTGTCTGAATATAGAACAAGAGAGCCTTTAATGAAAATTGAAAGAAGATTCAAGATGTATACAGACAGTCTGAAAAGCTACCAGCATTTCTACCAGCAATGCCAATAATGACAAACAAGTATAGCCTTCTTTCTCTTAAACTGGAAATGACCTATCTACAACCCAATGGCTGCCTTCATCCCATTTTTAACTGCAATCTAAATGTATAATATCCTCATTGTATAATAAAAGTAATTATTTGTTTTCTTCTTATTTTGGCACGGAAAGTAGATTTAAAACCAAGAGATAGTTCTGCTAATATATATAATTCCTATGAAAGCTATCAATTCTATAAGACAATTTTAAGGAATTGCACCGCTGAAAGATTATGCGGAAGGGACCCAACATAGCTTTGAAAACATCACTTACTACTGGCTGCCCATAGTTTTGCTTGCTATAAGCTGTTAAGGCCACATGAAACCAGTCATACACTGTTGGATCTTTACAAATATCATGAAATCTTTTTCGGATATCCCAAAAATCCTGAACTGCTTGAATCTTTTGTCTTCCAGCACTGGGGACTGACCCATAATCTCTTTCCCAGCCAGCCAACCAATTTCGAAGCCAACCTTGTCCCTGACTCCCAACAGCTGCTTAAATTCACCAGAGGGGATAGCAGCAATCCTGCTTCTGAAAGAAACACCGCAAGGCTTACATTTGCAATGCCTTGAGGAGTCACTGAAAGGAAGGTCAAAGGTGAAGAAAAAGATAAAGTGCTGTACAAGAAGATTGGTAAAGTGGAGTCTTCTTAATGAAAAAACTCATGTCTGTTTCTTCGCGATGCAAACATAACTTCATTTCAGAAAGCTTCAGGTTCCCTCTCTCCTTATCCACCCCCTCTCCTCCTTCTTCTCCTTCTTCATCTTCTTCTCTATTTTTTTTTTAGGTCAAGCCACTGTGCATCTAAAAGCCTTATTCAGTTGTTCTTGTCACGAGTACTTTGTCTGACGCTGCCTGCATTACTCTTGTAAACAGCGCCAGCATCAAAGTGAAAGCACACAGACTCACATCAGTGGATTAAGACCTTCTGCATGATAAAGTAGCTACCTAGGGTGGGATAAACCTAATATGTGAAAGAATGTTATTGAGGAGGAAGAAAGTGCCAAAACTCTGTCATTCTCTCCAGTAATGTCCTAATCTAATGCCTGACACCAAGGCCTTAGGCCAGTGTTAGTGTTAATCAATGAAATACCATCTGTGTTCCCTGTCCTTATCGCTATTTAAAACTAGCCTAAACTCAATTATTTTCCCTTAGAGACCAAGATGGGATATTAAGTGGAATGAAAGGGATTGCATCCCACAAAGAAATCCCAGTGTTCAAACACTGAAGTGTCAAGACTGCTGACTAAATTTTAGTTAAACAGAGATTAAACACCAATTGTTTTGGACATGAAATGTCCTCTAACCCACCCCCACATTAAATCTAATTCACAATCTTGCAATTTAAGAAACACAACTTTTTTTTAAAAAAAATAATAATAATGCTCTGATAATATATTTAATTTCTCATGTAATTTTTAGTTGACTGCTATATGGCTGACCCTCTCTGCAAATAAGAATTGCATAATAAGTTTCAGGCAGGCATGTTCAACTAACACAGTAGGGAAGCTTATTCTCTCACTGTTGCCCAAAGCGACGATGAACAACGTAGACATTTCCAGATACATAATAGGTATCCAAATATAAAATAACTTATGTCATGAGTGAACAACACATCTCATAATTCAACAGCAATGTCATCCCATAATGAATTGTGTTTGTTGCAAACAGAGCGAATATATCATTGCACAGCTCTGTTACTCTGATTTTATTTTTATTTTCCATATATCAAAATATTAACTCTTTCTTTATACTGGTAGCGAGTTTTTTAAAATAAAAATTTGCTCTTTTAAAATAATAAAAAGCAAAAACTACTCTATGAGATTAGAGGGTGACATTTTGCCCCATGTAATGATACAAAGAGATAAAAACAATTCTACTCAAGGTTGAGTCAATTGGAGAATGTGCTCATTAAAGGTAGTCTACATGATGTTCTTCCCACTTGTAATTCAGGATATAGGCTGTATTCTAAAAAAAGAATTAGTATCTTGTGGTTCCACCACAAAACCGCGGTAGACAAAAGCGCGCTCGACGAAAGCGCGTACGTGATGTCATCACAGCGCGACGAAAACATTGCGCTGTGAGCGGTAAATTTAAAATTAAAGCGAAAACCTTACCCTAACCCTCCCAAACCTAACCCTAAACCTAACCCTAAACCTAACCCTTAACCTAACCCTAAACCTAACCCTAAACCTAACCCTTAACCTAACGCTAAACCTAACGCTAACCCTTAACCTAATGCTAAACCTAACCCTAACGCTTAACGTAACCCTAAACCTAACCCTAACCCTTAACCTAACCCTAACCCTAACCCTAAACCTAACCCTTACCTTTATGTGAATCGGCTTGCTTTAATTTTATTTTAATTTCAATTTAATTTATTTTTAATTTTTTTCGTCGCGCTGCTGATGACGTCAGGTACGCGCTTTCGTCGAGCGCGGTTTTGTCTACCGCGGTTTTGACGGGTCACGGTATCTTGTAGGATGATTCATATCTGTACTACCTTCTGCATTGTAGAAATATCATATATGTCTCTGATATGCAAAAGGATAAATGAGTAAAACAGAACACTTCCAGATATAGTCACATATAGTTTATTTTTTAATTTATATTCAGTCTTATACAGTTCAGGACTTCATGCAGAAAACAATTTTAAAAATTAAGATTGTAGACCACTATTATTCTCCTAATCCCATTTTGACTTCTATTCCACCATATATAGGTATATAATATGTTGCAGTTGTTCAATTGCTAAGTTGTGTCTGACTCTTTGTGACCTCATGGACCATAGCATACCAGCCCTCCCTTCCACTGTCTCCCTGCCCAAACTCATGCCCATTGTGTCGATGACAATCAAATAATCAATCAATCAAAATAGAGCTGGAAGGGATCTTGGAGGTCTTCTAGTCCAACACCCTGCTCAAGCAGGAGACCCTATATCTGGGAACCATCTCATTCTCTGCTGTCCCCTTCTGCTTTTGCCTTAAGTCTTTCCCAGCATCAGGTCTTGTCCAATGAGCCCACTCTTCTCATTTGGTGGCCAAAGTATTTGAACTTCAGCTTGAGTATCTGTCCTTCCAAAAGACAGTCAGGGTTGAATCCCTTTAGGATTGACTGATTTGATCTCCTTGCAGTCCAAGGGATTCTCAAGAGTTTTGTCCAACACCACAATTCGAAAACATCAATTCTTCAGCACTCAGCCTTCTGTATTGTCCAACTCTCACAGCTATACATTCCAAAAGGGAAAACTTTGACTATAAAAATCTTTGGCAGCAAGGTGAGGTCTCTGCTTTTTAATATGCCGGCTTGGTTTTGTCACAGCTTTCCTAATACTGAAATAGCTTTAGTGAATTCATCTAATTCAATATTTCTGGATAAATCGGAATAGAGTTATCTTGTTTTTAAGATTCCTTCAATTTCTGCAATAGAGATACTGCTTGAAGAAGTTTGACAACCGCTTTCTTTATTCAAAGAAAAAAATAAACAGATATCTATAAAAGATTAGGATCTACATGTGGCAGAAAACATTGCAATGTTTCCCTCTCCATTTCACAAGAGGAAAACTAGGTAGAGAGAACGCTCTACATGGGGCTGCCCTTGAAGAGTGTTCGAAGACTTCAGTTAGTCCAGAATTCAGCCGTGCGAGTGATTGTGGGTGCACCTAAGTACACCCATGTTACACCTATCCTCCGTGAGCTGCACTTGCTACCCATTGGTCTCCGGACACACTTCAAGGTGCTAGTCGTTACTTATAAAGCCCTACATGGCATCGGACCTGGGTACCTGAGAGACCGCCTCCTGCCAATTACCTCCCAAAGACCGATTCAATCGGACAGACTAGGCCTTCTCCGGATTCCATCTGCCAGCCAATGTCGGTTGGCGCCCCCCCTGGGGGAGAGCCTTCTCTGTTGCAGCTCCGGCCCTCTGGAACGAGCTCCCCGTGGAGATCCGGACGCTTACTACCCTCCCCGCTTTCCGTAAAGTCCTGGCTGTTCCGGCAGGCCTGGGGCTGTTGAAGTATCCAGCCCCACTTTAATTATGAATGTTGTTGTATTTTAAATTGTTGTACTGTCTTATTTATCCCCTTTCCCTTTTTATTGTAAGCTGCCCGGAGTCCTTCGGGAGTGGGCGGCATACAAAACTAATAAACTAAACTGAACTAAACTAACATCTTGCAGCTTTTCTACCTCTTTTTTTAAACTAGCTCTAGCTCAATTTCTTTAAAAAAACCAGATAGCTCCCCCAGGTTTTAAGCCTTTCTCCATGGATCTGGGAGCCTGGAGACCAGTTCTTGCACTGTATGAATATAAGATAACTTTTTCTGTTCTTAATCTATTCTTAATCTATCTACTTATTTACAGTTTTTAAATCTCATATACAGTCTCTTGGCAACATACAACTATGTAAGAATAATACAAATACAGGGAAAAAAACCACACACAAATACACACTATAACCACTATATGGCCCAAGAGACTCACCAGAAAACATTTCAGACCGAAAGCAAAGTGATGGAATAGAGTTGTTTTAACTGTCTTCCAAAATGCTAGGAGGGAAATTCAATAAGATGCACAAACTATTTGGGGGAATTTGTATCTCTTATTACATCCTGAACATGGAAAAAATTAAAAGAAAGTAGGAACTTCCATCCACTTTGTAAACTTGCTATAACTCTGTCTCTTCCCATTTTGGAAGAGTTTTGCTGTTGGTCTTGTCAAATTAATGTCACACACACACACACAAATCACCCCTGAGCTAAAGAAATGATCATATTTGCACCTGTATTTGTGGAACTTTTGGGAAAAAAACCCAGTAAACTAACCTTTAGGACCAACAATGTGTTGCCAGTATTCCAATAAACTGTGGAATGTTTTTAAGCAGAATCTAGCTCCAAGATTTATAGAAGTTAATCTTAGAAGCATGTTGGTTGCAAACAGTGATGAGCTTTAAAAGTCAATATCAGCACACTGAATAGGTTATTGAATTTCTCACTGGAAGCTGGTGCTATGGCCATAAATTGGGTTGAATACAGGGGTGGGTTCCTGCCAGTTCTAACCTCTTCTATAGAAGAGATTTCACAAATCTACAGTGCCATTTAGAACCGGTTCCAGCTCCCTCCCTCCACCTGTCTGCACATCATCAAGATGAAGAGTGAGAGGAGGAATTCTGGGAGTTGAAGTCCACAAGTCTTAAAGCTGTCAAGTTTGAACACCCCTGGGGTTTTTTTTCTAAAGGGTTAGGGGTGCAAGGGTCTTGTAATTTGACAGCTTTAAGACTTGTGTGTTTCAATGCCAGAGTTTCTGAACCAACACTTTGGTTGCTAAGCAAGAGCGTTGTTAAGTGAGTTTCATGACATTTTACAAGTTGGCCATGCCCACCCAGTCACATGGCTGGCAAGCCACTCCCACTCGGTTACATGGCCAGCAAGCCACTCCCACAAAGTAGGCCACATCTACAGAAGGGGTTCTAAAAAAATTTGAAACCCACCACTGGTTGAATATGTTCCTGATCTTTACTGTGATAGGGAATTGTGTTAGTATTTAACCAGAGGTGGGTTTCAAAAAAAATTTGGAAACTACTCTGTGGGTGTGACCTCCTTTGTGGGAGTGGCTTGCTGGCCATGTGACCAAAAATTTCAAAAAAATTTGGAACCTACTCTGTGGGTGTGGCCTCCTTTGTGGGAGTGGCTTGCTGGCCATGTGACCAAAAAATTCAAAAAAAATGGAACCTACTCTGTGGGTGTGGCCTCCTTTGTGGGAGTGGCTTGCTGGCCATGTGACCAAAAATTTCAAAAAAAATTGGAACCTACTCTGTGGGTGTGGCCTCCTTTGTGGGAGTGGCTTTCTCTCTCTCTCTCTCTCTTTCTCTCTCTTTCCTTCCTTTTCTCTCTCTGTCCTTTTTTTCTTTTTTCTTTCATCTCTCACTTTTTTTCTTTCTTCTTTCTTTCTTCCTTTCTTTCTCTTTCTCTCTCTCTCTGTGTCAGTCTGTCTGTCTGTGTGTGTGTGTGTGTGTGTGTATCAGTGGTGGGTTTCAAAAAATTTTGGAACCTCTTCTGTAGGTGTGTCCTGCTTTCCGGGCCCACTGGTGGAACCTCTTCTAACCGGTTTGGTAGGTTTGACGAACCGGTTCTACCGAATAGGTGCGAACTGGTAGGAACCCACCTCTGTATTTAACCCTAGTTGACTGTAAAGATGAAATGTGGAGCAGAAGCACAATGCCAAATAAAACTTCTTGCCATGTACTTCAGATCGGAGTTTAAGTTATTGTACATTTTTTGCTCTACACTTCAGTATTATCTACTTTATAGGCAGGCAGAACTTGGGAGTAGAGTCAAGACAGGAATCAATCTGTAGTTGTTATGTTCCCACAAACTATCTAAAGCCAACAGCTCTTGAATTCTGTGAACTCTTATCTAGCATTTAGTGCTGACTGTTAGTGGACTAGATTTGCGTGTATAGGCAATAAACCAGCTTAACTGGAACTTAACATATGGTTCTGATTCTTCGCACCTGACAATTTCCATCAATAGATTTCAGTGCCATGATCCCCAAGTATATCTTGATTTTTTTAAAAAATATTTCAGCATAGTTTATTATCACAAATAAGCCAGAATCCACTGACATTTCTTATTACGTACTCTGCAGTATTAGAGTTTTATTTGTTATCATGAGTAGAGAACTGTTCTGAAGTCAAGTGGTTCAGGAGCCAACTATAAAGTACCAAATGAAAAAAATATATTTTCCTTACTTGGCTGAAGTGGAGAAATGAAGAGGTCTCCTTCAATTAAGATAGCGGTGGGTACAGATAATTAACCTGCATATTACCTTACTAACCTCAGATTTAAATCATAAATAGAAACGTGCACTCATAAATGATAACATAATGCTTTAAAAAAAAAAGCTTTACTGGAGAGTTTAACAAGCAGTGATTTTTAGCATTTAGTCATTTTATAAACCAATTGTTTCTAAGAGTTGGAGACAGCTGTTGCTGCTATATAATAAGCAAGCAATATAGACATCAGTAGAAAATGTTTACAAGTCTATGCCAGATTATTGCTCAGTAGGAAAAAGTGTGTTTCTCATTCAGTCCTGGGAATCTCTAGTTAGGAGCAGATCATGGAATAGGAGATAAAAAAAATAATGCTGGGAAAACTTTTTCAAATTGCATTTTTAAATCTCCCACAGAAGGCAGCAGGAAGCATGACAGTGATCATAGGACTCAGTAGAAGGGGAGAGACTAACATTTTCAGCTTGTGTGGCTGGTGGAAGAATTTGGAAAGTTAAATAATATACTTAGTTTGATTTTACCTTCCCCCCACCCATAAACCACGTTTAATGAACTATACACTATGGATTAATATAAACCAGGCCCAGTGACTGATTGCAAAGTATTAGCCTGCATTAGAATCCTTGGGTTTAGAGAAAAACTATAGATTAAAATTAGGGTTTAATTTGAGTACAAATTACTAAACCTGGAGCTAGAAGGCTCTGCTACCCAGAGGTGGGTTCCTACCAGTTCGCACCTATTCGGTAGAACCAGTTCATCAAATCTACCTAACCAGTTAGAAGAGGTTCCACCAATGGACCCGGAAAGCAAGCCACACCTACAGAAGAGGTTCCAAAAAATTTTGAAACCCACCACTGGTGGGTGTGTAATGTCCCGCAGTTATCTACACATTAATAATGGTCTAGTAATATTTCCTTATACATTTTAGGGACCTTTCCTTATATAATTGGTGTTTTCTTTCATACTTTTGGATTTCTAATTTCTGTTTCCGTTAGTTGGCAATTGCTAAAACCAATCCCACGTGAAAAAGTATTCAAAGCCTTCTTGATTTTAATTGTCAATTTATTTATTCCTGCACATTGTAATATTTATTCGTTTACATATCTCTGTTTTTCCACTGTTGTGCAAACACAATTCCAGCAGCTGCTAATATGTGTAAAATTAAATATATATTATACTCCCTTTCAAATAGCCAAAAAAATATTTCTGGTTTTAATTCCATATTTTGCTTTACGATTGCTTCTAACCACTAACTTCTGAATAGCTACTTGGACCGACCTAAGTACTAATTCATAATTTCATATCCGGTCACATGGGTAGCAAGCCACTCCCATCCGGTCACATGGGTGGCAAGCCACTCCCATAAAGGAGGCCACACCCACAGAGTAGGTTCCAACAATTTTTGAAACCCACCACTGTTGTTACTTAAACAAATAATTCCCTGTGCTCTTTCTTGGCCCTCTCCCCACCAACAGGATGACTCAGATGGCAATCAAAGAGCAGCTGCCAATCAATCAGGCAAAAGGAGGAGGAAAGGCAAGATGGCTATTTGGGAGTTCTTCAGCCATAGACCTTATGAAGAAGTGGCTGAAAAAACAAAACCAAAGTCTAGGAGTCATAATAAAGAGGCATACTAAAGGATAGATAGTCTTGATGAGAAGAGACATCAGGAAAGGAGGCGATAGCTGAGAAAACTGAGGAAAAAGAAGTTTTCCCTCAGAGGTGGTGTGAGGTAAAATGTCCTTCAAGCCATTTTCCTCAGAGGCAGCAAAGATTGGGAAGAGGAAGATGAATCAAGAAGCCCAGCCCTGGACCAAGAAAGCAGAAAAGAAAAATAAATATTAAAGACTTGGACAGAACAGAAATAGAAAACAGAAACTAAAAAAGATAAAAGATTGAACTCTGTGGAACAAGGACTGAGGCTCTGTGGAGAATATTACAGAAAGGTATGAAATGTAGTGAAATCGGACTTTAAAGAATATAGTGTAGATAAAGCGCTTATGGAAAATCCATTTCTATGGATTTTATACTTTTGTATACATTGGAATTGGCAGCAAGTAAATTGTAAATGAATTCCTTTTTTATTAGTAAACTTTCCTTTTGTAAAATAAAAAATTTGCTCAGCCACTGAAGGAACTAACAAAAACGCAATCAATTGTCCAAATTACCAAAGCTTTGTTTTGAGTCTGGGTCAATTGGGTTATTGGTGGTTCAAAAAAAAGAATAAAGTCTGTGACAGAGAAATATATTGAAGGACAAAAAAAGGAAGGAAATTAAAGCCTCCAAATATTTCTTAATATATATTACAGGTAGTCCTTGCTTACTAGCGATTTGTTCAGCAACCGTTCACTTACGATGGCAACTGAAAAAGGAGACTTATGATGATCTTCAAATTTTCAACTGTCCCAGCAGCCGATAGTCACATGATTGTGATCTGTGCACTCAGCAACTGGCTCACATTTAACAATGGTTGCAGCATCCTGCAGTCGTGATCACCATTTGTAACCTTGCTGTTCTGACCTAGGTTTCCTGAAACAGTAAAAAACACGCTTAGTCCCAAAAGCCCTCTTATTTATTTCAACGGTTGTGAATTATGTTCATTCACAGCTCATAATGAGTTACAAATAGTTTATAAAGAGTCCAACAGAAGTCTGCCAAAGTCTTTCGGGATAAGGCTGATAAGCACTCACCTTTATCTCCCTTGCAACGCTGCCAAGGACCTAACTGGCAATTAGCTTTGCAAGGCCACATGGAGCACAGAGTCAAAACAGACCTTCAGAATTTAAACCGACCAGAACGAAAAAAATTGCTTCCTGCAAAGGCTCATGTGCTTTGCTCCTCCTTTATGTCTTATGGGAGGGCCAATATCTCCAAGCCTTACTCCCAAGTCACCCATTTTGTCTTTAACTGTTCTTGTCTTCTGGCAGCTCTGCGCATACGCAGTCCTTTGGGATTGGGCAGCATACAAATCTATTAAAATTACAAATTAATTACAAATTACTGGGAACAGGCTCCCCCTGTTCCTCTGCCTTGCTCTGAAGGCTCCAGAAGCAGCACATAACTCCCAGATGGCCCTGGCCCACTGTCTGCCTCCGATACAAAGCCCTCATCTGAGCCTTCCCCAGATTCCAGGATTGACCCATGTTCCTCCCCAACCTCCTCATTGTCTGCTGCCAGCTCCGCAAGTGCTGGTGGACCACAACACTTGCCTGCCATGTTCCAACAAAGAAAATCAATGGGGAAGCCAGCAGAGAAGATCGCAGGTCACTGGTAAGTTGTCTGTACCTTCTTTTGCCTGGGAGCAATCATGCCCAGTCTTGCTATTTTTGCACAGCACTTCATGGACAACTTGTGCATCTTACCCCTCCTCCTAACAATTACCCACAGCCCTGGCATGTATTGTGCCACATCAGATGGCCTGCTTACAATCTGCCTGAGATTCGCTTAACAACCTGCAATTCTTGGTTAACAACAGTATTGGGGAGTGCCAGGATTGCAGCCTCAATAATCATCATTATCCAAGGAATACCCTTACAGAAGAAAGTTGGGGAAATTGGTGGGTTGGCAGCTAGCCATTGGGTACCTGGAGGATTTTCCATAAAATTAGAAATTGCTCTTTATGCTATAAAACAGAGGTATCAAACTCGGTATGGCAGCATCATGTGACATATCAGGACATTTTTTTTTCCCCTTCGCTAAAACAGGGGTGGGTATGGTCAGTGCCTGAGACATCTGGCCCATGGGCCAGGAGTTTGACAGCCCTTCTATAAAATGTTATAAGTAAAAATTAAATAGTTCAGATTAATGTCAGGTCTTGGTTTTGGGGAGAGAGGAAGACAGGGGAAAGAGAGAGGGAGACGGAGACGAAGGGGGAGAGAGAAATTATATAACATATATAGATTATTTTTGTGGCCCAGCGGGATCCGGTTGAGCTGCTGATGGACTCAGATAGCGAGGAACCATATGAGTCTGCCCTGGATGATGTGGAGGACCCTGGGCAGAGTTCAGACTCAGAGCAGGGACCAGAGAGGCTGGTTGGCCACCGGAGCAGTGGGAAGGATCAAAGGCAGTTTGATGCTAGATTGAGAAGGGCTGATGAAACGGAAGCAGACTCACAGAAGATGATTAAGCACAGGTGCTTGTTGATTGGCCCCTCCCAAGAGAGATTATAGGTGAGGCATTGGGAGGGGACATTTGCAGGAAACAACCATTCAAATTAGTAGTTAATAAAATCTATCTGTGTATTCTAGGCATGTCTGTTTGTTTGGACTATCTGCCTTGCTGCGTTTGAACTATCTGTGTTGCTGCAGAGCTATTCTATTGAACGTGAGTTGCCTGGGCCCACAGCCAAAGGATTCATTATCTCAGGAATTGAACAGTGGCAAACAGCCAAGCCTGTGTTCTGGTTTATTCACAGGTCGGGAGGGGGGGGGGGTCAGAACAGATTATATTATATAATTCTAACATTATAACAACAAAATTATGAGTATGTAAAATATGGGAGCAGTCCTTGACTGATTTACTTGGGTTTTTTTTTTACCAATAAATCCCTGGATGCATTTTATCCACTGTAGTGACTTTATATGTTATGGTGGGATTGTAGTCTAAGACATAGAATGGTATATAATGGCAAACTTTACAAATATTGGGAAAATAACATTTTGAATATCTTTAGAAACTGAATATTAATTAAGGGTATAATTGTTCCAAAGACAGTCCTTTCCTATATCTCCTCTCCAAAACATCAAAACAGGATTGTTCCTCAATGTATCCATAACTGTTTTGGAAACTCTAATTGTAAATCATAGATTGTCTACATATTTAAGATTATTAACAAATGTGGAAATTTAATCCCTGACTTAAATCAGTCTATCATTCAGTATTTAGCATTTTCTATTTATATCAAAGTTTATATTGTTTATATAACATAACCCCAATTAAAAGGGAGAAGAGGCTAATTTTATCATCAGTAATTATTTCCATGTAGATTGGAATCCATAAAGTTAGAAAGCTAGGTCTGCATTTGTAAACATCAGAGACACCAGCATCTTACTTGTACCTGTTTTTTTTGTAATGCCTCTGAAGGCCTCGTGGAGGTTTTCTGAAGGTCAATGGCTGCCTTGGCCAGGCACAATTAAACAGCAGTAGGAGGAAGAAAGTGAACGGTGGTTTGAGTTAGTAGGGAAAGAGGCTGGTGGCAGCAGAGTGCAGGGCAGCTAAAAGGGCATGGATTGGGGGGGGGAGAGAGAAATAGGGACCGGTTGAAGCAGAAATGAATGCAAAAGGCTGGCAGAGTCTTGTCTACTAAAAGGAGCTTACTGGGCCCAGTCAGGGAGAAGGCAGTGAGATGAGGTCAAAAATTGTTCAGGAGAAGTATGAGGATCTTGCCTAATGACCACAACTGGGACTGCTGGGACTGCTGTTACTAAGCAGTGTGATCATGTAATGTTTTGCCTAACAACTGCTTCACTTATTGTTAGGAATATAATCTAACGGTTGAGTTGGCAATATATAAATCATGTAACAATGCTATACCTGTTTCTTTAAATCATACTGTAAAATGTGATTGGTTGCTGTTTTCCTCAATCGGCCATAAGAGGGAGCCAGAATGACTGTCAGTTCTCTGTTTGTTAGATGCTGGGCTGATCTGATCTGAGTGTTTTGGAAGCTGGCTGTTAGAAAGTGCCGTGAGCTATTGTAAGTTTTGCAACTGCTAGCAAACTTTGAGTACTGAACTGATTATATGATACTGGACTATGTTATTTGGATTATCCCTTAACTGAAAGACATTGATGACTGTGTCTTATCTGTGTACGACTTGGACGCTTTGATGGACTCTGATACCTCTATTTCCACAAAAGTAAAAGCCTATTTAAACTGCAGTGTCTCTGTATGCTTTGTGTATTCTCCAACACAAATCTCACAACGCTTCTCTGAATGCACTCGCTCTCCCAACAGGGAGCTTACCTAACACTTATCTATGGAAATTCCAATCCCAATTAATGTCACTAAGCAAGGACAACCTGTATCAACATCATAAGAAATGATAGTCCTGCCTATGCTGCACTGGTCACACTATATAACATTGCATATAACATTCCAGTTCTGGTCACCAGAATTCAAGGAAAGATGTCAGAGAAATGCAATGAAAATAATAAAGACATGAAGGTTAAATCCAATTAAAAGCAGTTAAAGGAGCTAGGTGGGTATAGCCAAAACAAGATAATGCTAAGGGAGAGATATCCCTTGCATTAAATGTTGCATTCTAGTGGGACCTAGATATTGCATCTTCTTGGTCGCAGTCCCTCCCACTTAGAACACCCTTCCTCCTAAATCCAGGAGGCCCCTACTGACCAGTGTGTGGGACATTTAGAAAGAGAGATCCAAACACAAAAAATTATGAGAAGTATTATGCAGTGGAAGAGCCAGCTTTTAGGAGTCATGGTTGTTTTCAAGCAATTGGCCCAGGATACCTGCGAGACCACCTACTGCCACCGGTAGCCTCCCACCGTCCAGTGAGATCCCACAGAGTTGGCCTCCTCAGGCTGCCGTCGGCCTGACAGTGTCAGCTAGTGACCCCTAGGGGGAGAGCCTTCTCTGTGGGAGCGCCTTCCCTCTGGAATCAGCTGCCCCCGGAGCTTCGTATAATCCCCAACCTCCGGTCCTTCCGACGCACCCTAAAAAGTTGGCTTTTCCAGCAAGCCAGCCTGGCCTGAACAAAACAAAATAAATTATTGATCATTGTTAATTTTAATTCAATTTTTTTAAAAAAAATGTTATTGTCAAGTCTAATTGGGTTTGTTTGGGATATTCTATTTAATTTTTTTTAACTTTTGTATTATGTGTTTCTTTTAATGTTGTACGCCGCCCTGAGTCCTTGGGAGAAAGGCGGCATATAAATCTAATAAACCAAACCAAACCAATTGTTAGACAGTTATTTGTTCAGGATTGTTTGACCATTCTGTTCTGGGAAGGAGTTCGGCTAGAAACCCTCCAAGGATTGTTCCAACTCTAGAATTCTAAATATTACCAGATTATAAGAAAATGAAAATCAGCTTTCTAATATTTATGCCTTTTAGATGTGTTGGGATTATAGCACCCAGGAAACTCAGCCTGCATGACCAATTGGTACTGTATTGCAGGAAGACACCATACTAAGACAGGCAGTTGTAACATTTTTGTGGGTGTTAATCATCTCCTATTTTTATGAGTTATATTACTGAGTAGGCGCATATAAGAATTGACCTGTAATGATTTATACAGAGCTTCTTTTTTTGCTTTGAATAGAACTGCTTAAAAAGCATGCATTTCTGATTATTATTTTTTGTTATGTATTCTGTCTTTCAGATATATGGCAAACCAACCAGCAATGCCTTATTAAGTTTTCAGTGTCATTTATAATACTGCCAAACTGAACCAGCAGTTTACAAATGAATCAGAGGTAAGAAGAGTTTTTTGTTTCTTGAAAAATGAACCTATCCAAACAAAATCAACATGCCTGCTTCATTAATAGCTGGGATTCCTTTTCTTTTCCTTCCTTTTCTTACCATCTAAACATTTAAAAGGCAGCAACGTCCAGAAGACAAGAATGCAGTTAACATGTCTGTTATGTTCAGTACTACCATTCTCTTATCACTATTGTGTAGATGTCAGATATAATACATACTTTGTGTATATGGCAGAGTTCATAGAAAAAAAACAAGGCTCTGTTCTCAAATATAGTACAAATTTGTCTACGAGGTAAATAAATGGGAGAAGGAAGTGAAAAGGATTCATGAAGGTAAATACTGAATAAGAACTCCCTGTCTAAGAAAATAAAAAGGATTCTAAAAGTATTTGACATTAATAGGTTTTGTCTTTATTCATCATATTTGGCTTAACTGTTTCAGTATCATTCATACTTGTTCTTTCCTTCCAATTGTTTTTTTTTCCCCTAAAACAAACATTTTCCTAGTTGCTTCTTCAAACATTAATGGAAGTGAAGGTCACCCTTTACTACTGCTGTGACAGAATCTTCCTAAAGGTATTTTGTTAAAGGTCAGCATAGCCTCCACTAACCAAAATGATTCTCATTTCACAACACATGCATTCCTTTTTCCCTAAATGTATAGATTTCATGCAGGACCTGGTTAATAAAAAAAGTCAACTCTTAGCCAGGCACTGACTTACATTTAAGAAGGATTTGAAGAGTCCTCTGTTAGCCACATTCTTTCAAGGTTCATACTGTTCATCCTATTTTGTAAGATATGTCTTCTTTGTCGTATGATCATGTCATAATTCCAGCCTATTATTTTGTTATCAAATGCAAATAACTTACATGGAAAGCTAAATATATACTTCAAATTATTGTTAACTAGAAATGTTAACATGGATTCATGCAGAAAGGTTTTGCATGGATTCATGCAGAAAGGTTTTGCATGGATTCATGCAGAAAGGTTTTGCATGGATTCATGCAGAAAGGTTTTGCATGGATTCATGCAGAAAGTATACAACAATACTTTATTGTTATAAAAATATAACAATGCAGGTTGACGTCTATGGAGATTCTCAATCATTCAGGTGCTTTTTTTTTTCAAGAGATGCAGACAACACAGACTCTTCCCCAACAGCCTGCACCTGTGTTCAACATGAAGTGACATAGGGCAGAAAACATTCTGTAGAAAGCACAGCTCTAACTTCCCAATGACTCAGATGACCCTGAGGACACAGATAAACCTCCAAGGGGCCTCAACAACTCTCTAAAAGAATGCAAATCCCCAGCTGTCTGCAAGGAATATAATGTTAGGCCTGCAGCCAATCTTTGTGTTTGGATCTTTGGCCTGCCACACTTTCTATTATTCTAATATGCCTTTTCTATTGAGGGGAAAATGGGAGAGGGGATTGTAAGGAGTGAGATGCTGTGTAGCCATAACAAAATTCTTTCTAGAAAGCCAAACATGGCAGTTGGAAGATTGGACCATGTGGGTGTGGGGGCAAGATCTTGAACTTTCAACTAGGTGGGGAAAATCGGGAAGCTTTCAGATTCGAGTTGTCCCAGATGTGCCAACATGGCTCTCTTAATAAATTGGAACTTTGAGCAATACTTTGCCTTGGACTCTGATTTACTTTTGGATGCTATTTGGAACCCTGACATATAAATTATTCCATTCCCTACCATCCAGTCAGAGCTGAAGAAGCTTCTTGGATGAGAAGCGAGATGCCTTCAAAGAAAGCCTCTTGAAAAAAACACCGTTGGGACAATGCAGGCTAATAATGGTGATGTCATTCATATACAGATAGTCCTTGACTTATAACTACAGTCTACTCTGAGGCCTGTATTTATAGTTTACAGTATGTACTCTGAGAATGGCCCCTAGCTTAACTGCAACTATAGCAAGTTGGATGTTACTTTGCGGAGTCAGTTGCTCAATTCACTAGTTCCTATGAGATGAGAACAAGTTCATACTTCATAATAGATGAAAACAAGCTTTAGATGAGAACAATGAAAAATGCATTACCTCAAAAAAGGGAAATGTGTAAATCTTCATTTGCAAACTGCTGTTAATCATTGATTGCTAGTTATTGACTGTTAAATTTCTCTTCACATTTCCTCGCTGCACATCAGACTAATGCATTTGAACCAGGGGTTGGTTCCAGCAGGCACTACTGCCAGTTCACCTGTGTGTGTGTTGCGCGCATGCGCAGTACAATTAAAATTGTTCTGCGCATGC
Organism: Thamnophis elegans; assembly: GCF_009769535.1. Lineage (NCBI taxonomy): Eukaryota > Metazoa > Chordata > Lepidosauria > Squamata > Natricidae > Thamnophis > Thamnophis elegans. The sequence goes on along the minus strand of NC_045545.1, from coordinate 13,242,536 downwards.
GCAAAACCAAAAAACAAGATGGTGGTGCCTATGGCACTGCCCAGAGAACCAGTTCAGGGGTGTGGTAGGCCTGCCGGTTCCAGTGACCCAGGCCGCCAAACCACTACTGGTTTGGCTGAACCGGTCCGAACTGGTAGGAACCCACCACTGATTTGAACTACAACATGGTTGAAATGCGCAGGATGTTGTCTAAGTAGAACTGGATCTAATCACAACTTTGAAGGGAGGCTACTTAAAACCCTGTTGTGGCCCAGCAGGAGCCATTGGAGCTGCCACCAGACTCTGACAGTGAGGGGCCATATGAGTCGGCCCTGGAGGATGTGGAGGACATTGGACAGGGTTCCAACTCCGAGAAGGGTGCAGAGAGACTGGTTGGCCACCAGGTGGCGCCTGAGCCTTGGATCAGTGGGGAGGAGACAAGGGAGAGTGAGCCAGAAACCAACTGTGAGTTGTTCCGGGATGCACGCCGTCGAAGAGGTACTCGGCGTCAAGAACAACTACGTAATTACAGGAGGTAATTATGCTCAGCTGATGGTCATTAGGCTCCTCTCCAGACTATAAAAAAGACTGCTTGTGCCACGCCCTTCTTGCAGAAGTCAACGCTTTGACTAAAGAGAAACTAACTTGACAGGCTGGATTGCTGCCAGAGTTAGTCTGAATTGCTGCCAAGGTTTGTTGGACTTGTTGCCAAGGTCCTTATCTATTTGTTTACTTGGCTTTCAGCCACCGAGATTCTGGTCTTGTTATTAAAGGACATTCCATTTTACGCTTGTCTCGGCTTTCGTTACTGGACGGAGGAGGGGATCAGAACAAAACCCTAATAGAAACTTTGAGATTTCCAGATGAGTATCTTCTTCTTCTGCCTAAATTTATAATTATTAGTCTTTGATGTATGCAAGAGAATTTAATAGTCTGATAAAACGTCCTATTTGAAAGGGATGCCATTGGCATTAGTGTAGTTGCTTTCAAGTATCTGTGTTTAGAACCACAGCCTCAAGCTTTAACTTATTCTGCAATTAAAACACTAAAACAGAAAGCAATTATTAGTAATAAATACTATAATAACAGAAAGGAAAGGGAAACTTGAAGGAAACTGTTTTAACAACCAAATATCAGAAAGAAAAAAATGAAGCAATACTGGAGGGAAAAACTAATTGGAAAGTCAAATTGGAATGGCAGGGGAATACAGTGACAGTGTAAGAGAATTCCAGAATATGAAAATGTATTTTAAAATGTTACAACCCAAAAAATACAGGGAAATGCGAGTTGATTGTGTTTAATCATTGTTAATTACTTTTTTTAAAATTCTTCAACGAAGTATACAATTTATTACAATATTTTTCTGCTTGTAAAATATATGAGAGAAGGAAGTATTATCTTCTCTACTCATGGGAATCAAGATCAGTGTGTGATGTACATGAAAGATTTAGTACTGTGGTTTCCAAAAAGGAGAATATCTATTTAAAATGAATAATTTAGATGTATTCAATGCTTACTTTCATTATGAAAGAAACAGCTGACTTTAATTAGATAACAACATTTATTTATTTAACTAATAGGCTGTCCAACGTCATCATGATTCTGTACCATGGGTGAAATCCAGCAGGTTCTGATAGGTTCTGGAGGACCAGTAGCGGAAATTTTGAGTAGTTCGGAGAATTGGCAAATACCACCCCTGGCTGGCCTCAGAGTGGGGAGGGAATGGTGATTTTGCAGTATCCTGTCACGTCCACCAAGCCACACCCACAGAACAGTAGTAAAAAAAATTGAATTTCACCACTGTTCTGTACTGTGAGTACATCAGTGTTGTGGCCCGGCAGGAGCAGTTACAGCTGCCACCAGACTCCAACAGCGAGGGGTCTTATGAGTCAGCCCTGGAGGATGTGGAGGACCCTGGACAGGGTTCCGACTCCGAGCAGGGCGAGGAGAGACTGGTTGGCCACTAGGTGGCATCTGAGCCTTGGATCAGTGGGGAGGAGACAAGAGTGAGTGATCCAGAAAACTCCTGTGAGTTGTTCCGGGATGAACGCCATCGAAGGGCTACTTGGCGTCAAGAACAACGGCGTAATTACAAGAGGTGATTACGCTCAGCTGGTGCTCATTAAGATTATAATGATCTTAATGGCAGTAGGTGGCCTCTCCTGATTATAAAAGAGACTGCTTGTGCCACGCCTTTCTGCAGAAGTCAACGTTAAGGATTAACAAGAAACAAACTGGATTGCTGCCAGAGTTTGTTTGCATTGCTGCCAAGTTTTGTAGGACTTGCTGCCAGAGTGCTTATCTCTTTGTTTATGTGGCTTGCAGCCAACGATAGTCTTGACTGATTAAAAGAAACCTTCTCATTTACGTTGGTTTCGGCTTTCATTCCTGGACGGAGGAGGGGGGTCAGAACACATCAGTATGTTAGTTCTAATAATTTTAGAGAAGGGACAGAACAGAGAAAAATTGAGATGTAGAAACGTATGCTTTCCAAATATTAAATGCAGAAAGGAACTAGGGAGGATGAAAATGGAGTTACATTTGGAGATAGCAAAAAAATGAAACAGATTCTAAATGGCTATACACTTAACTGAAAGCACAATGAACACTTGGTTATAGATATTTAGCAAATATAAGAGGAAAAAACAATAAGTGACAGTTTGGTCTAGTGCAGTGGTTCCCAAACTCTGCTGGCTAGAGAACTCTGGGAGTTGAAGTCCACAAGTCTTAAAGTTGCCAAGTTTGGGAACCACTGGTCTAGTGGTTGAGCTAGTCCTGCCTTAGGCATGAAAGGTAGCTGGGTGACTTTGGGCCAGTCACTTTCTTTCAGCCCACAAAATCAGGCTTCAGTGGCAAGTTGACAATTCAATTCCTGTTGCGACCAACGAATCAACATTTGGTTGATCCAAAAAAATTAGACCCTGAACTTGCAGGAAAATGCTAGGAGGAAAGAAAAGAAAGACAAGAAAGACAAGAAGCAAAACCAAGCTCTAGATTTTCAATTTCCAAATCTGATTTTAAAAATGCACTTTTATCTCTTGACTGCTTTTTTATACATAATGAGCAGATGGTGGGTCAATGTGATCCGACCCTCAAACATTGGTGGCATTTTTCTATGTAACATATTGTTTTTATTAAGTATAGATAGGAAAGTTTATAATTACTTGTAGACCTGTTAAATAAGGGGAGGTGAAGAATGTACCAGATATTTTAGATATATTTTTCAGCATTCAACCAGAGTGGACATTTTATGAGTTATATTAGTATTAGTAATATATTTATTATTTGGGGGGTTTTGTACACATATTTATAAATTTTTATTGTCACCATTTGATGCTTGTTTGGTTTTCCTTCCTTTCCCCCCCCCCTCTATTTTGTATTTTAACTTTGGAAACAAATTTAAAAAAATTTAAAAGGCACTTTTAAATTTTTAAAAAAATCTTAATAAGTCAATGTATCATATTTATTTATCATATTAATATAGCTGGTCATCTCATGAAATATAACTCCAGAGAGTGTACAATCTAACCACCAAAAATAAAATCATTCAATAATATTAAATATTCAGCTTCTATGAGGGAACCACAGCCTTTTGGCAGTCAAAATTTACATTTTCTCCATTAAATTTTTAGCAAGGCCTGGAGGCAATAAGTTGATGATGTCATAATGTCACACAAATGAGCAAGTTAATTATTTTCCCTTTTGTATAATGTGGTGGGGGAGCTCTACTTGTTTTCATTTTAAGTAAGTCTGTTTAGAATGAGTTCATCAGTTCTTGATCTTAAATAGTAGGAAATCATTGTGAAATTTTGGAAAATTAGTCAGTTTTTACCAATGCAATTCTGAAGTACCCTAGGTAATAGAAAAATGGAATTGGGATTCCTCATTTAAACCGTAACTACAGTGAAAAATAATAATAAACTAGAAACTGAAAAGCGAGTTTTGAGAAAGGAGTCAGGAAAGAAATGTTTGAGGAGACCTAAAACCATTTATGGCTCATATGTGGCCTGTGGAATCTGGGCATTTTACCCATCACAAACTATGGGTAAAATTCTAACTTCGTTACAGAAGATATACTGCTTTGATTGGAGTATTCCTCATTTGATCATGGTTCTCTGGAAATCTAGTCATGGAGGTAGAGAGACCTACTGGGACCAAGTATTTTATGCCAAGGGAATGGCAGAGAGAAATAATATATAAACAATGAGAAGATTTCAACTCCCCTGTGCAACAAGGAAAAATGCCTTTAGTTTATGGAATTTTTGGTGAATTTTTGACTATTTACAGCAATTTACAATATTTTCTTCCTACAACAGGTAGCAGCTTCTATAGAACCTTGGCTCAAAAAAATCCAAAGGAGGGTAGAACTTGGATCGTAGTTAAATGAAAGACCACCAATAGATTCAATGACTATAGGCAAGACTCAAAAAATTTAAAAAAACCATCCCTAAAGAAAGCTGTGGCACGCTACTTCCATATTGCTGTCAGGAAAAATCTACATGGATATATCCATGTAATCAACAAGAATTAAACTTGACTTTGGGGAGCCTTGCTTTGCAATCTTTTCTACTTACATTTCATACATGTTACATGTGAATAGGTGTAATGGGCTGTGAGACTTACACTCAAAGACAGGAGAAAGATGCAATAGGCTCATAAGAGAATCTGAGAATCTGAGTCCAAAGCAGTATTCGAATGGGAGTCGAAAAAGCATCTCAAAATTGACCATCACTGGTTCTCTAAAATGTAAAAAGGGTGGGGAGTGCTTTCAAGCTTGCAAGATTCTGTTACTGTAACCTTACTGTAACTTTAATCTTAGTTAAAATTAAGTTTATATATTTATTTTCCTATGTAAAAGTTAAAAGGAAAGTAATTTTTAAATAGTTTTGTTAATGGACCGATGAAGATTCTGTCATCCAGATAAAGTTATCTGGAAGTTGAGTTATTGCAACTGGAGTTCTTGTTGGTTTGAAACATTCTTGCTGCTAATCCAAGTAGCTTCTTAAGTCTGAGCAAGTTGGTTAGGAGAATCCTATATATGTCCTCCAGGGAGGTTTCATTTTTCATCTAATCTGGATAGGCTCATTAGGTGAGAAGGCAGAGAGTCGTTGGGATGTAAATGTTCCAACCCTTAAATCCTTTACCCTAGGTAGCTCATTAATTCCTTGGACTGCATACATTACATTACTCTTCTTATGTTTAGGTGTCTGATCTTTAGGTGGACAAGCCTCTGTCTCAGTGTATCAGTGGGTTTGAAGAATACAGGTGTTTTTCAAATATTCATTTTAACTTCTTCCATACACCAGCCATGTAAGGAATGACTACATTCTTCCATTGACTCTAAATCTCAGCTGTCTGCCATTCTTTTGTTGGATTGAAACACTGATTTAATAATGACCCAATTTGTATACCCTCAGACCTTAAGAGCTGTTCCCAAGTGCCTGCTTTCCTTCTTCTGTCTTGTGATGTAGTGCCTCAATGACTCCTAGTTTGTGTTGAAGTGAATGGTGGAAGTCAAACAGCAGGCATTGGTCTATGTGGGTGGATTCCTATACATCTCTATTTCTAGGTTGCTACAGGTCCTAATCAGAACCTTATAGTCGAGGAATGCCAACCTGTTATCTTTGGTGTCTTCCCTGGTGAACTTGATGTTTGACTCCATGGTGTTTATATCATCTGTGAAGGCCATGATGGACCATGGACCTTGATTTTAACCCAGATGTCATTGACATACTTGAAAAATAGGGAAGGCATGCAGATCATTGATGGGTTGGTGCCATCCCCTGGAAGAAGCTGAGTACTTTCTTCTCCACTTCGTCCATGTATAGGTTGGCAACAATGGGTGACACAGGGGAACCCATGGCACAGCCATATTTCTGTATGTAGAAGTCACCTCTGTAGGTGAAGCAAGTGGTTTCAGACACAGGTCCAGAAGTCAACATATCTGGTCTGGGTTGCGGTTAATTAATATAGTTTACTTTAAGATAGTGTTAGCTATGGATACATCAGCATAATGAAGACAATCATTTGGAGTCATTGAAGAGTATGTTCTTATGATCCTATGAAGATCTATGATACTTATTTTTCCAGGAAATATATTGCTAGTTTAGCAGTTTCAAGAGCACGATCTTAAAGAACTCTGCGAATACAAAAAGCAAAAGTAAGATGAACATGATCTTGTTGCCAATTACGTAATTATCAACTCTAATAATGAATTATCATCACTATTATTAACCAGTGATTAACTTGGGATATAGTAAATGAAGGCAGAAACATTAGCTAATAAAACCAAGCAGAATTTGGAACAGTATATTTAAAGGGCCAGCTGCTTTGGCTTCAGAAGCAAAAATCACTTGGGTATCCCTCTTTGTATCTTACTAATATGTTGCACGAAAAATAGCTCATGTACCGTAGTATTTCAAAGGGAAATGTAACAAGCTGAGATTGCTTGCACTCTCCCCAATGCTTTCGAAACAGAAGCAATCCAACAATGGCTGGGTGGTTCTCAGCCAGCAACAAAGGTGGTTTTGAAGTATTGAGATAAGAGTATATCTGCAGGATGCCACTGACTCAGCTCACTGAATCCCCAGAAACCTAAATCTGCCTTTGATTTCCATGCGCTGTTAACAGGGAAATGCAATAATAATTGAAAACTGTGGCATTTTTATTACTCACACCAATTACTGTGTCTGGGAATCTTTTTCTATGCAGCAGCAAACTGTATACAATTGGTAGCTACTAAGCTCAGTGATAATCAACATATTAAAATATCATTTTAAAAAAAATAGGGAAGGCATGGCTTTTGGGATTTTTTTCCAACTCCTTTTGTAGCAGGGCCATAGGAGGCATGTGTATTTTCTTTACTGCAAAAGAGCAGTGTTCTCCCACCCACCCTGCACCCCTCCCTGCCTCCCTGCCTCTCTCTCTCTCCCCCTCTCTCTCTTTCCCTCCCCACCTCTAGTTATTCTGGCTCTTAAATGGCCTATTTCAACATTTTTTTTTTCCTGAGAATCAGACTATCCAATAGTTCCAAACTTCATAGCTATGAAATAATCATAAGCAACATCCGCAGCACCAAGGGCAAAAAAAGAGTGCAGATCACCTTACGGAGGTTGTACAAGATATTTTAGAACCCAAGGAAGAGAATGTGCTACACCTACATATCTTGTCCTTAAAAAGGCGATATTAAGCAACCAACATAGTTCATCTTTGATGCTTTTAAGACCTAGTTTGCTTTGCTTTGCAGAAGAACTCTTTTGTGGTGTGGAAAAAGTGCCTACTTCTGATGCCCTTTCTGTTTTTTGTATCTGGGATTAAATATTTTTTATTACAATTTCCAACTGTCCATAAAAATAACACAAAAGCATGGCTGTCTGAGCCCACGTTCCTCTCTTTCTTTAATGGTAAGAATCAGCAAGTGGAGCTTTTAAGCTTTTATGCTTTATTAAAGCATAATCATGCTCTAACAAATAACAGATTAAACAGTATAATATGAAATTTTGTATTTGTATTTGATTTATTTGTATGCCGCCCTTCTCCAGGAGGGACTCAGGGCAGCGAACAACTCAGGGGGGAAAGGGAACATAAACAACAGTACACATAATTAAAATACATGAAAATCACACAGCCATACCAGTCGAGAGGGGAGGGGAACTCATCAAACCCAGGCCTGCCGGCACAGCCAGGTTTTGATGGCTTTCCAGAAGGCCTGGAGAGAGGTGAGGGTCCGGATCTCCGCGGGGAGTTCATTCCAAAGGGCCGGAGCTGCTACAGAGAAGGCCCTCCCCCGGGTAGTAGCCAGATGGCATTGGCTGGCGGACGGAACCCGGAGAAGGCCGACTCTGTGAGATCTGACGGGTCTTTGGGAGGTAATTGGCAGCAGGCGGTCTCTCAAGTTTTCCAAGTAACATGTATTTTCCAAGTAACATGTATTTTTGTCTATTTCAGCTGTATTATATTAGAGAAAATGTGTGGCATTTTAGAAAACGTATGTACAAAATATTCTCATCCAAAGAAGCATGTAAATTCAGATTTTTTAAAACACAGAAAATGATGAGAAAGAGGACGAAATGAATTTTGGATTCTACAAATGGGAAACTGAGCCAAACCAAAATGAGTAGCCATCTTTAATTTTGAAGTTAGGGTTGCTTGTGTTAGGAAAGGTGAGTCTCCAGGCAAAGCAATAGCATGCTGATAGACTGTCCTTTATAGGAAGAAATGTTTGGTGTCACTTCCAAGCTCCCATAGCTTCTTTCAAATTGGACGTAGATGTATTTTTTATCCTTCATGTGTTATACAAAAGTACTCTGAAGGCAGCAACAGCTGCTCGGGAGTCTTATTCTGAGGAAGGGAAAGTGCTCAGGAGTGCATTATTTCATTTACAGGGACAGTAAGTATACCAGCAGCTGTGAGCCAACTGTGCCATCAGGATAGTCACTTTCAAGCTTCCACATCATAAAACCTTCAGAAAATGTGAAAAACCACACTCGGACTCCTTCCTCTGTCAAAATCACAGACAGTAAGTGAGATTTAAGAGTGCACTTGCAATCAAATGAGTCCAAGAGGTTTTCCTAAGGCTATACATGCTCACTGTACAAATACAAATAATGCACAAGACGTACACTGCCATCTCATTTATATGACTGGTGGCAGAAGGGGAGGGGGAGCTCCATTTGCATAAGATGACATTACTTCTGCCAGGAGTTTTGTGTTCAAGACGTAAGGAAGTGAAAGTACATCCAAAAAGAAGCATGTTCTTGGGTATATTCTCTTCCCAAAGTACTGCAGTTTCCTGAGGCAATGCTGGCCAGATTAAGTTTCTTTCAGTTGTGAAAGAGTGAGGGTTGAAAACAGGCTGTTTTTGAAATATTGATTTACAAATATACAAGCATAACATAATGGAGGCAAATGGCGAATGTTTCCATAATGCAGCAAATCTTTTTCATTACAAATGTCCAAAGGAATCCTGTCCCTCAAGAGTCTTCCAGTTTTCAACTTTCCCCACCATTTTGCTTCCTCTCTAACTTTTTCTTCCGAAATATATGTGTGTGTGTGTGTGTGTGTGTGTGTGTTGTATTTGTGCTGATAAATAAATAAAGGGAGACTAGTATAGATCTATTTCAAGCTATTTAGCTCTCATCAGCTAGCCATACCCTTATTGGGATTCGAACCTGAGCTGTATTACATATTAGGCAGATGTGTTAACCACTAAGCCACAAGGTTCTCCTCCTTTATCAGCTGAGCCAGGGAAATAGGTATGTATTTAGTGTCACAACCCCTGGTATATGGGAGGAAGTCTACCGCTTCCATTCTCTGTCTATCGGCTCGTCACAAGAGACCATCCAGACAGAAACCCAATATTTTTACTGTTGCCTTTGTTACATTTGTGTTGTATTTGTGCTGATAAATAAATAAAGGGAGACTAGTATAGATCTATTTCAAGCTATTTAGCTCTCATCAGCAGTAGACTTCCTCCCATATTTGGGCATACCAGGGGTTGTGACTTTAAATATATACCTTTCACCCTGGCTTGGCTGATAAGGAGTCAAGCTCTGTACCTCAGTGGTTAACACATCTGCCTAACAGGCAACACAGCACAGGCTCGATTCCCAGTAAGGGTATGGCTAGCTGATGAAAGCCAAATAGCTTGAAATAGATCTATACTAGTCTCCCTTTATTTATTTATCAGCACAAATATAACGTGTGTGTGTGTGTGTGTGTGTGTGTGTGTGTGTGTGTGTTGTATTTGTGCTGATAAATAAATAAAGGGCACCTGTTGGGCCACAACAGGTTTCTATCCATTGTTTCTTGTCTTAAGCTTTGGTCCTTTGGAAAATAAGTTGTCCCCCTCTTCTATGTGGCAGCCCCTCAAATACTGGAATACTGTTATCATTTCACCCTTAGTCCTTCTTCTCTCTAGACTGGCCATACCTAATTCCTGCAACCATTCTTCATATGTTTTTGTCTCCAGGCCCTTAATCATCTTAGTTCTTCTTCTTTGCACTTTTTCCGAAGACTCAAATCTTTTTTGTAATGTGACCAAAACTAGATGTAGTGTTCCAGATGTGGTCTTACTAAGAATTTATAAAGTGGTGCTAATACTTCACATGATTTTGATTCTATGCCTCTGTTTCAGTGGTGGGATACGACTGGCGCCTGCTGGGAGCACCAGGTACTGTTCCGGTATGGTGCTCCGGAGGGCCTGCCCGCCTACTCTCCTTACCTCTATTTGAGCCGATCGGGGCATTCGCGCACGCACATGGAATGTATGGTACCTGCATGATGCTCTGCCCAGCAGCTGGAGTGTTGCGTGCGGTGAGTATGCATGTGCGTGCTCCGTGCGTGCTGTGTGCCTGGCCCAGTTGCAGCATATACTGGTTGCAACGGGATCTGGAACCCACCACTTCTCTGTTTATACAACCAAGGATTGTATTAGCTTTTTTGATTGCTGCTGCACACTGCTGGCTCATGTTTAAGTAATTGTCCACTAGGACTCCAAGATCCCTCTCACACAGTTATTGCTTTTGAGCCAGGTTTTGCCTAATCTGTACTTGCACCTTTGGTTTTTCCTACCTAGATGTAAAACCTTGCTTTTTTGTGTGTATCCATGCTGGTTTCTTCTCGAATTTCTTGTTTTTCTTTTTCAGTGGTATTGTGTTAGACTCAGATTTTATGATAGTATTTTCAGTGTTTCCCACACTTCTTGAGTTGTTTTCCCCTTTAGGATTTTTAACCATGGCATAAGGGATGTTTAAATCTATGGTATTCTACACAACGTGAGTTGAGTTTCAGGTAGTCCTTGACTTATGACCATCCAAAGCTGTGACATACCAATCAAAAGGTACTTATGACCCAGTCCTGATGGCCATCTGCCAGCCTTAGAGTTCCTACAGTAGTTTATTCCCCCATGATCCAACTGTATATGCTGTGAATAAAATGAAGGCATGAACAGGAAAAGACATTTGCAGGAATATGCACTATGTGCTATTGTGAGAAACAAGATGCTGGGAAATTTAGACAAACAGATAGCTGGCAGCTTGGTTGATTCAAAGTTAAACTAAATTGGATTATAGGAGTCTGCCTGAAATTGCCAATATAGAAACACTGTAAATAAATATGCAGTTTATATTCCCGTTGCAAAGAGGACTATTTTAAGTGGTCCTAACGCCATTTCTTCCCATGAAATTCCCACTGTTAACTTATAGTATTATGTCATTTAAAAAACTGGATTGATTTATAAATGTGGGGGAGCCCTGAATGAATTGTACTCCCAATTTACACCTGTGGAGCTATCATTAGTTTGAGTGGAAATTGTGATTCTGTCACTTGAATTGGATTTGTGTCACTCTCTCTCTCTCTCTCTCTCTCTCTCTCACACACACACACACACACACACACACACACACACACCGCTTATATAGTCCATATATTCATAGGACTATTCATTAATTGAAATTGAAAGAAGGACCTTCAGAGGCAATCTACAGCATATCAGCCAAATGTTTGTGCCAATAAAGAAACATACAATCTGTGGAATTATCTAAGTTAACATTGTCCTTTTGGAAAGAACAATGGACTTTTGGACTTTTGATTAGTTCTGACAAACTTTCAGGCTGATCCATGTAATGGATGCTGTTTGTTGCTTCCCTTTCTGATACAGCATGCGATGGATAATGCTGCAAATTCATTTTTATATACTGTATATTAAATAACAATGTACTCAAAAAATATTTACCATCTTGTAGTTAAGTTTACTTTCTGTTCATCATTTAATTGTTGCATTGCTTTTGGTTGTGCTATTTTTTTTTCTTATATTATGTTTCCCATATTTGGTGAGGCATCTTCATGGGTGGGCCACCTGATGTGGCCTGGAGGTTTTCCTACTACAAGCAAGCGTTGGATTTGAGCAGAGGTTGGACTAAAAGACCTCCAAGGTCCCTTCCAGTTGTGTTATTTTGTTCTGGTATATCACCCAGAGTTACGTTGTTTGAATTGTGCAGCCATATACAGTATATGTTGTAAATAAATACACTGTTCAGAAGTGGGAAGGCAGTGTAAGTGATTAAGGTAGATTCTTAAAACCAAAAGAATAAGAGGGAGATGAATATCGTTTTGTAGCAGAGGCTAACCTCCTATTTTCACGTTCAGTTTGAAAACTAAAGGGCATTTTCAAACTGGATTTCACTTTCAGCCTGATCACTCTAAAGCCCTTACTTGAAATGAATATTCTGAATTTCTGAGCCACTCTCGAGCTTAATAATAGAGTCGCTGAGCAAGAGCAGGGACATAAGATAAAAGCAGAAATTAAAAGCTTTTCCTTGCTTCAGTGAACTGCATTTACTGATGCTCTGCAGAGTTTTTCCAAGGGGACATATCCATGAGGACTAAAACATCCTCTAGGATTCTGATGCCAGGAAAAACAATTAGTTTCTGCAGTGCTGGGGCAGTGCTGTTTTGCATGGCATGGGGCTGAATGTTTTGCTGACTGGCTGAAACTGGAAACCGATTTAGCATATTATATCATCCATTTTTTTTGTTTGCTATTGCATTTCTCAGGCCGGTTTTATTTTTTATTTTATTTTTTGCTTTTGACTTTGAGGTGTGAGGAGGGGAGAAGGCTCTAATCACATGGCCTTCTGCAGATGCTCCATTTGCATTTCTATTAATCTTGAGCCTCCTGGAGACACTTGAGCACAGGCACAGCATGCCTTGTGTTTCAACTTGTGAGAATCTATACCACTGCTTAATAAGTTAATACATATGTATAGCGTCTTTCAGACAGCCCACTAGGAGGCAGAAGTAGAGAGAAATGTTGTTTGTGCAGAGGCAACCGAAAGAAGCAGGTTATAAAGGGCCCGGTGCATTGTTGTTAGGCCATGCTCATTCAGGTATGTTGCTTATATTTCATACAGAACAGATCTTCTGCCCTTCCATGGTCTGAATACTTCGAATCCATGACTTCCTGTCATTCCAACACTCTGAGAAACTGCATCAATACGCTTTTTATTTCATCCGTCAGTCTATTAGAACCGTAAATAGCTTTGATTCAACATTTTGATTTAAAGTCAGTTGAATTGATTGTGAAAAGTGAACCACTTTTTGAAACAAATTGGGAAATATACTTAAGTTATGGAATGAAAGTGTCCAAATTCAGTTCATTTATCCATGTTTGGAAAAACAGTTCCCATCCAAACATATTCAGATCGATAAATCAGGTAATATGATCCAAATCAAAATACAGTTCAAATGGATGAAAATTAATCTTTAGATCTGTAAAATTGTTGCTTCTGCTTATGTCCTAACAATAATCTACCACATTTTCAGAAATCTGCAAATAAAAAAGTTACTCTAAAATATATTTTAAAACATACTGTTATATAATAAGGGCAGAAAAATATTTTATTTGAGAGACTATTTACTTTCAGCCAATAACCTAGCACTGATAGAGCTAGATCAATCCATTTTCAGGCCAAATTGGTCTGGATCATCCCCATTAAATATTTAATTTTATACAATTTAGTAAAAAATGTTTTGCTGAGGATTTGCTTCTATATCAGCACAGTTAAGATGGTGATGATGATTAAAACTACTTATAATTATTTTGTAACCTGAAGTGCTATGGGGGGGGGGGGGAACCTGTGGAAAAAATATCCTACCCCCAAATAGAAATGCATTCTAATGTTTCAGGGTATTCTGTGTCCTTCCCACCCATCCCTTTGGTTTATTCTATAACAGATATTGCTCTACTGCGTTGTCAGTCAAATGTCTGTTATGTAACTATTAGAAAATACTGTCGAATTTGTTGGGAAGAAAGGAACACTCTTAGCAAGTTGCAGAGTCAGTTTCTAGTGGGACTATCCTCTGTGATGCAAGAAACAGAATTTGCCTGTCATGGACATATCCTGCATTTGAAAGAACACTACCATAAGACAACTGCTCTGAAAACTGTAGAATTTATTCTGAACACTCATCTTAATAAAACCAATTCATCTAGCTGCTTCCAAATCTAATGTTAACACGGAACACGGAGCTCAGAAGAAAGAACAAAGCAAATAAATAATCAGTACAGTGAAGCACACAGCAAATGCACACGTAACTTTTACATAACTCCATTTCATTTGTAGCTGAGAGAAATTCTTATCATCTAGATTAGAATTTGCAAACTTTTTAGACTATACTAAGAAATCATGTAACCTTGGCTTGGCTTAATACCATGTATGAATATAGTTGAGGGTATCATAGTTAGAAAGATTGTACTTTGTGAAGCCACAAACAGTACCTTTTTTAGTTCTATTTAATTTGCCTCTCATCATATACAGCATTGGCAATGTACAGAACTTTATCTATGACTGAGTGATTCTTGATAAGAAAATATTTCTTCTTCTATAAGATAACGCTTTATTAGCATATTTACCTGTAATGCTTTATTAGCATATTTACCTGTAATACTTTATAATTCTATTCTATTCTATTCATTAGTTCTCCATATAAGTACTTATACTCCATATCAGTTTAACTGCTTAAATTATTTTGGTTACTGTTTTTTCTTAATAACAAAGAAAAAACCTGCACATTTTCAATATCGTTGAATGTAAAGATGCTTACGGTTATTTTCCTTTTCCACTTTGTATTAATAGTGCAGACCAATTTTATTAATTTACACTAAATTAATTTAACACCAAAGAAATAGGCCATAAATGCATAATGTATATCATTTAACAGTTTAGAGCAGCCAGATAATTGCATCCTCTTTAGAAGTGCCTGTTTCACTCTTCAAATGCAATGAATTTCCTAGGCATTTTGCTAGTAAATGACAAAGAAGTGAACAAGCTTAATAATCTTCAATTTAGTTTCTTTTCTTGGCACATAATGATACATACATTGTGAGATCTTTGTCCAGAGTACATGAAGAAGCACCCACAAGTACTGAAAATTTAATTAAAAGTCAGAAAGCCACTGCAATGAAGACTCAGCAGAAAGCCATTTATTTTTAAAATCTAATATATTCTTCATGACTAAAGGCTACGGCACACGCTGACTTACACATTTAGCTGTAACTGATTTAAGGTACTTGGTGGGGTGTTTTGCTCACAGGGTGGTGCTCAATTTGCAATGGAGAAAATTGGCAGAAATTTAATTTAGTGATTTTTTTTTAACACTGCAAAAAGGAGAAAGAAAGATAGAAGGAAAGAGAAGGAAAGAGAGAAAAATCCTCATTAAAACCTTACAATAAGCTTTGCGCTTTTTTCATCATTAACTAGCCTAACCGCAGGTAAAAAGATACAATTATGGATTTATATAAATCCTATTGTCAATTTACAGCTCTAAGTCTGGTGGGTTATCTCATTTTAAATAGGTTATTTTTTTCCCCTTAACCTTTCTTGGTTTTAATGAGGATTCAGTTTGTCAGTGTCTCAGAATCTGTTTGCAGGAAAGTTTTTCACAAATTGTCAGGGTTTGTGTGGGACTAAGGATGGCAGAACATCTTATGTTAAATTTTATGCTCAAGTGATAAGGATGAGTTGGAATTTAACAATGGATTTTAGCATTTTCATCTCAGATGTTCCATGTGCCTAACCTCACAATTTATTGTAATTGTGGTTTTCATCCTATGCACTTATGCAATGCTTGCTTTGGCTGAGGCCTTCAGTCTTGTTTCTATGAGTATATTTTTGATTTGAGGAAACAGCAAGCCCTTTCCTTCAATCTTACAACATGGATCTGTCATAATTACTATAAATGTAACAAGCAATAGCTACCACTTGTCAGATGCTATACAGATTTTCATTTAACAGAGTGTGTGAACAAACCACACAGAGAAGAGGAGACTATTGTAATATCAACCAAAGTAGTTCTGGGACTGAGAATAGAAAACAGGCAGAAAATAGTAATGTAAGAATATTACTGACATGTTTTATTATATCAGGTCAAAACTGATAAGGTATTTTTAATCAGGTATTATGACATTTCCAGATGTAGGTGAAGAACTGAGGTTTTTTGAGGGGGGAAGGTAGAAGAAAAGGAATTTTGTTTAGTATATGAATATAACTCTGTAGATTCATATGAATGTATGATCATGGGACTCATTGTTCTGTACCCAAATATCATGGGACTCATTGTTCTCTACCCAAATATCATGGGACTCATTGTTCTGTACCCAAATATCATGGGACTCATTGTTCTGTACCCAAATATCATGGGACTCATTGTTCTGTACCCAAATATCATGGGACTCATTGTTCTGTACCCAAATATCATGGGACTCATTGTTCTGTACCCATTGTTCTGCACCCAAATTAACTAGTTTTTAGGCGATTTTCCTGATTGTACAACTTTGCACTGTGACACGGACACTTCAAACAAACAAACAAACAAACACATTATTTTTTTCCCAATTTGAATCAACTGTCACAAAGTTTCAACTGCGTGCATGATCCTACAAACTGTCAAACTTTCATGTATTGCTAAACTCAGGTGTCTGCAGATGAAGAAAAGAGAAAGAATGGATATGAACATGTAACTGATAACAGAAAGTGCAGAGGTTTGTGTGTGTGTGTGCATAGACAGCTAATGATCTGAGGGTGAGGGAAGAGATCTGTGAGTTTAGTGGCAAAAGGGAATGGGTAGATTGAAAGTTCATTTACCAGCTATGTTTTGACTAATGAATTGTGAGAAAATTGATTAATGGATGATCTTCTATTCTAATGAGATTTGGAGGCAAGGCCAATCTCAAGGATCCTTATGTTCTGTTCTTCTTAAGTCCTAAGGCTGTGATGGTGAACCTAGGGCACGTGTGCCACAGGTGACACGCAGAGCCATATTTTCCAGCATGGCAGCCATCAGCTCCGGCGCGCATGTGCGCACCAGCCAACTGATTTTCGACTTTCCAGAGGGCCAGGAGAGGCTGTTTTCGCCTTCCCCAGGCTTCAGGAAAGCCTCCGGCCCCTTGGGAGGGCAAGAATTCCCTCCACGTGGAGGGGCATATGCAGGGGGGTCATGTGCACATGCACAGGGGGTGGGCATGCGTGCACGTGCGATAGTGCATGCATGCACAATTTTGGCACACCTTTAGAAAAAGGTTAGCCGTCACTGTCCTAAGGATTTCTGTGAACACAGCTCTCAGTGTAATTATATTTAGAAGCAATGCTTCCTAGTAAAGTGATCTTCTAGTGGATAGCAATGTATCAGTTCTGTTGCCCCACATTGAAATAAATAATTAGACCAGATTTTATTCAGATGTGTCCAGTGTTCAATTAGACAAAGAAGAGCAGACAATTCAAGTTATCATTTTAGGAATAAATGGATGCTGAAATTAGTGAAGGACAAGAAATCCTATGGCACAGTAATATCCTGTGGGAAAGATTCTGATAGGATATTGTCTATCATGTTAATATTGAAAACGTTTCACTATAGGACTGTTCTGTTGATTTATAAACCTTATATCACACTCAGAAGTAGGCACTTGCATGCAACTCTAATTTGAGGCAATGTCTTAATTTCAGATATGATGTGGAGAAATTAATTGTCTTGTCTTTTAGAAAATGTTATTTTTGCCATAATATGAGGGGGCAAACTGTCAGGCACGAAAGACAAGGTTCACACATGAAGGTCCAATTAAATGATGTATTGCTAAAACTTCTATGCACAGGAAACTTTTCAACTAACAGTTAACACTTGCTTGGAGTTAGAGAAGGGTAAACAGAATTCAAGATGGGTTGGGTGTAATCTGTTTGTGGCAGATTATGGAGATTCTAGGCTGATCCCTCTTTTAACTCTGCGCCCAGGTTCTGCTGTGTTTCTGCTACCCAAATATATGGTTTGATATTTTGGGTTCAAGTTTCTGGCTAGTATTCTGTTTAAGGGACAGCTTATATTTCTGCTTTCATTAACCTATCTGTCATCATGCCTTCAATTTAGTACTGAATCCAAGAAATGTTAAGTCAGTCAACAGGGCCAAATAATTTCAGGATACCTGGTCTAAGACATATTTTATATTAAAAAAAATATCCTTTTTATGCACAGAAATAAAAAAGGAAAAGATAAAAACTAATCTTTAATCAGTTCATATTTTGGGAGAATTTGGAATTTTCCCCCATGTTTAGTTTATAAAATAATAATTATTCTTAACTTTTCAACTGTATAAAAATAAGAGGAATAATTTCAAAGTCTGCTGTACCATGTTCCCTTGAACTATATGTTCTTCGGAAGATCATTTTATGGTTGCTGTATCTAAAACAGATTTTTTTAGATAACCGCTTTTCAATGTGATTCGCTACTCTATTTCAATTTTATTTAAAAAAAAGATATTTGCATATTAGTGCAGCAGGATCACTTTCACTACCCAGCTATTTTAAAATGTTCCCTGCTTTCTCTAAGATCTTATGTGTGAATGAACTCATAAAGTCATCTGCTGGATGATGAGTTAATTACATGCCAAAATTAACCTTTGTTAGGCACAGAAACAGGAGCGCTTTTTTAATCTTTGCTGCCAAGGCCTGTGTTAAAGATTCTTAATTAACTTGGTTGAAAATCAATAATTTTTATGACTTCATATATGAACCAAGAAGTGATATGTATCATTAAAAGTGTACTGTAATTATAACCTTAAGATGAAACTGCAAGGGAATTTCTACTCTTTTCTAAAGAGCCGAGGTGGCGCAGTGGTTAAATGCAGCACTGCAGGCTACTTCAGCTGACTGTAGTTCTGCAGTTTGGCTGTTCAAATCTTACCGGCTCAAGGTTGACTCAGCCTTCCATCCTTCCGAGGTGGGTAAAATGAGGACCTGGATTGTTGGGAGCAATATGCTGACTCTGTAAACCGCTTAGAGAGGGCTGAAAGCCCTATGAAGCGGTATATAAGTCTAACTGCTATTGCTGTTGCTACCGAGAGTTTAAGGGAAATCTTCAATAGCCAAGGGACCAAGGTGGAGACCTCAAAATCGACATAGTAGACAGCTCATTAGCCCTCATACTCAAGGAGAGGTCAAACTAAGAAAGCTCACTTGAAAATATAGGTTTTAGTATATAAGTCTTGCAAAATTCTTTATTGTTATATCACTGTCAGCCTGTAGCAATATTGTTTTCTTTACGCTCAGATTAGAAAAGTTATAACATACAGTTGCAAATTGTCAATGTAGCTCAAAGACTACAGTATCTCCAGGCAGAGTTCTTCTTATGCAGTGATGTAATCCTCATTTTTCTTCAACCCCACATACACACATTCACCCCAAATCTGTTCTGAAGGACACAAATGCATTCACACACAGATGCATATCTGTTCTGGAGAATACACAGAGAAAAGCACAGACAAAAAAAATTATATCACTGATTCCAGACTCTTCATTATTAGTGTGCCACCATTAAGTGGCATATAGTAAAGTTGAAAGTAAAATTAACATGCCAGATGTTTAAGATTAGCCATAAATTAGGCATACATTGCATGCAGGAGGCCTTGGCTTTACTTCCTGGCATCTCCACATACAATTGGAAAAATCTCCTGTTAGAAAGAGAAAAGCAAAATTGCCAATCAATTATTCAAAATAAAATAGATCAATATGACGCAAAATGGATTAATAGTTTGAATCAACATAAGATATTTCCTTAGGTTTCCTAATGATTCAGATAACACCTAAACAATTAGACGGAATGTATCTTTGGAGCTGTATTCGAAATGGACTATCCCACAACTTCATAAGGGCATTATGACAGTGAGCCTAAAGTTCCCTATTGTAGATAATATTTCTTAAAATGGTGGAAAGGTATAGTTTTCTGTAGACAAACAATGGCACAGATGTTAGTTAGCCTAGATTTTACAAGCACTGTATTAAGTTCCAAATTATAACAATGGCCATATAATTCAGGATGATTTTTAGTTGATTTGTTGTTTTAATTATTCAAGAACTGAAGTATTGATGGTGCTTTAGAAATTTTCATAAAGGCTTTAATGCGGTTTTATGGCTAAAGAAAAGTTTACTAGAAAATGCAAGACAAACTGCCACCATGGATATTATTGATCAAGATTTCTATTATTTCTGAATTCTAGTCTATTATTTCTGAATTCTAGTTCTGGCAGGCAAAAGTAATCCTGTCCCTTGAAGCGTACTTAATAGATATTAAATTCTAGTATGCAGCTGTTCAGAACTGAATGTGCTGTTGTTTATGTATCACCCCAATAGTTTTTCTCCATTAATATCATTCAATGCAATTTATTATTTATACAAATTAACTAGCCAGTATTAGCTGGCCATTACTTAGTTAAGTGATGCTGACAATGACCAAGTTTATTTTACACAAATAATTTCAAACAGAACAAATTTAGAATGTTCCATTATATATCTCAAACTTGTATTTGGCAGAAATTGCATTATCTTCCCCTCAATCAACATAAAAAATATATATTCGATTCCCAAATTGTAGAATACAATCCAGTAAGAACTACAATTAGCCTTCTCTTGCTTTTCTTCCAGAAAATATATGAAGCCACATCTCTTTAATATAGCCTTGAAAAATAACCTTATCTGTATTGTTTGAATATTTTTCATTTTTCTTTATGATTTTCTTTGAGATTTGTTGTATGCTGATTTGGTGGCTACTACAAACTGAAACGGCTCTACCTGTCTTAGCAGCTTCTTTAGGAGCCAATTGTAGAGAACTCTGTCATCATCCATGCAGCCAATCAAAACACTTGCAAGTATTTGCAGGGTGGACCATGATCATCGTAGAATCTTCTCATTTATATTACAAGAGCAGTTATTATTCTCAAGATCTAAGTGGCATTTTAATGGGAATGGGTGTGATGAGGCAGTGAGAAAAGACAAACGTTTTGAGGATCCTTTTTTTATTGAATTTTTTTTTTTAAAAAAAAGGCTTTTACAAATATTTACCTCCCCTCCCCCCCCTCCCCACCTGAGCCCAACCCCCCAAAACCTCCCCCCCCCGACTTCCCAGAACAAATACAGGGTATAAATCTTTAACAAAGATATTCTAAAATAATCTTTAAAAAAGTTAGTATCATCTTTCATTTGAGCTTTAACTCCACTTTTGTTAGGCTAACTCTAAACAGATTATATCATTCCTTGCTTCTTCAGTCATAAACGATCTGGAATTTCTTAGTCCCGTACTTATTTTGAATATAGTGAATCCATCTTCTCCACTCCAGTTTATATTTCTCATTTGAATGGTCCTTGAGATATGCTGATATTTTAGCCATCTCTGCTAAGTTTGTTACTTTTAATGTCCATTCTTGAATAGTAGGCAAATCTTCCTTCTTCCAGTATTGCGCCACCAACAGTCTTGCTGCCGTTATTAAGTACAAAATCAAATTAGTCTCTATAACAGTACAATCAGTAGTTATACCTAACAGGAATAACTGAGGGGTAAAAATATGGAAAGCTTCACGAATTTGCGTGTCATCCTTGTGCAGGGGCCATGCTAATCTTTTCTGTATCGTTCCAATTTTAGTATAGGTTGAGGATCCTTGAAAGATAGCAGAACTGTGAATTGCCAAAGTTCTTAATTTTCTTCAAAAATGTTCAATCAAATAGATATTGTATTGCCATCGTAAAAGATAGCATGTATCAATTTACTTCCACAATATTCAGAATAGTTGGTATTCTGATTATCAAATATAAAAGAGATCATGATTCTATGGTCTATCCAATATGAAGTAAAACAATTCCGAGGATATTTCATTATTACTCATGCTGAAGTTCTAATACAATCAAAGACTAAAAAATGCTGGTTTACATTAATGGTTGTTTTATTATTAACTGAGTCATTAAAAACAGATTTGGGTAAGAAGCTTAAAAGGGGTAAAAGATGCCACATAATTGCTCAAGATCCTTTCTTACTTTATGTTCCATTTTTATTTATTTTTTGTACAAGTGCTCAACTATTATTTTTTTTAAAAAAACAGCCTTGGTAACTTTCCAAAAGTTGGACAATTATAGCTTACTTCTCTCTGAGTGGTAAATCAGTGTATTAACTATCTTGAGCAACTTTGAGAGAACTAGAGACAGTCAAAGGGCATGAAAAGCTTCCAGATTCAAGTACTGAAACTCTATGACTGCATCTCATCAAAGCAAGCATCTCTCGAATATGCTCACATGTGAAAACTATATTGTCTTTTTCTCTTCGGAAACTGTGTCACATCAGCTTCCACTGATGTAACCCCAGAGCATCTGCCGACACATTTGCCAAAGACAACAGGAGGGAAGAATTTGAAAGGGTTAGCCCTGTAGCTGTACCTACATCATTATACAGATACAAAGAGAGGACAAATGCAGGATAGGTTTGTAAAGAAACTGAAGTGAAAAGGAGATAGATTGTATACGACCTCAAATCACATGTCATTACTTTCCAAGGTAAAATTTACTGAATGCTTCCTTCAGGCGGTTCTTGTTTTTTTTGTATTATTGAAAAAAGTTGAAGTTTGAATTGGATATTGCGTTTTCAACAGCCATATCTTCAACTCTGTGCAAGACAATCACATCACAATATCCCACAATCACCAATGAGGTGGTTTTATATATGAAATGAGGAAGGAAGGACATTCCTGACCCCTAATTTACTGCTGTAATGCGCTCTACATGGGGCTGCCCCTGAAAAGTGTTCGGAGACTACAATTAGACCAGAATGCAGTCGGGCAAGCGATATTGGGTATAGCAAGGTACACCCACATCACACCTATCCTCCGCAAGCTGCACTGGCTTCCCATTGGTCTCCGGATGCAATTCAAGGTGCTGGTTATCACCTTTAAAGCCCTACATGGCCTAGGACCCAGATATCTGCGGGACCGTCTTCTGCCACATACTTCCCAACGACCGATAAGATCGCACAGGGAGGGCCTTCTCTGGGTGCCGTCAGCCAGACAATGTCGGCTGGCAACTACCCAGCAGAGGGCCTTCTCTGTAGCCGCTCCGACCCTCTGGAATAAACTGCCCCCAGAGATCTGGACCCTACCCACTCTCATGGCCTTCTGTAAGGCTCTTAAGACCTGGCTATTCTGGCAGGTCCTGGGCTGTTGAACTCACGATTGAGTTCCAGCCCCGATTAGACTGGGTGTATGTTGGGGTCTTTTTAACTATGTTTTTGTGTTTTTAACTTCTATTTTAAATGTATTGTTGTAAGCCGCCCGGAGTCCTTCGGGATTGGGCGGCCTATAAATTTATTAAACATTAACATTAACATTAATTTTTGTCCTCATGAGCTTAGGGTGGAGGTATTACAGACAGTACCATACAAAATCATGGTGGCTATACTATCCTAAGAATAGCTAGAGGATGCAAAGTTTTTTTCCTTTGGCCCTCTTGACCCTCCTATGAGGTTGCCTCTAGGACTAGCAATGCAGGATCTCGGTAATGCCCTTCTTGATACAGTTTCTGACAGAATCAAACCAGATGGGATTAGAGGTGGGTTTCTGCCGGTTCGGCCTGGTTCAGCCAAACTAGTAGTGGTGCTTTTGCCTGGATGCTTTTGCGCATGCGCAGAAGCATTGCGTGCACATGTGAGCACGCACACAAGCACAACCAAACCGGTTAGCAACTCACCACTGGAGGGGATCCTTACAAGCTGTCAGCTGCAAACAGCCAGAACCACTCCTGGATAAACCCAAGTAAATATTTTATTGTGGATCACCAATCAGAGGTGCTGCCAAATTAGCCCAGATCAGCCGAACCGGTAGTAGCGATGGTAGGAGACTCCGCCCACCCACCCAGATGCTTCTACGCTTGCAACACAGGCTCTTTCTTCTCGCTGGACAACTGGAGAACAACATGGCTCTCTTAATAAATTGGAACTTTGAGCAATACTTTGCCTTGGACTCTGATTTAATTTTGGATGCTATTTGGAACCCTGACACACGCCCCTGAAATTCAATGGTACCATTTTCAGCTGATCTTCTGAAAAGTACCCAAATATGAGGAGGAAAAAAGGACCAAAAATTCCAGATCTGTCTCTTCTGATGACTCTGTTAACAGCCATAGACCCAAAAGCTAATTAAAAAAAAATAGCGTTGTTGATTTCTGTATTATTATAGCATAATGCCCAGCAGCATTTTAAGAAAAGATTTATATTGCAGTCACAGATCAGAATTATAGAGAGAAGCATATTAAAAAAATAAAGCATTTCGTCTTGCAAGGTTGTTCAATAACTGCCAAAGGTTACAGAACGCTTAAAAATGATTCCTCTGTCTATTGTATATGTGCAGTTTAGTTTCTCCTTTTTGCTTTGTCAACATTAACAATGGGGGGAGTAGCAAGAAAGAAAGAGAAAACACTCTTGCAGTTATCTTTATTCTTTTTTTAAAATTAAAACCACAAACATTATTGTTTAAGATAGATGGCACATAGAAGTTTTTAATTTCTACAAAAGAAATTAGAATTATATTAAGAAAAATTGTTTACTGCAGCAGTCCCCAACCTGTGTGGTTTGGCGGCCCAACTGGGGGGGGGGGCTGTGCCACGTGAGCGGCAGGCCAGCATGCACACGTGAAACTCAATTTTCATGAGCAGCGGGCCAGCGCGCACACCAGGG
Organism: Thamnophis elegans; assembly: GCF_009769535.1. Classification (NCBI taxonomy): domain Eukaryota; kingdom Metazoa; phylum Chordata; class Lepidosauria; order Squamata; family Natricidae; genus Thamnophis; species Thamnophis elegans. Next base: position 13,218,026 of record NC_045545.1, on the reverse strand, counting down.
GTGGGTTTCTCGCCCCGTTCCAACCGGTTCGGTTGGAACGGGGCCGGCGGCGTCCTCGTGCACGCGCGCAGCGCACGCATGCGTACTAGCATCTGTGCAATGCTCCAGCTGCTCCTGGAGGATCGCGCAGGCGCTGTATGCGTCCTGCGCATGCGTGGAAGCGCAGAACTCGTCAAAACCGGGTAAGGAGCACGGGCGGGCGGGTGGGCCCTTCACCGTTCCCGGAAGTTACTTACTTCCGGGTTCGCCGACCAACCGGTTCGCGGGGACCGCCGTGAACCGGTTGAAACCCACCCCTGGCGCACACACACACATGATTCCCCACCCCAACCTGCCGTTTGCACTAATTTGAGCTGTGCATATGCTTCTGCCAGCCATTCCTGTGGCCCAATTGCAAATAGGCCGTGGCCTGATAGTGGGCTGTGGCCTAGAGATTGAGGACACCTTGTTTATTATATGGAGACTAATAACCCTGAGCAAAAAAAAGTCAACAGAGGTACTACTATTGGTGGTGCAGAGTGAATGAGTGAGTCAGCCAGTTAGGCCAGTGGTAGTCAACCTGGTCCCTACCGCCCACTAGTAGGCGTTCCAGCTTTCACGGTGGGCGGTTAGGGGTTTGCTCTAACTCTGCTTTATAAATTTTATAAAGTAAAGTTACTTCCCTACTTTATAAATCACCATTACTGTGGAACCGGTGGGCAGTTAGAAAATGTTACTACTAACAGAGATACAAAAGTGGGTGGTAGGTATAAAAAGGTTGACTACCCCTGAGTTAGGCAGTCAGCCTGCCTGCCTGCCTCTCTCTCTGAAATAACCCTGTTATTTCATAAACATGTACATTTTATTAACCTATAGGATGTCCTGTGTAATCTAGGATTCTTCTAAAAAGCAATTATTCAATCCCTCCCCCTCTCCCTCCCTCCCCCACCTCTCCCTCTCTGTCAGAAGAAGACTGCCTAAAGAATGAATCCCCCAGAAACTGAGGAGCAGAAAGTCCAGAAATGCATGTATCTTGCTATCTTACTGATAGAACCAAGTGATATATAACAGATATAGCCAAGGTGGCGCAGTGGTTAAATGCAGCACTGCAGGCTACTGCTAGATCAGCAGTTCAGCGGTTCAAATCTCACCGGCTCAGGGTTGACTCAGCCTTCCATCCTTCCGAGGTGGGTAAAATGAGGACCCAGATTGTTGGGGGCAATATGCTGACTCTCTGTAAACCGCTTAGAGAGGCCTGAAAGGCCTATGAAGCGGTATATAAGTCTACTGCTATTGCTATTGCTATTGCTATCTTAGAGAGAAAAAAGTTAAGAATTAAGTCAGGCAAAAGTGGTGAGTATAGAAATGCCACGGGCAGGAAACACAGAATTTGAAAAAGCAGGCAATCCTATTGTTAAAAGAGACAGGCAATCAATCAGTCAATCTGGACCTTCCAAATTCAAACATGGGGGTTTTCAATAATGCAGAGGAAGTCAACTTTTTGAAACCCTACAAACTTGTTTGTCAGCCAGACAGATGGACCAAATATATCATTCTGTATATGAATTTCGTCTGCTTTAAAGTTTGTGATATACAGTACTTTAAATCGGTTATTCTGATTTCATGGGATATGGATCTGAAATCTTACTCACTAGCTAGTATTAAACTCATATAACATTCCACAGTTTTCTCAAGGACCACGGTAAGTGTAATTATGTTTTATTAAGCTATAGTGAGGACCAGCTAATGAAATTGGGGAGTTGTTGTTTTTACTCTTAACATATTGGATTTTTTTAAAAAAAAATTGTAAACCACCTGGAGCAATTAGGTGAACCTTTTTCGCCTCTGGTGGCAAAAGCACACAAGTGCGCCTTATCACGTGCACTCACATACCCAACTCCGTAATTTAATGCCCCCCGCGCAATTCCCCCTGCATGTGTGTGCATGACACCACCATCCCCGTGCTGCCCTGCGCATGCGCATACGGCTTTTTTGAAGCCTGGGGAGGATGTAAACAGCCTCCACCATGCCCGGGAGGCCCTCCATAGGTCGGAAACGGTCCGTTTTCCGACTTCTGGTGGGCCTGGTAGGTCCTTTTTTCTCCCTCTCCAAGCTCCAGCGACTTTCTAGGAGCTTGGGGAGGGCGAAAAACAGCCCAACATACAAACTGGAAGTTCGGGAACAGACTTACGAGTTGCCCATTGCGCCATTTTTCTCCCTCAGGAGGCTTCCCTGAAACTTCCAGAGGGCAAAAAACAGCCCAACACGGAAACCAGAAGTCTGTTCCCAAACTTTTTCTTTTGCCTCTGAGGGCAAAAAATGGCCGAAAATCCAGGCCGAAAATCAGCTGACAGGGCAACAACTCAAGTGCCCTCAGAAATGGCTCCATGTGCCACCTGTGGTACACATGCCATCGGTTCGCTGTCACAGGCCTAGAGTCATTGAAAGTGAGTGGGCAGTCATATAGATATTCTAAATAAATACATTGATTTACAATACAATAGAAGTGCAAATAAAGATCCTCTCCATCCACAAAAACAGCTATTTGCTTCAGATAAAGTGATGGTAAAATATCAATAAATGGTAAAATAAAAAGATACTATTGTCTACCAATCACATCTTGCTATGTCCATCTAACCAGTTGCTGCAATGCACTTGAGATCTCTTTGGAGCACATTAAATCAGACTTGGCTAAGCACCAAAGGATTTCAGTTCTTAGTGACTTTGAAATGACTAGTTAGAACCATTAGAATGAATATGGCAATTAATGCTAGGTCTGTAAGGATACATTACGTGCAAAATAAGACAGTGTACCTTAATACCTTGAAGTTATGGCTGAACTGAAAAAAGTGACTTATACCCAGTGATGGGTTTCAAAAAAATTTCGAACCTACTCTATGGGTGTGGCCTCCTTTGTGGGAGTGGCTTGCCGGCCATGTGACCTGGTGGGAGTGGCTTGCCGGCCATGTGTTTTCTTTCTTTCTTTCTTTCTTTCTTTCTTTCTTTCTTTCTCCCTCTCTCTCTATCTCTCTCTCTCTCTTTCCTTCCTTTTGTCTCTCTGTCCCTTTTTCCTTTTTTTCTTTCATTTCTCTCTCACTTTTTCTTTCTTTTTTCTTTTTTTCTTTATTTCTTTCTTCCTTTCTTTCTCTTTCTCTTTCTCTCTCTCTGTGTGTGTGGTGGGTTTCAAAAAATTTTGGAACCTCTTCTGTAGGTGTTGCCTGCTTTCTGGTGGAACCTCTTCTAACAGGTTCGGTAGATTTGATGAACCGGTTCTACCGAACTGGTGCGAACTGGTAGGAACCCACCTCTGCTTATACTAATCCTCACATTCATGACCGTTGCGGTACCCTCATGATTACGTGATCAAAATTTGGTTGCCAGGCAATTGGCATAGATTTACAATGGCTGCAATATTCATCAGCCACAAGATTGCCATTTATAAGGACCAACCAAGGAGGATTGCCATTTATAAGGGCCCAAGAGGGATCCCAACCAGGGGGAAACTGGATTTGCTTAATGTCTATGGTGATTTGTTAATGACCGAAGCAAAAAGGTTGTAAAATTGGGCTCAACTCACAATGCTTAGTAATGGAAGTCTAGTCCCAATTGTGGTCTTAAGTCAAGGACTACCTGTATGAACATTTTTAAAAAATTTTTTGCTAATATGTCTGGAAAACTTTGAGGAAGTTGAGAAGGGTGAAAAAAAGAAAGTAAGGTAGATGTGAGACTCATTGAAATGGACAATGGGTCTGAACCAAATAATTACAAAATAATAACATGTTCAACTTTAGAGAAGCTTTGTTGCCCTACCCTGAAACAGATGGTGCTTTGGGGAAGGAGGAGGAGGAGGAGGAGGAGGAGGAGGAGGAGGAGGAGGAGGAGGAGGAGGAGGAGGAGAAGGAGAAGGAGAAGAAGAAGAAGAAGAAGAAGAAGAAGAAGAAGAAGAAGAAGAAGAAGAAGAAGAAGAAGAAGAAGAAGAAGAAGAAGAAATGGAATGGTGATAGTATCGAGTATATGTTCTTTAGGTTACAGCAGAAACCCCTTACTTTAATGTCAAAATAAAAGCATCTGGTTCTCCAGTTGGAGATATTCATAAAAAGATCTCATCTCCTGTCAGGCTACTGACTCTTCCATTGGTTCATCCAGTGGATGGGGGATGGTATCCTCCAGAATGACCCTTAATTGCAGGGCAGAGCTGGCTAAAAAAGGAAGTCAAGGAGGGATTCACCCACCCATTTCTGCTACAGTATATCCCTTTTGATTTCTATCCACATGTCCATTTGACAAGCATTTCACCTGCTGTTCTTCATTACAGAGTGGGACAACTTGCCACGGCCAAGTCATAACGGGAAAACCCACCATGGCCAAGTCGCGGTGGGAGAATTCAATAATTAAATTAAAATTTTAAAATAATTACAAAATATTTTAAATTTTGCCATTCACATTTCATTCTGTCCCTCCTTTTGCATCCTTTCTTTTTTTTTGTATTAATTTTTATTTTAAACACATAAGCACATCAACAGAAACAAACACATGACTTAAAAACAACATAGGAACAAGAAGTTCCATCGTATATCATACGGCAGTTCCGAATCGGTTTCTTTGCAGTTAGTGTTTTCCCTTCTATATATTTCTATCTTGCGTTCATGGTCTCCTTATTCATTATCCATTTTTATGTACAATTCTTTATTTATTTATACTTAGCTACCTATGACCAAATATTATTTACCTACATTGTGCTTTATATTTTTACTGTCATTTGTTATCTTACATACAGTTATAGGTATAAATTCACATAGTTATTCTTTTTCTTTGCCATTCTTATAATATTATTATTATTCCATTTAAAAGATTCTAAGGTATAGTTTGGAATGCTTTGTTTACCATCCTTCACACCTGCTATGACACCACCTTATTTTCTCTTTCTTTTCTTTTCTCCCTCCCTTCCTTCTCTACTTCCTTCCTTCCTCGTCTCCTTCCCCTTTTTCCTTCCCATACCTCTCCCCTACTCCTACCCTCTTTCTTCTCCTTCCTACCCTCTCTCCTTCTCTTTCTCTCTCTTCCTCCCTCCTCTCCTTCTCTTTCTCTCCCTTCCACCCACCTCTCCTTATCTCTTTCTTCTTCCCCTACCTCTCCTCCACATTTCTTCTTCCTCTCCTACTATCTCTATCTCTTTCTCTCTCTTCCACCCTCCACTCACCCTCCACTTTTGCATCCTTTCTTAATGAGTCTATTCCACCATTTCTTTGATATTAGTGTAATTCTTATCCTGAGGCAAATTGACCATGGCAAGTTGTCCTTCATTGTATCGATTCTTATACATAATGTTCTGACCCTCCTCATCCCATACCAACACACACTCCAAGCCAACACACTCACAGCATTTAATTAACAGACAGACAGGTCCTTGGCAGCAAACTGGCACAGACAAGGCTTGGGCAGCAGTCCAGCACAGATAAGCCTTGGCAGCAGTCCAGCCTGCCAAGCTCACAGTAATGTTCTCTGATATTTGTTCCTGCATTGACTTCTGCAAGAGGGGCGTGTGCACAAGCAGTCCTTTTATAGTCTGGAGAGAAACCTAATGACCACCAGCTGAGTACAATTACCTCCTGTAACTGCGCAACTGTTCCTGATGCCTAGTAGCTCTTCGGTGCCGTGCATCCAGGAACAACTCACTGCTGGCATCCGGCTCACTCTCCCTTGTCTCCTTCCCACTGGTCCAAGGCTCAGGCGGCTCCTGGTGGCCAACCAGCCTCTCTGTGCCCTGCTCAGAGTCGAAACCCTGTCCAGGGTCCTCCACATCCTCCAGAGCCAACTCATAGGGCCCCTCGCTGTCAGAGTCTGGTGGCAGCACCAACAGCTCCTGCTGGGCCACAACACATAACGTTCAATACCAGTGTTAACATGTTGGCAATGCAGGATTTTGAATTATCTGTAGTCTTTAATTGTCCTCCACATCTGTTCTGAACCTAAAAAGCAAAGCTATAAATAGATAGAGATAAGGTCATCGATGTGACATTTAGATTCGGGTGTTAGTCATATTAAAATGACCTAAATGTTCTTCTCTTTTTTAAATCACTCAACATAAAATAATCAGTTATTACCAAAACTTAAAAAGCTCTTGGAAATACTACAGATTTTGTGAGTTTTGATTTTATGGTTCCCTGGGCTTTTCTTTTACTGGAAGGTTGCTTGAAGGAAAACAAGTCAAGACATCACAAAACCAAACTTCTACATTTCAAAGACATAGTTAATATTCTATTACATATATCATGGTTTCCTCAGCAATAAGCCATGCTACCATCTTCTTTCAAAGAAAAAAATCCTTTGTACATGAGGAAAGGTGGCAGCCAAGTAGTGTAAGATCCAACATCATCATCATTTAGTAATGATGTGGTTGCTATAAATATGCAGTGGCTTTTCTAACATTCAGTACATATTGGACGTCTGACATTGCATTGGAAATGCACGGCAGATTTGGAATCGGCCCCAGATTAGGTAATGCCCACTAAAAACACAAATCCACAAATTAAAACATACAAAAACACAAGTGGGGCTACTAGACATCCTTTTAAATTGATAAACCAGCAGTAAATGGAGAAGTGTTCCAATCAAAAACTTTTAATTTTATTAATTGAAGAAAGATCTTGTAGGGCAATTTTATCCAGTGCTAAAGATGTTTTCAAGTTTCATAGGTAGGGCAAGTACTAGATAGAATTGCTTGGCGGATTTTGGGGGAAATGTCCAGTATCTCTTAGAAACCATTTGGATTCATTAGGGATCATTAGGGATCAGACAAAACTGATAAAACAGAGGTCTAAGGAGGTCACAGTTCACATAAAGTGATCCAACCACAGCAATGGACAAATTCATGTTCATCCATATGCAGTTCATATCTGTTCTGTTCCAAAGTAAAGATCAGATCAAGTAGATCTGACAGATCCATTGCTGCCACAGTGGTCATGAAATCACAATCAAGAGGGCTTCTCTGAGGAACTTCATGTAAATATTAATTAGAATTGTGGAGAGAACAAAGCCTGCGACAAACCATGATGGGTGACAAACCATGGCCTGCAACAAACCATGGTCAACATTCCCTCCAGCAACCACCAATTGCTGGAGGGACAAGTAGAACCATTATAAATGTGTTCCTCTGGCTCTCAGCTAGTAGTGGGGTTCAGCCAGTTCGCACCTATTCGGAAGAACCGGTTGTTAACTTTCTAAGCAGTCCAGAGAACCATTTCTTGGAAGAAATCTCCTTTTGTTTTTTTACACTTTACAAGGCTAATCCTGTAAGCAAGGCAGAAAAGAAACATTCTGGTGTTTTTTCTAGCCTAAACTTTATTGCCCTGCTTACAGAAACTGCCTCTCTGGTTGACCTTCATTACATTGTCACAGCTAAGGCGAAGCGCCCATCGACCTGAGTGACATTGAGTTGGCCATGCCCACCCAGTCACATGACCACTGAGCCCTGCCTACCCTGCTGGTCATTAGGGCAGAGAACCGGTTGTTAAATTATTTGAATCCCACCACTGCTCTCAGCCTATGGCTTCCAGTACTAAAAGCTGGCAAGAATCCAGGATAAGAATGGTTAAATCCTACCACAAGTCATCTCTGAGAGGAACCAGTGAGAATTGTGTCCAATGACTAGGCCTAGACAGCCAAGGCTCAAGACAATTTGTATCCTCCTCCAGGGCTCTCTGTTACCCTACCACTTTCTTAATATCCTTTCACAAAAATGGCGGGTTGAAGATAGGGTGATAATTGTCTAATACTAGTAAGGACCAGGCTTCTTCTAATGCCGCTTGCATTTCTCCTTCCTATGAAGAAGTACTGACTATTGCTTAAAACTACTTCTCCAGTCCTCATCCAACTGAGAAGGCTAGGGATCAAATGTACAAATAGCAGAGCTAAGATCATAGAGAATCAAGCAGGGTTTATAAAAACAGGCAAGCAAGAGACATTGGGTTAGTTGTAGATTTAATTTTGTTGGAGATGTAATAAGAACAATGTTTCTTTAAAACACATGTTTTTACAATGTCCTATAATTACTATTATATTATTATTTATAATTCAGGAGAAAAGTATTGGGCCAGATAAATGTGACTGTGTGACAAAAACTAACATTTTTGGAGAATAATATTGTGTGCGCGCATGCATGCATGGGGGGGGTCGTGTACGCATGTGCAGTTGGGTGGGGCACATTCCATTGTGGTTTTGGACATGCGCACACGTTTAGAAAAAGGTTAGCCATCACTGACCTATGGCCTTGTTTACTGAAGACTTAATATACTTGCTACCTATGAGCTTTCTGTAATATATACTTATTCCTAACTGGTCTGGCCTTCTGAATATGTTTAAAAAGTCCTACCAGACAGCCAATTATAAAATTGTTAGTTTGATATATATTTTTAATTATCTATGATTGTATGATGTTACAATTTTAAATGTTTTGGTGTTTCTGGTTGTCTGATTTTAAATGCTTGGTTTTGTTCTTATGCATTGTGATGTATCAAGAATCTGGTGATTGCAGTGATACAAATTTGATAAATAAGTAAATAAATGAATGGCATTTTTTGATATGCATGTGTTTTTATTCAGCATTCCATAAGTAATTTGTTTCTTGTATATGCAACTTTCCCAAATATATACTTTTTTTCCTACACATTTTCCAAATTTATATCATGTTGATAATTGTATTTCTTCCTCTAGAATCTCCCTATGCAATTTTTGAATGAAGAAAGACTTTGGGATATCCCGTGCAGATCCATTTCTGCGTCATGGATTCCACTTTAGTGGCTCACACTCTTATAGTTGAAAAACATTCTAAGAAGGATTTGCTTTTTATTCTATTTTTTTTTTTATCCCTATTTTCAGGACAGCAGCATCTGGAATCTACAGGTCTCCCCAGTCTGCTTTATAATCAAACCATTGTGTTGCAATAATGGTGGTGGTGGGAGGGTTTCTCTTCAAGTCACTTGTGTTCCTTTTAGACAGTTCTCAAGAGATACATCTTCACCAAGCAACTTAAAAAAGAAGAAAATTCTGTCAAATGATAGCTCCTTCCAAAACTATTTGACTACATTTTAGAACAAAACGGGCTGGGTAAGGCTGATGCTCCACTTGCAGGCTTCATCACAAATTAATACGATCTTTCATAGCCAACAATTAATTTTAACAACCATTTAAAAATCAATAGTAGAAAGCATTCATGTTTTATTCTTTGTCAAGGAAAGTTGTATATTCATAAAGAACAATTAACTGTGCTAATTGATTTGTTTTTACTCTAACACCTCACCAGCAATTACTGCATTCCAATTTAATGTTCTATTAGCAGAATTAACAGCAAACAGAAACCAAAATTTAAACCAGCTTTTAAAAATGCGGCTGAAGTGTTCACTTTTATTAACAAGGGGGTAATTGTGTCTGTTTAGTGATTTCCTCTGCAGTTTTTTTAAAAAATATTTTTTTAATACTGTACCATTTAAAAGGAGACTGTGAAAAGCCTAGGGAAGGATTTGAATTAAACAGTCTTTCACCCTTTTAATATCTCACAAGAGATTTTTCTGCACTGATTCATTTAATTTAGTGGACGCAGCAGTGTGGCCCATTGATTGTGGACAAAACTTCTGAAGGGCCTGGTGTGCACCCCCGTTAAAACGTGGGAAGAGAGTAAAGTTGGCTGTGAATTAATTTGATTCTGTACATAATTCTTTTTTCAATGGGATTCTGTGTCCCATTGCAGAGGCATGAAAAAAGGAGACCCCGAGTTTGATTGCTTAATATTCATCTACATTTTCCTCTCTATGGGCACAATATGCTTGGCTTAATTAACTTTTCTCAAAGGTGAAGCAGTGCGCACCATCTGCTGTGAGACAATCACATTTGTATGCCTCTCAGAATAATCCCTTTACTTCTGAAACCGCTATCATACAGGAGCCAAATCTGAAAAACTTTCAAATGGCATTGCTTTGCCATTGAAACCAATGCTGTTTTAGTCCCCAGTGGTAGCATGCTGGCATGATTTGGTCAAAAGAGAGATGGGCTCAAATTTTTGTTTTGTTTGATTTGGTGGCTTGCTTTAAAGGAGTTTGGAGAAACAGATCCTATTTTGTAACCGTCTTCCCAGCAATTATGTTGAGCACAGTTCTTCAACCTCACCAGTTTAAACATTCAACCTGCTTCTTTTAAAAAGCCAGCTCAAAAGAACAAGGGCTTAGCAGGCACAATCTACCAATCACCTATCTCTTCTGCATTTGCTGTTGTAGCATATTCTTTTTTAATCAATAAATATATATAAACTGAGCAGGAGAAGGAGATTTTTTTTTGGAAAAAAAAACACTTCTGCCTACAAAGAATAATTGAGTCACTTAAAATTCCAATGTGAAATATTGAGACAAAGTATAGCCATTTAATTTTTTAATCAAGTTTCAAGGACCACACAGTGCTATCAAGGGCCTACTGAACTTGCTCTAAAGCTGGGTCATTATTTGATCTTTGTGGCTAGTAATCTGATTATCTCATTGTGGAGGTAAAACTTCAGACCCAATCTTGTTAGCAGCTGGCTAGGCTGGATTACCCCAGCTACTGAGGTGGAAAATGAATTGAGCAGTCCGTCTTTGGCCTTGCTCCCTTTGAGACGAAGGCAGGCTACTTCAGGGTGTCTACTTTTGTATCTGAATCAACACTTTATACTTCAATCTCTCTTTTGCAGCGCAAACATATTCTCAGGGTAATGTCATGACAGGGTTTCTAATGCCCTTGAAAACCCAGCATTTCAAAACAGGTAGGAGAACGGTCTTGCTAAAACCAGACAGGGGTAGAGTTATTTAATTAGAGCCATCTGATCAAGGAGGTGGGGGGGGTCTTCTTTTAATTTTAGACTTATACCAGCTTGAGTTGCTAAAATATGCAAATGCTCACTGGAGTTGTGTGGTCTCTCCTTAAGACACTCACAGTTTTGCTTGTGGCCGCATTACGGCTTTGACTGCTTTTACAGTGAATGCACAGCACCGTCAAAGCACACAGAAAGTCTTGAGAAATCGCCTGAAAGAGTTCAAAGGATCCAAAAGACAAAAAAGGACTAAGCTGGGGATTTTTATGTACACTGAAAAGAAGAATAAAATATAAGTTCCCTAATGCAGGGCTGTTATGGCAGTGTTACCCCTATCAAAGCCTGATTGGGGCTACCGAGGAGTGTTGAAAGTTTTCTGGCCCGCCATATGCAAAAGAGAAATAGGAACAATTTAGGCTGGCGGTGATTTTGCTACATGAGCCATTGAATGCTCTTTTTGGACACACTATTGAGGGGGACAAGGAATTCAAAGAGTTTGAACTCGAACAAGTTTTCTGCCTCAATAGGCCGTAATCAGTCCCAAAGAAGTGAGTACTACTGAGTGTAGTGCTCTGCTCTCTAGGATAACGAGGGTCTCTGTGTTGTTTTGTTTTGTTTTGCCTGCTGTTATAATACATATCAAAGAAAAAGCTCTTATGTTGGCCCTTATCAATCCCGCGAACCCTAAATCTCTTTAGGACAGATTTTTTTGAAAAAGTGAAGGGAACAAATTACAATTATGTGCCCTTCTCAACTATCACTGTGGTACATTGATGGAGTTGGTCAATATAAATGAATAAATATATAGGTAATAAGCAGGCTACCATTAAAGAAACCAGAGAATCCTGCTCCAGGTTTACCCATGGATACAATGCAAATACAAAATATGAACGTCTGGAAAAACGTTGCAATTTTTTGACCTATAAATCACAGGGCATTTTTTTTTCCCTTAGGAAACAGTTCCCTCCCCCCTCCCCAAAGCAATATTCTGATACAAAGTAGGATGTAGAATTATTTTAATAAAAATAACAGATAGTTAAAATAACACCAGCAGTTAAATATATCAAACGCTTTCAGCGTTTACAGTTCATGCAAAATAATTATTCAGCCCTCAGTTTGTATGCAGTGTTTGCAATAGCTATACAAATTGTGCAGCCGAGCACAGCAACAATGAATTTCAGCAAGTATGATGCAACTTTATTAATCTTAGAAAAATAGTAATCCATGATAGGATGACATGTAAGGTTTTATTACAAACTCTTTCAACGATAGAAAACACCAGTGCATAGATTGATTGAATTTTTCTTTCAGAGTTAAGGAAGACTGGACATTATTTTTTTTAAAAAAAAAACTATAATTCCTGAATATTGATAATTGTAAATTCCTCTACTTGTTCTGCCTGACATATTTGTTATGTAAATTTAATGATCTCCATGGGGTTTATGTAATTGCATCAGTTACAAAATTTGGAATTTCTAAAAATAATAATAATAATAATAATAATAATAATAATAATGCCAAATCCAGCGAAACAACTGGTCGCTGTGATACAATTCTGTTGTTGCAATAATAATAATAATAATAATAATAATAATAATAATAATAATAATAATAATAATAATGATCTATCTCTTTCTCTGAACTTTTCCTGTTTCTGAATTTCTTTTTAAGTATGCTGCCCAGAATTAGACAGAGTTCTTGAAATGGTATATCCTGTAATTTGGGTACTCTTTACCTTGATACAACCTAAAATTGAATTTTCATTGTTAGCAGCCATATCACATTGCTTTTCATATTCAGTTAATAATCAACTGCTGGTACATTTTTTAAAATGATTTGCTGCATCCTGCATTCGGTATACATTTGGTTTCACTTTGCTAAAGTAAAGTGTTTTTTTTAAAACTCGTAAGATATTTTTATTGTTTCTCTCTTCTAGGGCACTCTTTTTTTGGCACCTGCAAATTGGATAAGCATTCTATCAATGTTCATCCAAGTCATTAATGAAAATGATGAATAGTACAAGGCAGAGGATTGAACTATGTAGGACCCCATTTTATATGTAACCCCAGTTTAATGAAAATTATTCACGAGTGTAATTGAAGTATGCTTTTTTTTTAGCCAGTTATATATTCATTTAATTATCATTCATTTCAGCCCATACTTATTGTAACTATTTTGCTAATTAGAATGTCATAAGATACTTTGACAAATGTATCACTGGGCTCATGGTATGTTGCATCTACTACATTCCCCCCATCTACTAAAGAAATTATTTATTCCAAAAAAAATGAAATAAACTTTATATATTTTCTATACAGAAGATATGGAATACTAAATTCTTCCTTCTCCAACAAATTACCTTTACAAAGCTTTTGGATCACCCTTGAAACAGTTAGGGTGCATGAGAAAAAAATGGAATTTGCTTGAATTTCCCAGAACTTTGCCCCAAGAATTGAGCATTTTATACTATTTGTCTCCCAACAAATGCCATAACTGTTTGAAAAAAATATAGTTTCTGTTGAAAAGCATCATCCATATTTTCTAGGATTGGTGAGTGATAATAAACATCAAAAACAACATAGCTTTTATTTGTTCTACTATATTGTAATCCAGGTATTCTCTGCAGTATCAAGTTCATTCACTTGGATTTATGAATAGGCATGGCAACTTTGACATGCACAGTTTCCCCTTTATAATATTTATATTCCTTTTGAGCAGATTGCATTTTTTTATTTTTATCTCCCATATTCTAAGCATGAGAGAGTTCACTGTATTCAATACAGTAATCATGCTTTAACCATTTGAAAAAGGATAATTTGGGTGATGGCTTCTTCACTCTTGCATATACTGGTCAAAATGTTATTATTATATTATTGTTATATGCTTCCAAAACAATTATAATTTTACCCATGTTATAAGCTCAATTGGGGTCCATATACCCATCCCACCAGGTCCAGTAAGACTTCCACGTGACAAAATCCAGCCCTTTTTTTGCTATGGAGCTTGCCCTCTGGAACATTAGTCCCACTAAAGATAAAATCAAACCTGATCCTACAGGCCTTCTGGAAATCACTTAAAACATGATTTTTCAGGAAGGTATAAGGAACCCGTGAAAACAGGGAGCCGGTGAGATGGTTATATATTATATAGAATGTTAGTCTATTCTCCTGTGGTCTTATTTTTATTAATGTTTAATTGTTTTTAATAATTGTTCTAGACTTACTTTTTAACAGAATCATGATTCTGATGTGCAACTGTATAACTTTGAAACAGTGGTGGGTTTTTAAAAATTTTTAGAATCTCTTCTGTAGGTGTGGCCTGCTTTGTGGGAGTGGCTTGCCGGCCATGTGACTGGGTAGGAATGGCTTGCCAGTCATGTGACCGAGTGGGAGTGGCTTGACAGTCATGTGACTGGGTGGGCATAGCCAACTTGTAAAATGTAGTGAAACTCACTTAACAACACTCTTGCTTAGCAACCAAAATATTGGCTCAGAAACTCTGGCATTTGAAGCACTCAAGTCTTAAAGCTGTCAAGTTACAAGACTCTTGTACCCCTAACCCTTTAGAAAAAAACTCCAGGGATGTTCAAACGTGACAGCTTTAAGACTTTAAGGTTTAGATAGCACTCTTAGAGGCAGGCGGGGCAATTGGTGAACCAGCCAATCAGTGAGCAGGGGGTGGGGCAAGCATGGTGCAAACAGGCGGGGGGAGGGAGCTGTTACCGGTTCTAAACGGCACGGTAGATTTGTGGAATCTCTTCTATAGAAGAGGTTAGAACTGGCAGGAATCCATTCCTGCTTTGAAACATAAATAAAGTTCAACATTTCAAGATGGATTTCATAAAGAAAAAGGGTGAAAGTATTTTGAGATGTTTTTACATCCATTTTGGTTCTGGACTTCCAAGAAAGGTATGGTGAATTGAAGACAGTTCTGCAAAAGAGCTGCTGATGACTCGTAGCAAAGACCAAGGAACTGAGGAGTAGATCAGTTCCTTGGGATCTCTCCAGATAAGGAGAGGGTGGAGACCACCCGCAAATGAAGGCAAATATACGTGATCCAGGGAAACGTTGCAGGATCCAATCTGAGTTGCTCACTGGGAACAACGGTTTATTTTTTCAAGCTTTCAGGCTCATGGTAGAACCCTTCATCAGGAAACTTCTCTCTGCCCATAATATGTGTATGTGGCTATTCTACACATTGTATTTATATGGTGCCTGCTTGTGTGTGGCTTTTAGTTGTTAATTAGGGTGTTGATGGCTAACTATTAAATCATTACACCAATATATGCTCCAATAGCTGTTTCTCATGCGGAAACTGCAAGACAGTGGGTTTTTTTTACAGGTTTGAATGCCAGGCATGATCAGGCATCTTGCTTGCAATCACAGCAGAGACCTTTAAAAAGGACACTATGTTTGTAAAACTCATCACCTAATCACTTTCAGAAATTGTCTATTACTTTTCTAAAGCTTTTAGTGATCTTTAGAATGACAGGTTTAAAATGTCTTTTTGGGGTAAGTTTATCTTCAACTCTGAACAGAAGAAAAATTAATTGCAAAAATTAAGTTGAAAACTTAAAGAATTTGAAATAAATAGCAAACAGCTAAAGTTTTCATCAGTTACAAACTGACTAAAGATAAATTTTGTTCCAGATAAATTTTGAATATCTACTTTTACTGTAAAATAAATATTATAAAACATAAACAACTTCTAAGACTTAGTTTGGTTACCTTGGCAATTGCAATAATAAAATATAAATGTTTATTTTAAAAATTGGACGCTAGAGGGGACTAAAGCTTTTAAGCAGAAGGAAAAAAATACAAAATCTTATTCAATTAATGCTAGGAATGATACAAAATATTATAAAATATAATAATAAAGTAGATCTTTCAAGAATAGTACCAGAAATTAATAACTACAATATCAGCACTATCAGTAATGATGTCTGTTTGTATGTGTAGACTATGTCTTAAAGATGCTAATGAAGGATTAACAAATTTGAAACAAATTTTATCCAAGAAGCAAAGAAAGTATCAAAAGTAGAATAACAAAACAAACTGCTTTAAGTTTAAAAATTAAAAGAGAATTACAAATGATAAACCGATAAAGTGACCTGGAAAGTGTTTTCCTATTGGGTTTATAAGAGGGTTGTTGAAGCTTTGAAGAAATTTGTGTGATGGGATAAAGAAGAATTGAAGAGAAATCAAATTCTATGACAATATTTCATTGAATTACAAATTAAGACTTTTAGCAATAAAAGGGAAGATTATAGAGTTGGTTTATTTGATCAAGATTAAAATAATATTTTTGCAATGTTCCGGCAATAGTCCAAAATTTTCCATTACAGGTTTGAAAAGTTGATATTTAATGGATTTGTTGATAGATAAAATATGGGGTGTTCGAATCCCTAGCGCCACATAACGTAGTGAGCTCCCATTACTTGAACCAGCTTCTGACAACCTAGCAGTTTGAAAGCATGTAAAAATGCAAGTAGAAAATAGGGACCACCTTTGGTGGGAAGTTAACGGCGTTCCATGCCCCTTTGGCATTTAGTCATGCCAGCCACACGACCACGGAGACATCTTCGGACAACGCTGGCTCTTTGGCTTTGAAACAGAGATGAGCATCGCCCCTAGAGTCAGGAACAACTAGCACATATGTGCAAGGAGAACCCTTACCTTTACCTTTTTAACATTCTTACTAAACATTACATTAAAAATAGAACCATTTCATATCATCGCTCTTCTATTTCTGGCTTCTTCCATACTACAGTAATTTTTTTTTCCTCACAAGTATTGCCCTATTTCAAATTGAGAGTTAAGTTCAATAAAGATATATATTATTTTTTCACAACAACTTTCTTTTCAGAAGTTAACTATTGTTAAAGCCACATATTGAAAGCAATCAACTGATTGCCGAGGTGGCGCATTGGTTAAATGCAGCACTGCAGGCTACTTCAGCTGACTGCAGTTCTGCAGTTCGTCTGTTCAAATCTCACCGGCTCAGGGTTGACTCAACCTTCCATCCTTCCGAGGTGGGTAAAATGAGGACCCGGATTGTTGTTGGGGGCAATATGCTGACTCTGTAAACCGCTTAGAGAGGGCTGAAAGCCCTATGAAGCGGTATATAAGTCGAACTGCTATTGCTATTGCTATCTCCCTAAAAAAAATAAAAAAGACAAGACATTTTTCCAAAATCACCACACCATATGCCCTGGCTTGGATAGAAAGATCTACAAATCTGAAATCACTGGCTGCAGTCATACTACACTCTATACCCTAATGCTGGACAATAGCTATGTTCAAATATTAGGCCCCCAAAATTAATCATCTGAATTGCACAGCATGTTAAGGCAATGTTTGAGCTGCCTTAAACATGCTGAACCACAGCCACCTACCCAGTGGTGGGATTCAAACAATTTAACAACCGGTTCTCTACCCTAATGACTATCTGGGTAGGTGAGGCTCGGGGTCATGTGACTGGGTGGGCTTGGCCAACTCAAGGTCACTCAGATCGATGGGCGCTTCGCCTTAGCTGTTACAATGTAATAAGGGTTAACCGGAGAGGCAGTTTCTGTAAGCAGGGCAATAAAGATTAGGCTAGAAACAACACTAGAATGTTTCCTTCCTGCCTTCCTTACAGGATTAGCCCTGTAAAGTGGGAAAAAACAAAAGGAGATTTCTTCCAACAATCGGTTCTCTGAACTACTTAGAAAATTACCAACCGGTTCTCCTGAATAGGTGTGAACTGGCTGAATCCCACCACTGTACCTACCCCTATTTTAGTTTGAATCAGAATTTTGCACATCCTAGCAATTGGGTTGAAAGACTCATCCTGTCATTTTCCACTCCACCTCACATTACTTACAGCTACATGTAAACTAAAATTGCCTTTGAGTCAAATATATATATCATGATAACTTTATGGATGTGGCCATGTAATTGTCTTTGCCAGAGTATGGCAGTGGTTTATTATTCCCTTCAATGGGGATGTTTTAACTTCCCACTTTAGCTGGTAGCCATGGTGATTCCTGTTGCGCCTCCCATTCAAGTTCTCCTAAGGTCTGTTCTTGCTCAGTTTTCTGAAATTAACCAAGGTTGAACACTACTATATATAGAAGCATCTAAAATCTAAAACAAATTAAAAATGAGGTGGTAAAACCATCCCCAAATGCTGTTTAATCCTAGGCTTGGTCCACTTTGTGCACTGAAATTGCTTCTCAAATGCCACATGAAGTGTGGGAATCGTACCTGGTATGCCTGGATTTATCTTTGCATTATTGTTTACAGATGGTAGATTACTTTTGGATTAAACCCCCCCCTTTGGGTCTCCTTTATTAGAAAAACTGTACCATCTAATCTTGCAAATGGATGTTTCTTTTCTTGCTTGCTTGCAATAGCATGGATCATCTGTAACATTGCCTGAATAAGTGTACCATTTGTCACAGGATAAAAAACTGTCATCATTAACTTGATTAATCAAATGGTGTTGTTAAAGATGGATTGGAAACATAAAGCAGGCAGTCCACTGCCAAGTGACAAATAAATATGAACAAGTCAACTAATACTGGATAATAACCTTCACACTTTTGTTGTTTAGAAAGCTATCAATTACCGGTAGTTATTTCCCCGCCCCAGATACATTTTTCTAGGAACAAAAGCAGGGGTGGGTTTCAACCGGTTCGCGGCGGTCCCTGAGAACCGGTTGGTCGCCGAACCCAGAAGTAAGTAACTTCTGGGAACGGCGAAGGGCGCGCCCGTCCGCCCGCGGTCCTTACCCGGTTTTGATGAGTTCTGCGCTTCCACGCATGAGCAGGACGCATACAGCGCCTGCGCGATCGTCCAGGAGCAGCTGGAGCGTCGCACAGATGCTAGTACGCATGCGTGCCCCACGCGCATGCACAAGGACGCCGCCGGCCCCGTTCAAACCGAACCGGTTGGAACGGGGCGAGAAACCCACCCCTGAACAAAAGTATGATTTGCTCAAAAGTCATACTGCTTGTTCACTTTACATATTTGTCTGGAGATAACTTTGTTAAGAACTTCCACTTTTCTTGTATAATGTGAAACTTTGACTTTGATGGCCCGAAGGACATAAAGATAGAACTTAAAAAACCTGTAATAAAATTATTCTATATTCAAGATATCACTAAATTACTTTCTGTAATGTGATTATAATTCTGATAGCAGGAGTCAAAGCAAGCAAGGCCAAGGAAGAGTTTCATTTGTTTCGTTAACACAGAAGGTGACTTGTCTTTAGAAGCCACCTATAGATATTTGGGGAAGGCAGGGAGGGGTGAAAAGAAGTAGCTCCGGTACTTAATCAACTTCTGTTGTTTAGGCCAAAAAACCCAGCAAAATATAGGAGAAATTGAAAAGGTATTTTCGAGAACTGGTGGTCAGACACTATTGGGCTCTTGAATAAGTAGGCGAGGGTGACATATAGAACAAAGCTACGGGATCTTATTAAAGGACAGGGAATAGATTTTATCAGAAGTGATCAAATGCTTGATGGTCAGGGCATGTTTTTAACATTGAGGGGAAGCCAGGCTTCAGCAAGGGAAAGGAGATGCAAAGACAGCAGGATTTTCTCCTGCATCCTTCTTTTCCAGATTTTTTTTTAAAGGTTTGTTAAGCTTTCTCCAAGGTTGACATTAAAATTGCCATGTGATTTCTGTTTAAAAGAGTAAGAAAACATACTCCCCGATTTCCAGCAATTGTGCTTGAAGTCAATGTTGGTGGCAAAAGGAGCTTGGGACTTATATAGTCTAGAGCAGGGCTGTCGAACTCGTGGGCTGGATGCGTCACATGCTGGCCACACCTGATTTAGCAAAGGGGAAAAAAGTCCCAATACGTCAGGTGACGCTGCCATTATGCCGCAAATTTTACACACCTGGTCTCGAGCCACCAGATGCTTCTTGTTCACTATCCATTCTGCTGCCCTGACCACCCCATTTACTATGTTCTCTGAATAAACCCAAAGATAATGAAAATGTTTAGTGTTAGCAACTGCATAATATCAAGTTATATTAAAAGAGCCGAGGTGGCGCAGTGGTTAGGGTACAGTACTGCAGGCCACTTCAGCTGACTGTTATCTGCAGTTCAGCGGTTTTAATCTCACCGGCTCAAGGTTGACTCAGCCTTCCATCCTTCCGAGGTGGGTGAAATGAGGACCCAGACTGTGGGGCGATATGCTGACTCTGTAAACCGCTTAGAGAGGGCTGAAAGCCCTATGAAGCGGTATATAAGTTTAACTGCTATTGCTATAAGTGGGTGTGCCAATTTCTTTAAAACATTTCCTAGATTTCCTTACAGCGGCTACCATAGATGATGGACATTAGTCCAACAGATCTAGAAGACACCAGATTGCAAAAGGTTAGAAAATTGCTGTTGTAAAAAATTGCACACCATATATATATGCCACATGTGACACTTAGACACCTCTTTGCATCACTATTGAAAGCTGGCAGCAAATAATCAAGATCTTGCTTTAGAAGTGATTGATGAAAATAGATTGCTGATAAATATCCAGGTTCTAGTTCACCCTCAGCTATGGAAGATCTGCAAGACATTCTTTCAGCATCAACTACTTCATCTTGTTGTTTGGGAGAATAGAAAAGAGCATGATAAACTATGAGAACCAATTTGTTGTGGTGGCTAAAGGCACCGAGTTAGGGATTGGGAAGATTGTGACTTCTAGTTCTGCTTAGACATGGAGCCAGCTGGCTTACTTTGGGGGCACACTCACAGACTGTGTACCACTTTTGAATGGGGAACTGAAAGTATTAGTGGAAAATTCCTGGGTCAGAGACCCCCATATCCACAGCCTTGATAGGATTGAGTTAGAATCACTTCCTCCTCATTCCTCCTCTTTTAAGCCTGCGTAGCTTCCAAGGACTGGAGTCGGACTCCAACGGCCTCACTTGGGAAGCCTAAGGTCAAGATACATAGCTTGGTGTCATCAGATTATTGATGATACTGAATCCAAAACCAGGAGATGGCCTGATGTAGAGGCTTCACGATAGATGTTAAACAGGAGAGAAGAGAATGTTGACAGAATTCCCAGTTCTCCCCACCTGTCCAGAAGGATACAGTGGCCAATGGTATTAAAGGTCTCTGAGAGATCAAATTTCATAAGGATGGATGCACCACTTACATCCTAGCTCCACTATAGATATCTGTTCTGCCCCCCCCCCTCTTCATACACCAAAGCACGCCGAGACAAAGATACTTCAAGGATTTATTAACACACAGACTAGACCTTGGCAGCAATCCAGCACAGACCAGACCTTGGCAGCAATCCAGCACAGACTGACCTTGGCAGCAATCCAGCCTGCCAAGATAGCCACAATAGCTTCTCCAGCTCTAGTAAATACGTTGATTCCTGCCATGAGCTTGTGGAAAGCCATTCCTTTTATAGTCTTGAGAGGAGCCTAATTACCACCAGCTGAGTCCAATTATCTCCTGTAACTGCGTAACTGTTCTTTACACCTACTAGCCCTCCGTTGCCGGGCATCCAGGACCAACTCCCTTGTCTCCTCCCCACTGCTCCAATGCATGATATCAGGATCACACTCCCTTGTCTCCTTCCCACTGCTCCAAGGCTTAACTTTGGGAGCACGCTCCCTTTGGCTCTCACCACTGCTCCAGACCTCAGGCACCTCCTGGTGGCCAACCAGCCTCTCTGTGCCCTGCTCATGGTCCTCCACATCTTCCAGAGCCGATTCATAGGGCCCCTCGCTGTCGGAGTCTGGTGGCAGCTCCAACAGCTCCTGCTGGGCCACAACAGATATCAATATGTATGAAAAGTTGTTTCAGTACTGAATCCCTCCCAGAAACCTAACTGAAACAGATCTGGATAATAAAAAGTGAAGTGTGGAGTTAGGACGATAATTGTCTAAAATTGTTGGTCCAAGGACAGCCTCTTGAGGAAGGAATGTACCATTGCCTGAACCGGGAGGCCCTCGCAACAGTCACTCGTGCCCTTGTGACCTCAAGACTGGACTACTGCAACGTGCTCTACATGGGGCAGCCTTTGAAGAGCATTCGGAGACTTCAGCTTGTCCAGAATGCAGCCGCACGAGGGATTGTGGGTGCACCTCGGTACACCCACATTACATCTATCCTCCGCGAGCTGCACTGGCTGCCTATTGGTCTTCGGATACGCTTCAAGGTGCTAGTCGTCACTTATAAAGCCCTACATGGTATTGGACCTGGGTACTTGAGAGACCGCCTGCTGCCAATTACCTCCAACAGACCGATTAGATCCCACAGATTAGGCCTCCTCCAAATTCCATCCACTGGCCAATGCCGACTGGTGACCACCCGGAGGAGGGCCTTCTCTGTGGCTGCTCCAGCCCTTTGGAATGAGCTCCCTGTGGAGATTCGGACCCTCACCACCCTCCAAGCTTTCCGCAAAGCCCTTAAAACTTGGCTGTTCCGACAGGCCTGGGGCTGATGAGTTCTTGTCCCCACTCGAATGGTGTGGCTGTTGATTGTTTTTAAATTGTGGTATTGTTTTGTCTATGTCCTTTTTTTCCTATTTGTATCCCCCCCCCCCTGACTTGGTTTGTGAGCCGCCCTGAGTCCCTTCTGGGAATAGGGCAGCATAGAAATATAATAAATTCAATTCAATTAAATTGCCTCATTCAAAGCCAAAGGCACTGCCCCCTCTTTCAATTAAGCCAACATCATAACACAGACCCAACTACAGGTCTCCTGCCACAATCAGGTAGCCAAACTAACAGTCCAGAGAGCCGTGTCCATTTCCTTGGGTGTTTCCAACTCAAAGGCATCCCAAATCATTCCACAGACTGAGCCTCAAGTATCTCAACTGAACCTGCCCATTCAAAGTCCGACTTAGAGTAGGTCTGAGCAATTTTATCTGGCATAACTCCAAAAACTAATCAGTTGTGTTGTAACAGTATCCAAATAAGAAAGCATTATTGCACTCCAGATGTTGCCCATCATCAATTAAGTCAATATAAGTGAATTGTCTATTTTGTGAAAAGCTGGGGTGTTTTTTGGTCTGTTATATAGTAGCTTATAAAACGGGTGGGCAAGGATAGCTGATGCGCAAAATATACATTGCAACGCCTATTGCAAAGCCTCTCAGCTATCAAACGACAACCCGGCCTTCACATGGTGCCCCCCGTTCCCACCAATCGGGCTCTGTCGACCCTTGGGACTGGCGCCCCCTTGGGTATATCCAGCCGAAACAGCTTCCATGGATCGCCGTATCCATTCCAAACCGAAACGGCCAAAAGGAGGTGTTCGTCTAACCACTCTGCGTCACTTCAAACGGAAAGCCGAAGATATAGTCATGCGCCCATTCAATCTTAGCCGAAAATCATATAATAGCGACTGGCTGCACCACCTGACAACCCTAGCCCAGGACCGAAAACAGTGGCGTCAAATTTCCATGGAAGTCGCTTATACCCACGATGGGTGAAGAGGCGTCAAGTACAAGTACAAGCTTATAAAACTTATTTCATTGAATGACTGCAAAAATCCTGCATTATTAGAAAGAAACTAATGTTATAATTGTACATCCCATCTAGCTCCTTTAATTAAAATATTAATTAAAATATACACATACATCACCAAAAGTCTGAGCTTTTAAGGAATCTCACAGCAACCAGCATAATTTATGCTTGCTGAAAGGTTACCATCAGATTACTACAGTTCAGTAGGGACCTTGACTTGACTGGTAACTTATACTATAGCATACTCAACTCAGTGGCTAATTCAGCCCTGATGTTATGAATTATCAGGAGAACCACCATGCCATAAATCTAAATACTGTGACATTTCCAAATTGTCTGCTACCCTGGCAAGAACATACTAGATTGGATAGTTACATGGTGACTCTTGAAAATGACCTTATAGAAGCATTTATTTCACAACACTTTACCCTCGTTTTGATTAATTAGATTTAGAAATGTTCCTCATTGGGGAATGGCAAAAGATGCCAATCAGCTGAGATCACACGTTGAATCCATATAATTTGCCATCTGTCCAAGGTTTGAATGTGTAACAGGCTCTCCAAAGACACACAGGTAAATTATCTTGCTAAATAAACTTTTTCCTTTAAAACTAAGTGTTTGCTTATTTTTTTAAAAAGTCTCTAGTGGGGAAAAAAAGACACAGAATGAATGTAACCTTCACTCAACGAGACAGAAGCACTAATGTATAATTATTCTAACACACACAGTTCTCTCCATAGAGGAATATTTATAAACATAAGAATCTTCTGGTTTGTGCCAATGTATAAATTGTTCTTCTTCTTGTGGTTTTAGCTAATTGCAGGAAAGCTAATGAATTTCATTAAGTATGAACTCTGTCACCTGAAAATACTGGAAAAAATTGCCTTTTTAGCCCTGATTACAGACTGCAGAGAATATACAAAGTTTAAATAAAATCAAAGCAGAAATTCAAGGATCTAGTTCACTAGTTAATTATGGTTTGTTGCATAGTCAATTATTGTTGTTGTTGTTAATCATCACACTGTCAGTCAGATGTTCAGATTTTGGAATTTTTATCTACCTATGGAGTCCTTACAAAGGACCTGGGATAGGCAAATTTGGATATTTGATGGTGTTACAGATGTCATGGCATGGAAGCATTCCCAAGTAAAGCCGCCTTCTGCAATTGATTGATGGCAAATTTGTCAATGCCTCTGGTGTTCAAGTGGTGCTCTAGCTGTTTTATGACTGCACTCAATGCGCCTATTTTTTTTTTTTTTGGCTTTTTTATAAATTTTTATTTTAAACACATCAACAAAAACAAACACAAGACTTAAGACAACATAGGAACAAGAAGTTCCACCATATATCATACAGCAGTTCCGAATCGGTTTCTTTGCAGTTAGTGTTTTCCCTTCTATACATTTCTGTCTTGCATTCATGGTCTCCTTATTCGTTATCCATTTTTATGTACAATTCTATATTTATTTATACTTAGCTATTTATAACCAAGTATTGTTTACCTATATTGTGCTACATATTCTTACTGTCATTTATTCTCTTACATACAATTCGAGGTATACATTCACATGGTTATTCTTTTTCTTTGCCATTCCTATACTATTGTTATTCCATTTAAAAGATTATAAGGTACAATTTGGATTGTTTTGTTTACCATCCCTAGTGCCTGTTATGACACCACGTTATTTTCTCTTTCTTTTCTTTTCTCTCTCCCTTCCTTTACTTCCTTCCTTCCTCCTCTCCTTCCCCTTTTTTCTTCCCTTACCTCTCCCCTACTCTTACCCTCTTTCTTCCCCTTCCTACCCTCTCTCCTTCTCTTTCTCTCCCATCCTCCCTCCTCTCCTTCTCTTTCTCTCCCTTCCACCCACCTCTCCTTACCTTTCTTCTTCCCTTACCTCTCCTCCACTCTTCCTCTTCCTTTCCTACTCTCTCTCCTTCTCTTTCTCTCCTTTCCACCCTCCTCTCCTTTCCCTTCCTTCTTCCCTCCCTTCTCTACTTCCTTCCTCTTCTCCTTCTCCTTCCTTCTTCCCTTACCTCTTCCCTACTCTTACCCTCTTCCCCTTCCTACCCTCTCTCCTTCTCTTTCTCTCCTATCCTCCCTCCTCTACTTCTCTTTCTCTCCCTTCCACCCACCTCTCCTTAAATTTCTTCTTCCCTTACCTCTTCTCCACTCTTCCTCTTCCTTTCCTACTATCTCTCCTTCTCTTTCTCTCCTTTCCATCCTCCTCTCCTTTCCCTTCCTTCTTCCCTCCCTTCTCTACTTCCTTCCTCCTCTCCTCTCCTCTCCTTCCTTCTTCAATGCGCCTATTACTATTGGTAATTAGCTTTTTCTTTTTTATGGTCCTGCCAGTTCTTGCTTATAGGCAAATTGTATTTCTTGCAGATTTTCCAATGCACCATTGTTGCTACTTTGACATGCTGCTGCTTGTAGTCAGTTTGTGCAGTCTTCTTGCAGCAGCTTACCAGGTGGTCCACTGTTTCTTCAGCTTCTTTGCATAGACGGCATGTATTGTCTGTTGCTGTCTTTTCAATTCTGGTTTTGTATACATTTGTCCTTAAGGCTTGGTCTTGTACAGCCAGAATTAATTCCTCAGTCTCTTTCTTTAACTTTCCTGCTCTTAGCCGTTTCCAGGTCTTGTTATTATCTGTTTTCCTTGCTATTTTTTTAAAAAATGTACTGGCCATGTAGCGCTTTGTCTTCCCATGCCTCAATTCTGTTCTTCATTTGGTCTTTCTTGTACACCAGTTTGGTCTCTCCAGTAGTCAGCAAGCCTTCCTGGCATATAAACTTCAGTGCATCTTCTTCGATGTCCTTCAGATATTCTTCCAAAGCCCTTTTTTCTTCTTCAACTATTTGATGTAGTTGCAACATTCCACGTCCACCTATTTGCCTTGGTAGGTAGAGTCTGTCAATGTCACTGCAAGGATGAAGGGTGTTGTTGTTGACGACGATGACGACGACGACGACGATGATGATGATGATGATGATGATGATGATGATGTTATTGTTTAGATACCTGAAGTAGGAGAGGCTGTTTCATTTTATCTCGGCTTAATAAACTGGAACACTAGTGAAACTTGGAGATTCTTTTTTCACACATACTACAAGTTTTCCATTTTTATTTTTCACTATACATAGAAGTTATGATTAATGCTTTAGCCAGTGTAGTCTGTCAATTTCAGAAAAGCCTTAATTGTTTGATTTGTTTCAATATGGTTAACCGTGGTTGACAAAAGGTGAAAAACGTGAATTATAATGAAAAATATCCAAATTTGTTTTTTTTATTCACAATATGGGAAGAACAAAGAGGCAGATGCACAATCCGAATTCTGATTCAGTTCTTGCCATATTAAGGCAAAAGCCAATATATGAACATTGCACAATATAGAACAAAATTAAAGAATAGTAAAATGATTTTTGTCATATCTTAAATGAGCAACAGAAAAACTTTCAGCATTTGTAAAGATTCTTACAAGAAAACGCTTTATTTAGTTCTTTTTTATTTGAACTGATCGGTGAAATTCATCATTTAAAAACTGCAAGCAACCAAAACACGATCTTGGTAAAATGAATATAAATCCTAATTAATCAGTCAGCCATTTAATCTACTGAATGGTGGCCCCAATTAATCATTTGCATATACATGTTTTGTATAGGTTGCAATAGTTATAAAACAATTGCCCTTTAAATGTGGAGAAAAAAATTCTTGGCCTACAATGAAGACATTCTTCCTCTAGTTATACGCAGGAGGACTGTCTCTCCCTATGGTAGATACAACTTTGCTCTTGAAGTCTTTGAAAAGTTTCTATGGCCTGTGATTTGAACCTCTTCACAAGTGGAGGTAATGTTACATAAAAGTGTGGCTACCAAAATTACACATTTCCTATACCACTTAACCCAGTGGTAGTCAACCTGGTCCCTACTGCCCACTAGTGGGCGTTCCAGCTTTCATGGTGGGTGGTAGGGGTTTGCTGTAACTCTGCTTTATAAATTTTATAAAGTAAAGTTACTTCCCTACTTTATGAATCACCATTACTGTGGAACTGGTGGGCGGTTAGAAAATTTTACTACTAACAGAGATACAAAAGTGGGCGGTAGGTGTTGTGGCCGGCAGGAGCCGTTGGAGCTGCCACCAGACTCCGACAGCGAGGGGTCTTATGAGTCGGCCCTGGAGGAGGTGGAGGACCCTGGACAGGGTGCCGACTCCGAGCAGGGCGAGGAGAGACTGGTTGGCCACCAGGTGGCGTCTGAACCTTGGATCAGTGGGGAGGAGACAAGAGTGAGTGATCCAGAAAACACCTGTGAGTTGTTCCGGGATGCACGCCGTTAAGGACTAACAAGAAACAAACTTGGCAGGCTGCATTGCTGCCAGAGTTTGTTTGCATTGCTGCCAAGTTTTGTAGGACTTGCTGCCAGAGTGCTTATCTCTTTGTTTATGTGGCTTGCAGGCAACGAGAGTCTGGACTGATTAAAAGAAACCTTCTCATTTACATTGGTTTCGGCTTTCGTTCCTGGACGGAGAAGGGGGGTCAGAACAGGTAGGTATAAAAAGGTTGACTACCCCTGACTTAACCTATAGCTAGCGCTACAGGTAGTCCTTGAGTTACAACCTTTCATTTACTGATCATTCAAAGTTACAAATACAACTGAAAAAAAATTACTTACAATCTGTCCTCACATTTATAACCATTGTGGCATCTCCTAACATTTGCCAAGACCCCTGACACCCAGATTGTAGTCCCAGGCACAAGAGTTAATTTATTTTCTCTTTATATGTACTAAGACTGTGTTTCCCTCCCACTAATTGGCCAAGTTTTCCATCTCTCAGGCTGGGGGGTCAAACAGTACGCCCCTCAGACAGGGTTCACAATTTGGGAGTCCTCCTGGACCCACAGCTGACTCTCGAACACCACTTGTTGGCTGTGACCAGGGGGGCATTTGCCCAGGTTCGCCTGGTGCACCAGTTGCGTCCCTACCTGAACCGGGAGGCCCTCACAACAGTCACTCGTGCCCTTGTGACCTCTAGACTGGACTACTGCAACATGCTCTACATGGGGCAGCCCTTGAAGAGTATTCAGAGACTTCAGCTTGTCCAGAATGCAGCCGCACGAGCGATTGTGGGTGCACCTCGGTTCACCCACGTAACACCTATCCTCCGCGAGCTGCACTGGCTGCCTATTGGTCTTCGGATACGCTTCAAGGCGCTAGTCGTCACTTATAAAGCCCTTCATGGTATTGGACCTGGGTACTTGAGAGACCGCCTGCTGCCAATTACCTCCAATAGACCGATCAGATCCCACAGATTAGGCCTCCTCCGAGTTCCATCCACCGGCCAATGCCGACTGGCGACTACCCGGAGGAGAGCCTTCTCTGTGGCTGGAACGAGCTCCCCGTGGAGATTCGAACCCTCACCACCCTCCAGGCCTTCCGCAAAGCCCTTAAAACCTGGCTGTTCCGACAGGCCTGGGGCTAAAGAGTTTTTGCTCCCCTTCTCGAATGGTATGATTGTTGTGTGTTTTTAATTTTGTATTGTTATGTCTCGTCTTTTTTATCCCCCTGTCTGTACCCCCTTCCCTGATTGAATTGTGAGCCGCCCTGAGTCCCCTTTGGGGAAAAGGGCGGCATATAAATGTAATAAATCAATCAAATCAATCAAGACCAAAATTGTGGAATTCCTTCTCCCCACACGAACTACCTATTTCACCAACATCTGCCGCTCGCAGTATGGAAGTAATTTCCCCAATAACTTGGAGGGAAAGTTCCTTCTTCTCTGAAACCAGGAACCCAGTAGCAATCTTTCTGGGTGGGGAAAAAAAATACCCCAGCAATTTGGCTTCTCATATTAAGAATTTGTGTCACCAAATGTTAATGGCAAATTCCATTTTAAAAGTGAGCTTTGGAGACGGAATAAATCTGAAGGCCATTCCTATGAGTTAAGATAGCAATAGAAAGGAAGTGGTGGTTGCGTGCACATTAAATATAGATGTGCAAAGGCATATTAGGTAAAAAGAGGGAAAGTTACTTTGCAATAAGCATGCTGTTAGCATCTTAACACAGCAATCAACTTTATTTACTGCAATAGAAATCCCACTCATTTTAGCAAGGCCAGATTATGAACAGCAGTAAACCACATTTTCCGTGTTGCGGATAGGAGGCAGGATAATATAAGCAGTAGTGAAATTAGGGAAATAAAAAGCCTTTGTTGGGGGAAAGGACAACGTTAAACCTCTCCACATTCCTCTTTGTCTCTGAGGAACGATTCTCCATCACCTTGACAGCAATGTTTTATTTCTGTGCTGTGAAGTTTATTTACTTGAATTATTAATGTTGCTTTTGTTTTTTGCAATATACTTTTTTCCCCTCCTCTTTTCATTCACCTGTCATAGTTATTTCTGATTCGCATTTCATGATGATGCAAACATCTCAAGGAAACTCTTCAGTGTCATCCCTATTTTGCTCTGTTATCAGATTGCTCTGCCTTTATGCTAAAACTACACTATTTTACCCCCACACACACCTCTGCCAATGAAGGCTGTCGATCACACCAATTCTTCTAGTGAATGGACACATGATAGAATGTAAACTACAGCTCATGTATCAACATAGTATAACTTGTACAAGCAGGAAAGCAAATATAGAACTCACTTTTCACTGCTATCCTTTTCTTTCCCACAGAGGGATGTAGTTACAGTATAATATGCCCCAAAAGTATTGGATTCTCAGGATCAAAATGAGAATAAATGGTTTTTAAAAGCAGAAATAGACATTGTCATTGGTTAATTCTAGATTCCTTCCTGTTCTGACCCCCCTCGTCCCACACCAACACACTCTGAGCCAAAGATAAGTTATGTCATTTAATTAACAGACAGACAGGTCCTTAGCAGCAACCCGGTACAATCCAGCATAGATAAGCCGTGGCAGCAATCCAGCCTGCCAAGCTCACTATAATGTTCTCCCACATTAGTTCCTGCGTTGACTTCTGCAAAAGGGGCGTGTGCACAAGCTGTCCTTTTATAGTCTGGAGAGGAACCTAATGACCACCAGCTGAGTGCAATTACTTCCTGTAATTGCGTAATTGTTCCTTACGCCTATTAGCTCTCCGGTGCCGGGCATCTAGGAACAACTCCCTTGGCTCCTCCCCACTGCTGACATCCAGATCACACTCCCTTGTCTCCTTCCCACTGGTCCAAGGTTCAGGCATCTCCTGGTGGCCAACCAGCCTCTCTGCGCCCTGCTCGGAGTCGGAACCCTGTCCAGGGTCCTCCACATCCTCCAAAGCTGACTCATAGGCCCCCTCGCTGTCAGAGTCTGGTGGCAGCTCCAACGGCTCCTGCTGGACCACAACACCTCCCTATGGCTATTCTTCTATATCCTTTTGTCTCAAGTTGAATAAAGTTTTTTGGAGAAAAAGGACACTTTTTAGGATTTCAGTTTCTTCCTTTATATATGTAAGAAATGCTGACTTCCAAATTCCTTTGTTTTAGCTATTCTAAAGACACCCAAGGGAGTTGGTTCTACCAGTCCAGTGGTGTAGTCCAGCCTTGTGCTAAACCAATAAACAGTTTAACCCAGAGTTAAAGTCCAATACTGTTGACTGAGCAGACTAACATGGCTCTATAAATTTAAATAAAGTGCAATTCTGAAAAAAACCAGCATTTAACTTCACTAGCCACTAATTGCTTTCACCACTCTGCAAAATTTTCCTGTCATCTTCTGCTATCTGGGTAGATGTGTCAGACATGAAGAATCAGGAACACACATTAAGTTCTAATTAAGCTGATTTATTGCTCATGCTATACATAAGAATCCAGTCAACTGATGGTCAGCACTAAATTGGCGTAGAAAAGAGTTAGCAGAATTCAAAAGGGGTTGGACTTACACAGCTTGTGGGGAACATAACAACTCTAGGCTGATTCCTTCCTTGACTCCACCCACAAGCTGTGCTTGTCCTTCTACAAATATAGACCATGTAGAAAACTATTTGTTTGCTGACGGAGAAAAATCAGTAACATACAGTAATATGTCTTCTATAATTTTATTATCATAACACATTAAGCCAAAAAAAATCTCTCATTAATTAGTATGATGGGCATTCAACTCATCGTACTGCATAGTTCTTTCATCATATATTTACCATGTAATCTAAGTCTACAGAAGCTGTTGTTTTGAATTTACAAAAAGAAAGTGGAATATCCACCCTATGAGAAGTCTCAGCTATGCATTATAATTTCTCTAAACTACTAATAGCAGTTACTCAGGACCAGATGACGTAATAAACCTTAAAACTTGAATTAAAGATCTTCCCCTTAAAGAAAGGGGATAAAATGACTGTATACATCTCATGAACTGGACTCTGTAGCAGACAAATTGTTTCATATTGTAGAAATAGCTATCATTCATATTTTATTTATTTATTTATTATTTATTTATTAATTAGACTTGTATACCGCTTTATAGGGCTTTCAGCCCTCTCTAAGCGGTTTACAGATTTTTTAGCAAATTGAGTCAGCAACTTGCCCCCACAGTCTGGGTCCTCATTTCACCCACCTTGGAAGGATGGAAGGCTGAGTCGACCTTGAGCCGGTGAGATTTGAACCGCTGAACTGCAGATCACAGTCAGCTGAAGTGGCCTGCAGTACTGCACCCTAACCACTGCGCCACCTCGGCTCTTTTAACATTCAAGTGAGCCCAGGGAGTCTTAAAATGTCAGATGACCAAAGGTAAATGTGCCCTTAGGTCAAGATCAATATTATGCAAATTTCTTGTGCTGATGTGATTTTGTTAATGCCTTGTTCTGGAGCTTTTTTCAACTTCCCAGTCTACCCAACTGCCCTATATTTCCCTTTGATCTCTCATCTAAACCCTAACCACATTCATCCAAGCCCAGAGAAGGTCAGCCAAATGCTACCACTCGCTTCAACTGTGTTTGACCAATGGTTTGGCTGATGACAACACAACTTGCTAGATTCCTAATTGCAATAGGGATCTGGGTTTTAAAAGATATCTCTCTAGCAAGATGGTGGTTTCATTCTTTAGGAGTTATTAAACTTTAATCAGCTCACTAGTTTCATGCAGCAAAACCGTATTTTAGAAAATCTCCACACATTTAGGACTCATCTGTGTGACACAGTTGCTTGTCTTGTGTGCTCAAATCTCTAGAAAATATAAAGTTTAGAGAAAAGGAAGGCAGATGTAGAAAAATGTGTAAGCTGCTATCATGCTTCTTAGGTGACTTAAACTGAATTGGCTACTATGTATTTAAGGAACCCTGTATCCTATGCAGCCTTGCAGCCAAAGATTATATAAAATATATGGGAATTCCTTCATGAAGTTCTCTTAGGATACAATTCTATGCAGACATATACCAATACCTACTGTTTGTGTATTTGTATGTTGGACCGGGAGGCACTCCAAATGGTCACTCATGCCCTCGTCACCTCAAGACTCAACTACTGTAATGCACTCTACATGGGGCTGCCCTTGAAAAGTGTTCGGAGACTACAATTGGTCCAGAATGAAGCCGCGCAAGCGATATTGGGTGCACCTAGATACACCCATGTTACACCTATCCTCCGTGAACTGCACTGGCTCCCTATTGGTCTCTGAACACGCTTCAAGGTGCTGGTTATTACCTTTAAAGCCCTACATGACTTAGGACCTGGATATCTCCGTGACCGCCTCCTGCAACATACCTCCCAGCGCCCAATAAGATCGCATAGGGCTGGCCTCCTCCGGGTACCATTGACTGCACAATGTCGTCTGGGGAGGGCCTTCTCTGTAGCTGCCCCGGGCCTCTGGAACGATCTACCCCCTGAGATCCGGACCCTCCCCACTCTCTCGGCCTTCCAAAAGTCTGTTAAGACCTGGCTGTTCCGGCAGGCCTGGGGCTGCTGATCTTGATTGACCTTCAGCCCCATTAAGAACGCGTGCATGTTGTGTCCTTTTTTTTTAAATTCGTTCTGTCCTATATTTTAAAATTTCTTTAATATTTTCTTTTTAAACTGTTTTTATGTAAGCCGCCCAGAGTCCTCCGGGATTGGGCGGCATACAAATCCATTAAAATTGAAATTGAAATTGAAGTTGGATTGTAAACAGTGAAACCAGTAAGCCAGTGAAGTTCACTTAACACATGCCTGGATCCAAGCTCTCATTAATTTAATCTATTTATCTAGCAAAACAGTCATCTTCAAATAATATATTTAATTCCGAAAAATGCCTATAAATCCCATATACTGTATATTCCAGAATAATTCTTAGAAAATTCAAATGAGAGAAAGTCGCAGTCCAGTTCATTGTCTGGAAGCATATTCTTCTAACCTAAATAATCAAACAGTAAAGTATATCCTGGGAGCTGCAAGGGACCACTTTTGTGGCAACAACTTTCTGTGACAACCTGTGCAAATTCTGAAGATGCCCTAAAATGGTTGATGATCTCTGTTCAAAATCAGTGTTCAATCAATTGATAAAAAAGACCTCAGAAATATGTTTCACAGTTTGATCCTAATTCTGGTAGAAGGCAATGGGGGGGGGGAAATTAAACTCTACTCCTTTCTATGTTATGTGACCTTTTAAAACTCCTGTATGTTTATATGCGTGTGTACACCACAGATTTCTCTCTGTATCTGTTGGTCTACATCTCTATCATCCATCCATCCATGCATCCATCCATCCATCCATCCACCAACCCACCCACCCACCCACCCACATACATACATACATACATACATACATACATACATACATACGGTGGGATTCAAATAATTTAACAACCGGTTATCTGCCCTAATGACCAGCAGGGTAGGCAGGGCTTAGTGGTCATGTGACTGGGTGGGCATGGCCAACTCAATGTCACTCAGGTCGATGGGCGCTTCGCCTTAGCTGTTAGAATGTAATAAGGGTTAACCAGCGAGGCAATTTCTGTAAGCAAGGCAATAAAAATTAGTTAGAAACAACAGCAGAATGTTTCCTTCCTGCCTTCCTTATAGGATTATCCTTGTAAAGTGGGGAAAAAACAAAATAAAATTTCTTCCAATAACTGGTTCTCTGAACTGCTTAGAAAGTTAACAACCGGTTCTCCCGAATCGGTGCGAACTGGCTGAATCCTACCACTGCTACCTACCTACCTATCTATCCTTCTCAAAAGCAATATTGGGAAACCATACCCACAAACACAATGCTATTTCAAACAGGTAGACCCATTGGAAAAGTAAAATAAAAACACACATCTTTTTTTCTCTTCTCCTATGCCTTTGATTTTTCAGAAGGATGAAATGAAAGGGACAGTGATACATATTTTAAGCTCTGTGACTCCAGAATCTTTAGAATAAAGAGAGGGGTTTTTAAAATTAAAAAAAAAAACCTCTTTGAACTCCAAAAAGGTCCCAGTATCCTTCTTTTTGCACAACCACCTGATAAAGAAAATTAAGCTCAGTGAAGAGACCAGCTGGATTTTGCCATTGAACGTCATCTGACCCAACATCACAGCATCATTTCCAGGCACTCTGGATGCACCATGTGCTCTGTCACCAGCTCCTCCTGGACCTGATCTCTTATCTCGTAGAGATTTCTTTTCTAGTCAAAAGTCCTGAGAAAGTAACCATTCCAGGCCTCGCACTGGAGTGTCTCTTTGTACTCTCAGAAAGCCTATAGCCTAGCAGGCTACATCAAGTTGATTAAAGTGGTACTAGAGACAGTTACTAAGGTTCTTATTCTGCCCTTAGATTAAAGACAAGACAGTGTTCCTTCTTTCAAGAGGGGCATCCCTCCTCCCCTCTCTCATACAAAACTTCAACTTTCAAAAGGGGTCAGTAAAAGGCAACAGCTCTCATGAAACAAAGAAGAGTGGGGGGGGGAGGCTTTTATGGCAAATGATTTCTAATTTCTCCTTTCTTCCCAAAAGGCAGCAGTTATGGTGCCAGAAATATAACAAGCCATCAGGAGGCCTTGATGGATAGCTTCTAAGGAAGACTTTGTAGAGAGAGCTTCTGACAAATGCAATCATTTTCCCTTAGAAAGAAAGAAAAATGATGCTCCAAAGAGAAATGCTTATTCTATCAGCCTTGAAATGATATTTTTTTGATGGGGTGGGGAGGACATGACTCTAGCAGAAAGGACCATAATTCTAGCTAGGTAAATATAATGGCTTGGGAATTTATTTTTGTTTCTTCTATGGTGGATGATTAGCAAGGAATGGATTTGCTGGAAGAGGAAGGGTTGATTACCTGGTATGAGCTTTATGGGATCTGTCAAACCAATACTAAAAAAAAAACTTTACGTAAATCTTTGAATAATTGCAAGATACAGACTTTTTCATTTACAAAAAAGTGGTCATCAATTAGGCCAGATATTGTCACTTATTCCTCTGTTTGCCCTGAAATCACTTCTCAGTCAAAAATACCACTTCAGTCACAGTATAGAGTGTTACAATCAACAACCTGTCCTCAATATTAGCCAGTGAGTTACGTGACCCGACAAATGCGCGAACGTCAAAAGCGTGCCGACAAAACCGCGGCGCTAAAACCGCGATGTCAAAAGCGCGCCGACAACAGCGCCCCGACAAAAGCGCGCCAACAGAAGCGTGATTTAAGTTAAGGTAAGGTTTAGGGTTAGGTTTAGGGTTAGGTTTAGGGTTAGGTTTAGGGTTAGGTTTAGGGTTAGGTTTAGGGTTTGGTTTAGGGTTAGGGTTACAGCGCGCTTCTGTCGGCGCGCTGTTGTCGGCGCGCTTCAGCGCTCATTCGTCGGCGCGGTTTTGTCACCGTGGTTTTGTCACTGCGGTTTAGTCAGGCGCGCTTTTGTTGTTTGCGCATTTGTGGTGGAACCAGTGAGTTACTTTATTGACAGTTCCCTTGAGTTCAAACTTACTTTTCTTCCTGAAGGACATGGGTGGTATATAAGGCAGTTTATTTGCCATTGCTTATTTTACCCACACAGCATGTTGGAAGGCAGCATGTTGATACTTCGGGATCAACCAATTCATACTTTTTATTTAATGTGTTTTTCATCGCTGAATGGAGATTTTCAGCTTGGCACTGTGTAGTTGCAGCCCGATACCCCATGGCTATCTCTAACTACATTCTGACTCTTTTTTGTGATATACCTCATATAAACTATATGGCAAACCAAACATTTGGCTACATGGCTAAAATATTACCACATGTTTTGCAAACAAAGTGAAAAACACACACACACACACATAGGCCAAAAAACTGCTTCATTCAGAGACAAATAATGAAGAGAATTTTCTATTCTATTTATCTCAGAGAATAACCCTGTTATTTCATAAACATGTACATTTTATTATAGGTTGTTCCGTCTAATCTAGGATTCTTCCAAAAAGCAGTTATTCCCTCTCCCTCTCCCTCCTCCTTACTTATACACATATTCTGTAGGACTTTCAGCTCAGAGCTACTATAATTGTTTTCTTTTTTAAAATATGAATTTGTTTATTTTAGACTTAAGTATTTTGTATAATTGACTAATGTTGTTGGTTCCACCACAAAACCGCGGTAGACAAAAGCGCGGTGGATGAAAGCGCATATGTGACGTCATCACAGCGCGATGAAAAAGATCAAAAAATGTAAAAATAAAGCGAAAACCTTACCCTAACCCCCCCAAACCTAACCCTAAACCTAACCCTAAACCTAACCCTTAACCTAACCCTAAACCTAACCCTAAACCTAACCCTTAACCTAACGAAAAACCTAACGCTAACCCTTAACCTAACGCTAAACGTAACGCTAACGCTGTAAACCTAACCCTAACCCTTAACCTAACCCTAACCCTAACCCTAAACCTAACCCTTACCTTTATGTGAATCGGCTTGCTGTAATTTAATTTTTATTTCAATTTTTCGATCTTTTTCGTCGCGCTGTGATGACGTCACATACGCGCTTTCGTCGACCGCGCTTTTGTGGAACGCGGTTTTGACGGGTCACGATGTTGTTATAGTACATCAGAACTTTAAGAATGTTAAATGTAGTAATAGATAATTTGGCTAGGTAGCATATTGTTTCATATATTTTTTCAAATAATAACTATATGACCATTGATTACTTTCTGAATTGGGGATGTATAAATTAAAGCTATGTTGTGCTCTTTGTGTATCCCAAACTGTTATATAATCATCTTTGACTATTCCAGGGCTATTTTGTATTTCTTATGTTTGGAACGCTGCTAAAACAAATAGAACTATATAACCCTCAATGGCCAACGGCATAATATGCATTCAAAGACAAATTGACATCTGTAAATCACGCAACCTGGAATTATGCCAAGTTAAGAGTCCAACCCAGACGCTAATGTATGTTTTATAGTCTTGTAAATATTATCCAGGAGGAGGGGGGGAGGGAGGGAGAATAAGAGAAAGAGAAGAAGCGAAAGCAAAGAGCCTGCAATTTCTACCAGTGAAATGGCTTCAAATAGGCTGCCATTAACTTTTGCAACTTGAGTAGGTGCCTGCAAAGGGCCAGGTGGTGTTTATGCAGATGACTGAGCATGTTACAATGTGTTTTTCCTTTTGGATAAAACATTAGTGTATCAGATGTGACAAATCAGATGTTCATCTTCCACACCCCTGCATTATTTTACATTGAGAATTAGATAATGTGCTGGCTTAGCTTTTCACTGAGGCTTTTCCCTCCTCCTCTCTTATTTCTTGAGGTTAAGTTTATATATAAAGTTCTCCTGACACTCTGCATAATCGTGGCTGAACAATCAAGCACAAGCTGGCAAGATACCTGAGTGAACCTAACACCTACCGAAATTGTGTCTTTTGTACTAGATGGCATTGGCACTTTAATAGCCCAAACACAATAACAATGAGACAATGAGCAAAGGGAATTAGAAATGGGCTATTTCTCCCACCCGTGCCAAGATACCGTGGCACGACAAAACCGCGCTCGTCAAAATAGCGGTGATAAAACCGTGTCGCTAAAGCCACGACGTCATCACCGCGACGTCATCACCGCCGCGACAACAGCGCAGCGACAGAAGGGCGCTTTAAAACAGCGCGGTGGCAGAAAGCCGATTTAAATTAAGGTAAGGGTTAGGATTAGGTTTAGGGGTTTGCTTTAGGGTTAGGGTTAGGTTAGGGTTAGGTTTAGGGTTAGGTTTAGGGTTAGGTTTAGGGTTAGGTTTAGGGTGCTGAGTGCTTCGGAAGATGCGGATTTGCCCTCCGCGGTTATGTCATCACGGTAGGGTCACCTTTTTCCTTAGCGCTTCGGACGGCGCGGATTTGCCCTCCGCACTTATGTCGGCGCGGATAAGGGCTTCGCGGTTTTGTGGTGGAACCCCAAGATAAAGACATGTACAGAGGGACACAGAAATATGGTATCAGGCTTTGGCAGGGTGTGTTCTTTCAGCATAGGTTGGCATGATCAACACCCACAGGCAACAGATTTGCTTTGCAAAAATTCAGCAAGGACAGCAATGATATCCTAGTTCAGTGATGGCAAATTTATGGCAAGCGTGACACAGGTGGCACACAGAGGCCTCTCTGCGGGCACGCCAGCCATCACTCCAGCCCAGCGCCACCGTGCATACGTGCGTGCCTCCCACCTGGGCCAGCTGCTTTCTGGGTCTCTGCCTTGCAAAATAGGCTCCGGGGACCTGCGGGGATGCGTGCGCACATGCACGGGGATGGGATGCATGTGCGGGGGGAGCGCGCATTGCATTTGGGGGTTTGCATGAGTGCACGCTCCCCCGCAACCTGTTTTGGGCCTGGAAGGCCTCCTGCACCACCCTGGAAACCAAAACAGGGCACTGCATGTGGCACCACCCCATGTTGGGCCCGGAAGGCCTCCTGCATCAATCTGCAAGCCAAAATGGGGCACGGGGAGGGGGGGGCACATGTGCCATGTGCACCCGATTTTGGGCCTTGAAGGCCCTCCTGCACTAACCTGGAAGCCAAAAATGGGCAAAGGGGCCAGGGCGCATGTGTGGCATTGCACACATTCATTGCATTTTGGTGGTTGGCACAAGCGCACTTTAGGCACTCGGCATCAAAAAAAGTTAGCCATCACTGTCCTAGTTTCTTCCTGAGAAATTGCATGTGATTCCTAAGGGCTTGGGAATGCTGGTTCAAGTCCTTACTCTGAGCTTCCCCAAGAATCCTCTAGTTTAGTGAAATCCCCTTTCCACTTACCCAAACCCACTATAATAAGAGTTGCAATCAAATGCATTCATCGGCCAGCCATTGTCAACCTTGTGAGGTAGACCGGGCAGGAAGCACAGATTGATGGTGATTGATAAGTAGAAATGTTAACATCTCTTAGATTGTCTTAGATGCTTAATGTTTATTTTCTTAGCACGTAATTAACTAATTTGGGATTGAGGGAAAAGACTTATAAATCTTATTAATAAATCATTGTTTAAAGTTGGCTATAAAGGTATAATATTGTGTGGGCCTGTGGAGAGGAGAGGTGAGATAAACAGTAAATAACTTTTAGTCAACTACAATAATAACAAAGAAATGTTAATGGATAATATCTAATGATACATACAGGTGTGTTATTGGGGGGGGGGAATGCTTAGATATCTTACTTAACTGAATTTGCTTTAGAATATGTCATAAAGCTGTAATGTTATTGGAGATCTATTGAAACTGCACATGAATGCCAGTAGGTGGTTATGTCTTTAAATATAAATGATTCTAGATAAAAACATGTTTAAATAAGGGTAATTAAATGAGAATTGTGGTACAGGGATAGTAAAATACACAATTTTTCTTTCTTGACTTAAAATGTATAACTTGATTTGAATGAAGTATATGTAAGGATGGTGGAAGAAAAGCACAGAATATATTTGTAACCAATCGATACGCTTTCTACAAGATGTAACGAAAGATGATTCTTTTATTTTGTGTTTTTGTTTGGTTCCACCACAAAACCGCGTTCGACTAAATGGCGCTCGACGAAACCGCGTAGCTGACATCATCACGACAACAGCACGGAGAAAAAAGCACACTGTAAACGCTAAACCTAAAATTAACCCCTAAACCTAAACCTAACCCCCCTAAACCTAATCCTAAACCTAACCCTAAACCTAACCCTAAACCTAACCCTTAACCTAACGCTAAACCTAATCCTAACCCTTAACCTAACCCTAAACCTAACCCTAACCCTTAACCTAACCCTAAACCTAACCCTAACCCTAACCCTAACCCTTAACCTAACCCTAAACCTAAACCTAAACCTAAACCTAAACCTAAACCTAAACCTGAACCTAAACCTAAACCTAAACCTAAACCTAAACCTAAACCTAAACCTAAACCTAACACTTACCTTAACTTGAATCGGCTTGCTTTCAAAGCGCTATTTAAAGCGCCCTTCTTTCTCCGCGCTCGCTGTTGTCGCCCTGTTGATGACATCAGCGACGCGGTTTAATCGGGCGCGCTTTAGTCGAGCGCGGTTTTGTCGTGCCACGTTTTTGTTTAACTAAAACAATAAAAAAATTCAAAAAAAGGAAGCATAGACAGATAAGCTAATTCTCATTTTATTGTAAAGTTTCATTAACAGACTTTTGAGAATCTGAATGTATATCTCTTCCTCCACTCCCTTTACAGTTCAAGAAACTAGTTAGGGTCCCATCTGAGCCAGTTACCACATCCACATTCATGCTGCAGGGTAAGTTGTCTATTATCTGACCCTTGGTTGTGTCTCTGTTCTGTCTCCCAAGGTCATTCCCACATATCAGTCAGCCATTTCTTTCAAAACATGAATTACAGATAGGTCTCAATGAATCCTATAGAATGGTGTCTTATTCAGATTCATACTATTCAAAGTTATAGTTCTATTTAAAAAATTGTGATTTCATCCAGCTTGATGGAAATAGGAAATGATTTTTTAAAAAAATTGCTTATGTATATTATTGAAATATTGCAATAAAGTATAAAAAATTACTTTAAATTTTTGGTTAACAAAGCCGCATTATATTCATGGTAAACTATTGTAAGAAAAATAATGCTGATATGTTTGTGACATGCTTTTAATCAAAAAAATTGTCCAAATGTACCAATCTACAGCAGGGTCTTATTTTGTCATTAAAACACATACAAAGGTGTGACTCAGCAGAAGTTTGCTGTGAGTTGAGTCAGGATGCAGGAATAACAATGCAGCTGGGGCTCGTTAGTGTCGTCTTCTGGAGATAAAAGGACTGATGGTGCCACGCCCTGGTTGCAGAAGTCAACGTTCATTCATTCGTTCGTGGTTCATCGTTCATCGTTCATCAGTCGTGGTTTGTTTGTGAAAGGCACTTGGATAAGTGATTTGCTTTCTGTAACCCTAATTCGAAGAGACACTTGGATAAGTGATTTGCTTTCTTTCTGTAAACCTGGTGTTGCTGTAATTAGCTCTTTGTTTTTGCATTCTGCTGCGTAATCTTTTTTGCCAGAGACTTTATTTATGTTTATTTTTGGGCTCGCAGCCAGCATGAGCCAGGACTGATAAAGTTATTTCCTTTTAAGTCTGTCTGACTGTCATCTGTGAACGAGCGAAGAAGGGGGGTCAGAACACAAAGGTTTCAGTAAAGTAATGCATGCAGTCTCCCAAGTTCCATCCTTCCAATGTGTGTGCTTGTTTATTGTGGTGTTTATCAATACATTCAACAAGTTGTCAATAGTAAAGAGGCAAGGAAAGACATTAATCTGTGAGAGTGGAAAAACTGGATTCCACAGAATTCAGAATTAATTATTGTCATTTTCATGGTTGGATTAGCATCTGGGAGAAATAACTTCCATAACATAGGAATAGAGTTCTAACTGGACCAATTTCTAACCTAATTGGACAGAAACCTTGGACATGGTTTTATAGTATATGTTTCTGCCTTCTGTCTCTCAAACCTTCTTCAGTTGTGTTTGTGTGTATGATCAGCTTATTAAGCAGTCCTGAGAAACATAGAATATGCAGTAAGATAACTACACCTGGGACATTAAGTGGCATAGAGAGCTCCTATAAGTACTAGAGAACTGTTGAATCTGGAAAACATTACCCTTAATGCAAGAAGATAGCTCCATCTTCAAATAGAGCGATGCTGATGGATTGAGAAATCCAAAACAAATGTAGATAATCAGCCCAGGAAAATGGGTTTCCTCTTATCTTTTTCCCTTTGTAACTCAATAATCCATGTACATTAAATAAAAGTGTAGGCTAATTACATGAATCTCAAACTCATGTAAGTCTTTTTCTTCTAAATTGGAATGGAGAAAATCTTTAGCCTTGTATTTTTATGAATAAGTAGCATGTTTCATTTTGCCAGGCCAAAATAAATTCTCACATAGTCCAAAAAGATACTCATTCGCTAGCAAAAATAAAGCTATGGAGAAAGATTATCATGTCTATTTAATCACTGTTGGGGGGATCGATATAGCAGCAGGTCTAAACATTTAATTAGACAGCAGAAGTGTAAAACAGGACAGGAACATTAAGGAGATTATTAGGATAAGCTTTGTGCCAGAAAAGCATTGTAATAATGGAACCAACAAACTAGAGAGTAGTAAGAATTTCCTTTTAATAGAGACCGAGCATCCATTTATTGGGAGTGCTGTAGATCCTCATTTTGTACATCAAGCAATAAACCAGATGATGTGCTCTAATGTGCTATTTCTAAAAAAATTTAAAGCCATAATTCTATGGAAATTCAAGTAAAAATGTCACATATAAGTCTAAACTGAAATCCCAAAACAGTATATGAGATTTCAGGTTACATCCTGGGGCTGGATTATAATTATACTCTTCTTTCCCAAATTATTCAAGAACAAGGTGTCATAGATTAACATATATCGGTATATGTGTAGGTTTTTGTGTGTAATATTATGTATACTTCCAGCTGAAGCCAGGATGGTAAGATCAATTTACCCTTTTTCTAGACATGGTTTCAGGCTTAGATGTTATGCCCCTGGTGATTTACATCTTACAGAATAACAGAGTTGGAAGGAACCTTGGAGGTCTCCTAGTCCAACCCCCTGCTCAGGCAGGAAATGTTATACCACTTCAGACAAATAGTTGTCCAATCTCTTGTTAAGAACCTCCAGTGTTGGAGTACCCGCAACCTCTGGAGGCAAATTGTTCCACTAATCTGTTCCACTGTTCCACTAAACTGTCCTGTCAGGAAATTTCTCCTTAGATCTAGGTTGCTTCTCTCCTTGATTAGTTTCCATCTATTGCTTCTTGTCCTGCCCTAAAGTGCTTTGGAGAATAGCTTGCCTCCCTCTTCCTTGTGGCAGCCCCTTGGATATTGGAACATTGCTATCATGTCACCCCTACTCCATATTTATTAGACGAGGCATACTCAATTCCAGCAACCATTCTGTTATTGTTTTAGCCTCCAATGCCGTAATCTTCTAAACACCCATCATTGTGTTGATATAACAAAAAAGAGCAGAGACTTTTTAATCACTTCAACAGTGTCTGGATAATATAGAAAATACTATAATAGTGTAATAGGGAAATATAATAATAATAGAAGAGGATTTTGCAGCTTTCAACTACAAGCCTAGTCATGCTTACTTGAGAGTAAACACCACTGGATTGATGAAGTATTTGAATCAAGATTCACAATATTTCTAGGTTGT
Organism: Thamnophis elegans; assembly: GCF_009769535.1. NCBI lineage: Eukaryota > Metazoa > Chordata > Lepidosauria > Squamata > Natricidae > Thamnophis > Thamnophis elegans. Next base: position 13,174,165 of record NC_045545.1, on the reverse strand, counting down.
CTTATCTAAACCAACTTTAGATACATTTGAAGAATTAATTTTTAGATGCACTTAAGAGTCAACCTGGAGGATTACAACCTCAGTGCCCATCCAGCATATTTAAAGCGTATAAAAGTAGATCAAACATTAGTTGGAGCAAGATGTATCTCTTTAAAGGAAGAAAGAACAAATACTATGCTGTTGAAAAACAGAAAGAAAATGAAATTTCCAGTCTGAAAAACTTAACCATAACCCATGCTATAGCAATGAGTACACAAGAGATGAACTGTTCATCTTTGCATGAAACATAATTAAATATTTTCATGAAGTGCTGTATTCCCTGTAACTGAATTATTGCCATTAAATTGATTTGTGTCAACTTGTAATATCATCACGACTACATTGCTGAATATATTGGCAATCTGAGCATTATTATTTTTAGGTTAAGTATATGTATTGTGTGTGTAAGTTCCAAGAGGCACTTTGGCATAAGAAGAGCAATTCATTTTCAAAGGGGTCTGTGTGTGCTCAATCTAATGCCTGGATACTAGAAAGCAGTATACAATTAGATTTTTTTTATTAGGAATTTAAAATGGCCATAGCACTAAATTAGAACACGGGATAATGGAAGTGGTCAAGAAGTGGTCTTTGAAGAAGAGGGAACAGGGGAGACAACTGTAAATGTCACTGTCACTGTGACATGAATTTAATCTAGGATCACCTATGACACTGTAAAATCAAGATTTCTGTAAATTGAATATCAGTGTGGTTGCTCTGTAGCAATACTTTCAAAGAGTTGAACTGTGTACTTGCCCGCCTGGTGGTGCTAATAACTATTGGTGAAATGTTTCAAGGTCTTTACTTTCACTTCTTATAGTTCTTACATCAGTAGATCTATAGTCTACTGTCAATACAAATAGACAACTCTCAACCCACCTTAAACTGTGCTTAGACAGAAGGCCTTCCTCTGACTGTCATTCCCAATGCAGGCCTGCTCTCCAAGAATTGTTCAAATGGATGATCATCTTTTGAACATGGGGCTGCCCTTGAAAAGTGTTCGGAGATTACAATTGGTCCAGAATGCAGCCGCGCGAGCGATATTGGGTGTACCCAGATACACCCATGTTACACCTATCCTCCGTGAGCTGCACTGGCTCCCTATTGGTCTCCGAACACCCTTCAAGTTGCTGGTTATCACCTTTAAAGCCCAACATGGCCTAGGACCTGGATATCTCCGTGACCGCCTCCTGCAACATACCTCCCAGCCCCCAATAAGATCGCACAGGGTGGGCCTTCTCCGGGTGCCGTTGACTACACAATGTCGTCTGGCGGCTCCTCGGGGGAGAGCCTTCTCTGTAGCTGCCCCGGCCCTATGGAACGATCTACCCCCCGAGATCCGGACCCTCCCCACTCTTTTGGCTTTCCGAAAGTTTGTTGGCTGTTCCGGTAGGCCTGGGGTTGCTGATCTCTGATTGAGCTTCAGCCCCATTAAGATTGAGTGTATGTTGTGTCCTTTTTTTAATTCGCTCTGTCCTGTATTTTAACTCTTTTAGTATTTTGTTTTTAAACTGTTTTTATGTAAGCCGCCCGGAGTCCTTCAGGATTGGGCGGCATACAAATCTATTAAAATTGAAATTGAATTGAAATTTTGAAAAAAGACACATGGCCATTGTAGATGCTTTCTCGGCCTCTCTCTTCTCAATACATGGTGCCAGGTGAATGCTTTTCTTTTGTGAACCATACTGTAGTGCCAAGAAAGTATGCTAGAGAAAAGCAGGGTATGATCCTTCCTGGAAGTATGCCACAGAATCTTTCTTAGGAACCACTTCTTCTGCAATGAATGAGAAAAGCTAGCTTTGCAGAGTCTAGATTGTTTCTCAAAGCTGCCCAGAATCATTTTGGATCATTAGATGGCTAAGATGTTAAAAAAATGAATTGCTTCTGCTGGTGAGGAAAGTCGTGGTCACCTAATTCACACACACACACACACACACACACACACACACACAAACACAAACACGCATTTAGAGTCAGCCATAATAGTGCTCTTAACGTGACTTCCAATCCAGAGAATGAATTGAACTAATTGTAAGATTTCCGCATTGCATTCAACAAAGGCCATCATTCTGTACTTAACATCAGTGCCATTATAAGTATGGACATATGCACAAGCGGACCATTTTGGATAAATATGAATATGTATTTTTACCAAATAGTTGCATGGGGTATATCTAGCAATAATATAATTTTTTGCACTGTAAGCAGCCCGCAATCTTGTTAGGATATTTTTTATAAAATACCCATACAAGTATTTATTTATGTGCAAGATGGTAAGAAAATGTTTCTTTCTCCCCCCCCCCCGCCCCGCTCTACACCCCAGTTATTGTATTTTCCTAGATCCAAATCTGAAATGTGTAGTGTTACTGGGGGCTGTGAGTGGCGGGGGGGGGGGGGTAATGAAACAGCCATCCCATTATCTCCCTGCGACTTCAGAAAAAGAAAGTTAGCCAGGGTATCAGCCGTTCAATATGAGATAGCCAATTTGGCAAAGCCTGGCAGGTCTCAGCATGTCTAACTATGATTTCTGCTAACTGGTCACAGCCTTCTGTTTTCACACCTTTTTTGCACTAAATGATTAGAAGTGATCACTGTCCCTAGGACGTCATTGTTTAAAATACTAATAAGCCAGGCGCCAAGAGAAGGAAATATCAAAATACCTTTCTGCTTATCCCCCTCTTTCTCTCACTGTTTGTGTTATGGCAAGTGCCTGCAAATGCATCCCATTAGCTTTACTTCAAACGATATAATCAGAGATGCATCCGGCGTTTTTAACTGCTGAGGGAGCAAATCAGCCAACTGCCCAAGCTTTCCACCTGAATCATTGCGAGTGTCCACTCACAATGATTCCCTTCAAGGATCCACTTCCTGCCTCTCTGATTCTTGCCCTGCATAAAGTGGCAGAGTGTGCTCATCCAAACTGGTTAAAAAAAAGCTGTTTGCCAAGGAGGACGAGGAGGAGCAAGCCAGACCCCCAAGCTTCGCTAATAAATAGTTCTCAGAAATATCAGCTCTCAATTTACTACTTGTACACAATGGGCCAGTCGAAACTTGTAGGATGATCCAATTTGCCACAGCTCTTGTTTTCAGTCTTTGTGAAGCTACGTGGTGAGCACCGCAGGAGCGGTGCGTTTCTCTCCCTTGAGTCAACCAGCGGGGTTTTGTTTCCTGCTGGTCAAAAAAAAATATCAGCTGGCTTGGAGAGCCTAATTATCAACGTAAAATTAAATTCAGGACAAGAACATGACCAGGAGTCACCCTTGCAACCTCTCTCCTTCATGCGGGCGGTTGTTAGTCCCAGGTTATTTTGTTACCAAAATGTATTTGAGGAGCTGTGCATTAGGGAGGATGAAAGGCTTATAAACCCGATGATCCAAATGGATAATTGATTTTGACACCTTGCAAATTTCCTCTTCTGCTTTATTGGCAGAGTGAGGCGCATTGTTCTAATTACCAAAGACTATCTCAAAAATTAGCAAATGATCAGGGAGTTTCTAATTAGGAATTGTTAAGCCAAGCTTAGCTCAACATTGTTCTATAATTCACAGACCTTGGGGAGTCTTATTTCCCAACATACTTTTTTTTTTTAAAAAAAAAAGACTCCTAGCTTTGGTGCCAATATGATAAAGAAGGAGGGAGCTTTAAAAAGAAAACCCTGAGTATCTGATCTAAATGAGGAAAGTGGGATTAAACAAGCATTGGATTATTCAAACATAAAAAGACAGGAGTGTGGGCAGCAGTAGTTTATTGGAACTCAAGAATTTTTAACAATACAACAAACTGTTTTTGTTTTAACTGAAGAATCATTCAGTAAACATTTCTTTATTTTTTTTATTCTGACTGTAGAATATTGAACAAGCTGCAATTAGCTGGAATCATATCAAATAAACCCTGGATTAAGACCAGAATTGCTGGGTTCAATTAATTTACCAAGCTAAACAAGCTATTTTATGACTCTACCCAATGTGTGAACCCACCAAGGGATAGCTTCTCCAAAATTTCGTAGACAATCATTGCGGGACATTAATTGCATCTTTTTACTGAAGCCCTGGTGGTGCAGTGGTTAGAATGCAGTACTGCAGCCTAACTCTGCCAACACAGGAGTTTGATCCTGGCCAGGCTCAAGGTTGATTTAGCCTTCTATCCTTCCGAAGTGGGTAAAATTAGGACCCAGATTGTTGGGGGCTTCTAGAAAACTTAGAATAAAACATGCTAGGCTTTAAGTTGTAAAGACATCAATGAATGCATCTTAATGGGGACTCCAGATTGCACTTTCAGCATCAGGAATAGCATATAAATATTTGTTACCTCCCTGTTTATCCACATATGAATAAACCCACGGAGGATTTCCAACTGCTGTTAAAAGTTTAGCCCAGCTTAGCTTCAGGTATAGGGCAATTTAACTTGCAAGTAGTCATTGACTTACAACAATTTATTTAGTGAGAGTTTCAATGGCACTGAAAGAAATGACTTCTGACTGATCCACGCACTTACGACTGCCATAACCATCCCCATGGTCACATGATCAATAGCAGTTAGACTTATATACCGCTTCATAGGGCTTTCAGCCCTCCCTAAGCGGTTTACAGAGTCAGCATATCGCCCCCACAATCTGGGTCCTCATTTTACCCACCTCGGAAGGATGGAAGGCTGAGTCAACCTTGAGCCGGTGAGATTTGAACAGCTGAACTGCAGATAATAGTCAGCTGAAGTGGCCTGCAGTACTGCACTCTACCCACTGTGCCACCTCGGCTCTAAAATGTGGGTGCTTGACAACCAACATATATATTTACAATGGTTGCAGCATTCTGAAGCACATGATTGCCAATTGCAGCCTTCCAGCCAGCTTTCAACAAGAAAAGTCAGAAATGTAACATTATTTAATTCTCATCTTTATTATTGTTATTTTTTGTATAAATAGCTCAAGGCATCACACATATCTACTCTTCCTTCTTCCTATTTTCCCCACAACAACAACCTTGTGATGTAAGTTTGGCTGACAAAATGAAACTGGCCCAAAGTCATCCATCTGGCTTCCATTCCTAAGGTGGGCTAGAACTCACAGATTCATGGTTTTTAGGCCAGCACCTTAACCACTAGACCGAATTGGCTCTGAATACCTTCTACATAATGGTAAAAAATTTTGAGAATAGAAGGAATAGCTGCAAATAAAACAATGATCAGATATTTAAAAATCTGAATTTGGGGAAAAAATGTAATTTGATCCTCCCAAGTTCTCATGAATCCTCCCAAGTTCTCATGAAAATAAAGGAAGGAAGGGGGGGAGGGGACTTACTCTGACTTCCAAAATTTTGTTACTGTAACCTTATAATAAAAGTAGTAGTATCATTCATAACTTTGGCTTCCTAATATGGTCTGTTTTGAAGGACTGACACCCTGCATCCTAAAATGTTTCCAATTTAAGATTTTCTTTTACAGAGAGATTTAAAGTGGCCTAGACATGGCAGGGCCCAATAAAGATAGCAATAACAATAGCAGTTAGACTTATATACCGTTTCATAGGGCTTTCAGCCCTCTCTAAGCAGTTTACAGAGTCAGCATATTGCCCCCACCCAACAACAATCCGGGTCCTCATTTTACCCACCTCGGAAGGATGGAAGGCTGAATCAGCCCTGAGCCGGTTGAACAGCTTGAACAGCCGAACTGCAGAACTGCAGTCAGCTGAAGTAGCCTGCAGTACTGCATTTAACCACTGCGCCACCTCGGCTCTTGCCAAGATAAGGTGTACTGAGATAAGGTGTACTCGAGGAACTGACCTTGAAAAACTCAACAGAAGGCAAGATCGTGATTCTGAAGGTTAGACAGAAGCATACTAGCATATACAAGAACAGAGATATAGGGCAGGTGATATGAAGACAGCTGGTAAAGATCCCATCACAAATACCAGCAAGTTGTATTACAAGTTTAAATTAGTTAGGGTTAAAATGAATGGGCACCTTAAAAATGACTGGGCACCTGTAGCTTCAGCCTCGTTTTGTGATCTTCAAAGGCCTCCAAGATCATGCCACTGAAGTATTAATGTTTTGGAACAAAATCTTGTATTTATGAAAAAGAGAAGCATGTTAAGTGTCTTCCCACCCTAACGCTACTTTAAAAAAATAAAAAAAATCCTCCAAAAATGGGAAAGTGAAATAGTTCAGCCACTTCATCTGTGCCAGTTTCTAATGCTATGTCATTTCCCCTATCACCCTTGCATGTAGTTCTATGAGTTAGAAGATGAGATGCTTCTTGTTGACTAGGACTGAGAAACTCCATACCCTACGGATTTTTATAACTTGTAATTCTTCTCTTGAGCTAGGTACATTGCAAGAGCTATAGCGAAGGGAGTAAAAGAAGGAAAAACTGCAGTGGCAGAGGCCCCTATTACATTGAAAAGAAAATCAGTTGTGGCAAATTCTATTCAAAATAAATTGCAGGACAATGGCAATAATTAAGTAATTGTAAACTCTGCTTTTAAAGGGGGGAATCTATAGATAAGCACACATATTATTTCAATTAGTCTAATTGTAGTAAGCAAGTCCTACTATATTGTTCTGTTCATCCACTGGTGGGTTTCAAAAATTGTTGGAACCTACTCTGTGGGTGTGGCCTCCTTTGTGGGAGTGGCTTGCTGCCCATGTGACCGGATGGGAGCGACTTGCCGCCCATGTGACCTGATATGAAGATGCCGATGACACTTGTCAGAACCACCTTAAATTACCTCACACACAGCACTGGCATGCATAAGAATATGATGTAAACTTGTTTTTTAAAAGGCATCTTTGGTTTGCGTTAAAACAACTTCAACACATGCAATGTTCTGATTGCACCACAAATGCAGTAGTCATCCTTACCTTTCACAGAGGCACTGAGTTTTATAAATATGAGCATGATAGTGTAGAATAATCATATCCAAGGACCAGTGGTGGGTTTCAAAAAATTTTGGAACCTCTTCTGTAGGTGTGGCCTGCTTTCCAGGTTCACTGGTGGAACCTCTTCTAACCGGTTTGGTAGATTTGACGAACCGGTTCTACCAAATAGGTGCAAAGTGGTGGGAACCCACCTCTGTGTTCATCCTATTGAGTGGGGCCCCAGACATGTGCCCCAAATTCTTCCCTAACAGGGTCGCTAAATACCAAACTCAATAAGTACCCTTTCCTGTCTCAATCCACTCTACTGGCCAAAAAGGAAAAAGAGAAACCAAGTTGGAAACATCCCAGCTTGGTATGAAAGTATTTTGATGCTATTATTGATTCTAGGCATAACAACTAGAGCAGTCTCCATATGCTATTTAAGGTTGTGTGGTGAGATTTATAACATAAATTATTAAATGACTTAATGGACAATGCATTAGAAAGAAAACAGGCAAATTACAGAATTATTTAACTGTTGTTAAAAAAAAAAAAACAGGGGCAACACGCAGGACATAAAACACTCCATTTTGACACAGAATGCCCGAAGCCAAAGCAATTAAGTCTGCAAAATCTTGCTAGCTGACATGACGTGTATGTAGATTTGTCATTCATTGGCAAGACTTGGTAACCATCTCAGATTATGTGCACAAGAAAGCAATCCATGTGGTAGGAAATGCTTTTGCTGGAAGGGCTCAGAAGATGGGAGGCTGTGTATCATTTAAGCTCACATCATTTTGCAGATAGTGTTTGTTGATGACAAGAGTCTTCGTGAAAGCAGGAATCTGAAGGCTGCTCTGTTTGGACACTGGTTACTGTCATTTTGTTTTCTCTGTGATCATGAATTAACTATTCCTTTATTCCTACTGTAAGTAAGCAAACTAAATCCTGGACACCAGAGGTGGGTTCCTACCAGTTCGCACCTATTCGGTAGAACCGGTTTGTCAAATCTACCGAACCGCTTAGAAGAGGTTCCACCAGTGGACCCGGAAAGCAGGCCACACCTACAGAAGAGGTTCCAAGATTTTTTGAAACCCACCACTGGTCCTTGGAGATGATTATTCTACACTATCATGCTCATATTTATAAAACTCAGTGCCTCTGTGAAAGGTAAGGATGACTACTGCATTTGTGGTGCAATCAGAACATTGTGTGTGTTGAAGTTGTTTTAACGCAAACCAAAGATGCCTTTAAAAAAAACAAGTTTACATCATATTCTTATGCATGCCAGTGCTGTGTGTGAGGTAATTTAAGGTGGTTCTGACAAGTGTCGTCAACATCTTCGTATCCAGTCACATGGGCAGCAAGCCACTCCCATCCGGTCACATGGGTGGCAAGCCACTCCCACAAAGGAGGCCACACCCACAGAGTAGGTTCAAACAATTTTTGAAACCCACCACTGCTGGACACTCTGTCCAGGCAGCTTTATAAATCCTGAAGGCAGTAAGCAATTTCTCCCACTACAGAGGACATTTATTTTTATTCCATCTTTGTTATTTTTATAAATAACCCAAGGTGATGAACACACATAATACTCTTTCCTCCGCATATTCCTCAGGACAACAGTCCTGTGAGGTGGGCTGGGTTGGGCTTAGACTTCCCTAAAGTTACCCAACTAGTTTTCATGGCGAAGGCAGGACTAGAACTCACAGGCTCCCAGTTTCTAGCCTGATGCCTTAACCACTGGACCAAACTGCCTCCACGTTCAAGGGCCCTTAATTTCAATTGGAGAAAGAATGGGCCGAAGTATTAAACCATTCTTCTCTGTTAAGCCCTGAGCCTGATTTAGTTTGGATCACCTTTTGACAATTTATTTACTGAAAAACATCAGCACAAAAGACCTAAAGTTATTAGCAGCATGGAATTCAATAACTTACCTTTTTAGTTTCAAGTGTACAAATGAATTTAACTAAATTTACAGCACAAGCATGAATTTACCTCATTTACAACACAATCTTATGCACATTTATTCAGAAGCAATGAAACTTCATCTCTAATTGGTAAGGGATTGTAATATTATTCCTCTCATCAATAAGTCTAGAATTTATAATACATTTGGGATTAAGATAATGCAAACCAGGTAAAGCCTGTTAAGTAATACTAATATCCAAAATTAAAATTTAAGTATAGACCTATAAGTCTACACCACTATAGTACACAGCTTTCACGAACAGTTAATCACCTTTGGAGTTGATCATTTAATAATCCAGGTGAGAGGCTATATTCTATCTAAGTTATAAAACTATTTTGGTTTTGAAATGGAAAGAGCAATAAATTCAGGTCTATGCTAGACTTCACTTTTGAAAACCTTCTCCCATAGAATAACTGTTTCCAAGTAGTACTATAACACCTGCCACAGTGGCTAGAATTTTTCACACTCTTGTAACTCTGCATTAATCAATCATAAATGCTGCACATGGGGCTACTTTAGAAATGTATGCAGAAATCAAAATTAGCTCAAATGACAGCTTCCAGGTGAAGTTTTATTGGAATTGGTCACTGGGTCCATATCTTGCAAGCACTGAATAGTTGTATGGGCACCCAGTTCATATTTTTATATCGTTTAACGTTCTGGGATTATCTTTTGAAGGCTTCCTTACTTGTAGAAGTAAATAACAAGACTGTTTCACATCAATTCTTGCAGAGAATAAAGTTCTCAAACTCTTTTGATAGGTGGCAGCTGGGATGAAAGATGTTTTGGCAATGGCTATCCTTATTTACAGGAAGCCATCTTGGTACCTCCATGTTGATAAAATTTAAAATTGTTGAACTATCTTGATCATATTAGCTCAAAGCAAGGAGATGCATTTGCTATTGGCATCCATGAGTTTTGTCCTTTTGCAAAAAATTAAACTCCAACTTTGGTTTAGTCGATTTTTAAAATCATTATGTTACCCTGATTGTTTTCCGCAGTCAGCTGTTCAATATTTGTGATTAGTAAAATCTACTGGTGACTTCTCACTGCAAGAAGTAAGACATATGGAAAAACTGGTCATCTTTCATGTATTGACTTTTTCAGTTTTAGGGGAGGTAGGGAGGATGCAGTGGTTCAGTGGCTAAGATGTTGAGCTTGTTGATCAGAAAGGTCGGCACTTCAGCAGTTCAAATCCCTAGTGCCGCATAACGGGGTGAGCTCCTGTTACTTGTCCCAGCTTCTGACAACGTAGCAGTTCGACAGCACATAAAAAATGCAAATAGAAAAAATAGGGACCACCTTTGGTGGGAAGGTAACAGCATTCCATGCACCTTCAGCATTTAGTCATGCCGGCCACATGACCATGGAACCATCTTCTGACAGTGCTAGCTCCTCGGCTTTGAAACGGAGATGGGCACTGCCCCCTAGAGTCGGGAATGACTAGCATGCATGTGCAAGGGGAACCTTTACCTTTTAGGGAGGACAAAAGAAAATTTCCTTACAGATTTCCAAAGCATTTGCCCTGGAGATCAAGTGTCTCTCATCCTTGCCATGGAGATGCATTTGAAATTGGACATTTCAATGAACCTCACCAAGATCTCCTGTGAGGCATGATAAAACATGATACCACAAGGAGTTAGTTAGCAGACATATCCTACAGAAATGTGAGAAAAGTTGTAAGCGTAGGACTGGGTGCAGGTCAGAGCCTCTTCATTCCTTGAACAGGTTTATGAATTTAGTTGTATTTCTTTTCAGAGTGAGATCTCGCATGATATCTTCTCCCATAAGCATAAATAAGATATATATAAGGGGGTCATTTGTCAGATCTTATGTGTGATATTTGAATGTCATCCCTGAGTAGAAAGAGATTTCTTGAATGCCTTTTAAGATTTACTCCGGTAGTAGTTCTCCAATTAACTGGATTTTACATACAGACTGGATTTATATTTATGCAGGAAAAAAGAATTCTCATTATATTTTTATTCTCATGTTAGATTTATTACTTCTCTCAATTATAATTTATTTTAGTGGTTTGGTCTTATTCTTTATTTATGTTTCTCCCCCCGATGAAGAATAATACATACAGTTTAATAAATAAAATACAAAATAAGATCAATACAGTTTTTGTCACTTTTCTCTGTTTGTGTGTTTTAATTTTCCAAACATCTTGAAGTAAAAGATAGCAAATTACAAAAAAGAAAAAAATTGCCATGTGATTTTTGGCAACCTGAGAAATGATCATTTCATATCCCTTCCTTTACTATCCTCGTTTTCAGGTTCATGGTATGATAAAAAATGCAAAGGAATAGCCTTCAAGCCACAGATGAATCTTTTTTGCTGGCTGAAAAGCATTATTTGAATAATTATGATTGCAAAGCTGAACTGGTATAGTATTCTGCTCTCTAAAACCTTAACTCATTTTGCCATCCTGGCATTTTCTAAACAGCAGAGCTCCTGCTCTATCTGGATTTTGTCCACTGCTCCTTAGCTGCTAAAACATCAGATCAAAAAGAGTGCAAAAGAGGGTTACCATGCTTTAAGTTTTTGGCTTTGAATCAGAGGTGGGTTCCTACCAGTTCGCACCATACCCTTGCTGGGAATCAATGGTTAACACATCTGCCTAAGAGGCAATAGAGAACAGGTTCGATTCCCAGCAAGGGTATGGCTAGCTGATGAGAGCTAAATAGCTTGAAATATATCTATACTAGTCTCCCTTTATTTATTTATCAGCACAAATATAACAAATGTAACAAAAAGGCAACAGTAAAAAATATTGGGTTTCTGTCTGGATGGTCTCTTGTGACGAGCCGAAGGACAGAGAATGGAAGTGTGACCTTCCTCCCATATTTGGGTATACCAGGGGTTGTGACTTTTACACACATATATATGTGTGTGTGTGTGTGTGTGTGTGTGTGTGTGTGTGTATGTATGTCAATTCCTTCCAGTTAATTCAGTTAAACCAATAAATTTTGTACACGATAACTTATTACGACACTGATTTTTTTTAAGAGACAAACAAAATTTATAGCTTTCATAATTTATTTTCATGTTATTGGAAATTGAACACAATCAATAACCCAGAGCACCTTATTGGTTTTCTATGACATTGTTAATCATTCTCCTATCTGTTGTCTTCCCAATATTTTGGGATTAGAATTCCAGAATCCTCTGATAGTATGATGACTCAGAAGGGCACCAGGTTAAAGATGGGTATTCCTATATATACCCTCTTGTGCAAGCTACTACAGCGCAGAGGTGGGTTCCTACCAGTTCGCACCTATTCGGTAGAACCAGTTCGTCAAATCTACCGAACCGGTTAGAAGAGGTTCCACCAGTGGACCCGGAAAGCAGGCCACACCTACAGAAGAGGTTCCAAAATTTTTTGAAACCCACCACTGGTCCTTGGATATGATTATTCTACACTATCATGCTCATATTTATAAAACTCAGTCCCTCTGTGAAAGGTAAGGATGACTACTGCGTTTGTGGCGCAATCAGAACATTGCGTGTGTTGAAGTTGTTTTAACGCAAACCAAAGATGCCTTTTAAAAAACAAGTTTACATCCTATTCTTATGCATGCCAGTGCTGTGTGTGAGGTAACTTAAGGTGGTTCTGACAAGTGTCGTCGGCATCTTCATATCCGGTCACATGGGCGGCAAGCCACTCCTATCCGGTCACATGGGTGCCAAGCCACTCCCACAAAGGAGGCCACACCCACAGAGTAGGTTCAAACAATTTTTGAAACCCACCACTGTTACGGGGGATGCTTAACTGTTGCTCTGCTTTGCTAAAAGTAAAGAGATTTTGAAATGCTTCCTTTCTTTATAATAATTAGCAGAGCTACCTGAAAAGCCCTCTCAAAAGCTGGGCATTAAAAAAAAAACCTCCAACAAATTAAATTTGAGGCCTAACCTAGTCCTCAAATTTAACTTAATCATATCCTTTCCATTATCGGTTACATAAGATAAATCGAGAGTTGATAGGTCTCACAGTTCACTAATAATATTATGCCTCAACGGAGCTCACAATAAGAACAGAATAAGGTTCCACATTAGCAGGTGCAAGACTAAGCTAGGCTTTCACCCAAGCGTTCCTGCTGCTTTTTGTTTTGTTTTGTTATTCTTCTTTTTTAAAAAAAAAAAATGATTCCATGTTATATATCAGAACTAATTATTCCTGTTGGGCCAACCTCAAGAAATGTCAACAGTACATTGGAAGTGCTAATTGGGGTGTCCATGCTCTTCAGCACTTTTGAGATCCAGCGCTTGGATTGGTGGGGTTAGGCATGTTTTAGAAGACTGCAGCATAATGAGCTTTAGTCTCCATGGAAGAAGCAGAGATTTGCTGCTCACACTTTGCATCGCATTCGCACCAGTGCCTTTTGCCAGATACAAAGGAAGCTTCTCAAATAGCCAGCAGCCGAAGGCAGACAGGCTGCAAGGAAATGCAAAGGCAGAATCCTGGACGGCTGTGAATCAAGGCAAAGCATCGCACAACTTCCAGAGTGATCACTTCTTTTGTCTCGATTCATCTGCTTTGTGCCAATGTTACCATTTGAAAAAGAAAAAGAAAAGGACCATGGTTGAATCTTCTTACAATTCCCAAGGATTTATTTATTATTTATCTTATTTTACTTATATTATTATTTTTATGAACAACTGAAGGTGGCAAACATATCTAATAATTCTTCCTCCTCCTCTTTTACCAGTGGTGGGTTTCAAAAATTGTTCGAATCTACTCTGTGGGTGTGGCCTCCTTTGTGGGAGTGGCTTGCCACCCATGTGACCGGATGGGAGTGGCTTGCCGCCCATGTGACCAGATATGAAGATGCCGACGACACTTGTCAGAACCACCTTAAATTACCTCACACACAGCACTGCCATGCATAAGAATAGGATGTAAACTTGTTTTTTAAAAGGCATCTTTGGTTTGCGTTAAAACAACTTCAACACACGCAATGTTCTGATTGCACCACAAACGCAGTAGTCATCCTTACCTTTCACAGAGGCCCTGAGTTTTATAAATATGAGCATGATAGTATAGAATAATCATATCCAAGGACCAGTGGTGGGTTTCAAAAAATTTTGGAACATCTTCTGTAGGTGTGGCCTGCTTTCCAGGTCCACTGGTGGAACCTCTTCTAACCGGTTTGGTAGATTTGACGAACCGGTTCTACCGAATAGGTACGAACTGGTAGGAACCCACCTCTGTCTTTTACCCACAACAACAAGCTTGTGAGGTGACTTGGGCTGAGATAGAGTGACTTGCCCAATCACCCAGTTAACTTTCATGCCTAGGACAGAACTTAAATTCACTCGCTAAAACCAAACTGGCTCTCATATACTGATTATTTTTACAGTAAGAATACTTATTGATCAAAATAAACACATATTCTTTATTATGAAAGGCTTCTTTAAAAGTCATAACCAGAGGGTTATTCAGCTGATTCTCTCCGGTTCGGGCGAAGCGGTAGCACCAGCTGCGGGGGGCTCCGCCCACCTGCCCCGACGTAACACGCAAGCACTGTGCATGCACAGGTGGTGTTCATGCGCTTGTGAGTGAAGCCCGTGCTCACATTTGCAAACAGCTAGGGAAGGTACATAACCACGTTTATGAGGGATCCCTGGTCCATTGTCAAGAGGAGAAGTAATCAGATCTATTGTTATTTTATTGATCTTATTTCTAATTTGCCTTTCCTCTAAAGAAATCTTACACGGACATACATACATGGAGCTCTCCAATATTTTCTCCTTAGGTTCAAAGACTATTTAGAAACTAAAGTCATCCCACAGAAATGTTAATTTTTACTTTTCCTATATAATGGTAATATGACCCTTATAGGAAAATATATGAACCAAATATGCTGTTATTGGTTATTCTCCATCACATTATAAAATGCCATAATGAATATTTAAAGAATATTTTAAGAGATTAGTTACATATCTTCAAACTGCAACAGGACTCCCAATATGTACCAAAGATTATAATGACAGAAGTTAACATAGATAATATTTTAATTCTGCATTAATACAACTACCTTGCCATGCAAGGGGGATGATTGGCTACTAAGCTTCTAATTGGTTTGGGAATTAACCTTGACTTTGATGTGTTACCTTATTGCCTCAATCTCAGAGGTTATGTGGATAAAGGAGAGTCATTGGTGGGGCTTTTTTAATTATGCATTATACAAGATGCAGAAAGGCCTTTCAGAGTTTGATCAAAATAATGTTTTCTGCTGAGTCATTTTAGTGTCGGTTTCCATATTGTTCCTGTGGCAGCCTCAAACTCTGGAGCAGATTGTTGAGTAGTGCAGGATGAAAAGTAGGTGATAAGGAATCCCGTGTCTTCCAGCAGAACATCTTATGAACAGAATTCCCCATATAGACAAACATGATTTTGACATGGATCTTTTTCTTACCAGTATACAGTACTAGCCATGAATTTGAATTCAGTGTTGACAAGGTGTTGTAATTTAATTTGTGTATTGTCTGCACTAAATAAAGAATGTCATCAACAAAGGGCAGGAAACAACTATATCACAGGGTCCAGGCAGAAGCATCCACAGATTGGCTGGCTAAGATTCCTTTTGTTCATGATGGGATCCAGAGAGATTCATCCTGCCTTGCTGTGCATATTCATAAAAATAATGTATTTTATTGAATCCTAAATGGTGATTAGTACTTCAATATGCCCACGTGTAAAGCAAGTGATAAATGAATGCTAAGCAGCCAGCCTCCCTCTCCCACTTTTTCCTAGGTGGTGTGTGTGTGTGTGTGTGTGTGTGTGTATGAAAGAAATACATAATGGCCTGCAGTTACTCTGCAGATCAATGAACTTCTGAGATTCAGTGGATTATGCTGCCAGCTATAACTCTACACACAAATAGATGCAGTAAATTAAAAGATTCCCATTATGTGGTGAGACATATGGAATTATTTTATGCAAATCACTGTGAATCACAAAGCCTACTTGAAATGGTGTAACAACGGAAATAACATGCTGATGTACCACAAAAATAATCAGCTTCAAGTCTGTCTGTCTGTCTGTCTGTCTATCTATCTATCTATCTATCTATCTATCTATCTATCTATCTATCTATCTATCTATCTATCTATTTTCCTGCCTTTATCATTTTTTATCAGTACCTCAGGGTGATAAACATATCTATCACTCCTTCCTCCTCTATTTTCCTCACAACCACCACCTTGTGAGGTAGACTGAGCTGAGAGGGAGAACAACCAAAATCACCCAGCCAACTTTCATGCCTAAGCAGGATTGGAACTTACAGCCTCCTGGTTTCTAGCTTGGGGCCTGCCTTAACCATTGGGCCACCACAGTAAGTAGAACAAATACTGTAAGCTCCAATAAAGTCAATAAGGCTTCATCTGAGTACATAAGTGTTCTGACCCCCTCCTTTGTCCAGTAACGAATGCCGAGACAAGCTTAACTGGAATGTACTTTATTAGCAAGAAACCAAAACCTTGGTGGCTGAAAGCCAAGCATAACAAACAGATAAGGACCTTGGCAGCAACTCAGACAAACCTTGGCAGCAATCCAGCCTGCCAAGCTAGTTACAAAAGTTCTCCAACTTTTAGTCAATGCGTTGACTTCGGCAAGAGGGGCGTGTGCACAAGCAGTCCTTATTATAGTTTGGAGAGGAGCTTAATGACCACCAGCTGAGTGCAATTACCTCTTGTACTTGCGCAACTGTTCCTGACGCCTATTAGCTCTTCGGTGCCGGGCATCCAGGAACAACTCACTGCTGGCATCCAGATCACTCTCCCCTTGTCTCTTCCCCACTGTTCCAAGACTCAGGCACCTCCTGGTGGCCAACCAGCCTCTCTGCGCCTTGCTCCAGGTCGGAACCCTGTCCAGGGTCCTCCACATCCTCCAGAGCCGACTCATAGGGCCCCTCGCTGTCGGAGTCTGGTGGCAGCTCCAACGGCTCCTGCTGGGCCACAACACATAAGTATACTTTGCGTTCCTAATCATTAAATGTTTCTGCAAGTCCATTGACAGAGGAGACAGCCACTGTGCCACTGTCTGATATTCGGCTCTTATCCTGCTCCCTTCCAACAAAAGGCACTTGTCCTTAACTAGAATGCTAAAATAATGAAATGTTCATCCTGAGGTCACAATGCAAGCTCTACCCTTTCATACATGCACTTTGAAGTTGAACACAAGTATATGAGGATAGGAGTTTGCCTTGTGATATCATGATGCCCTTCTCATGATTTGCACCCTCAACAAAAATGTCTGGCCTCCCAATCACTGTTATCCAACAGGTCATCCTTGCATTTCTATTCTCCAAAATTAGATCATTAAAGGCGAAAAGAAAAGAAAAGGACGTTTCTCATATTAATACATAAGGGAGAAGACTTAACATGGTTAATGTGAGGTAGATAGGTCAACAGACAACTGAATTTTATTTTAAAGTCAATATATTAGAAGGGGGGAAATGGTACCAAATTATTTAATCAGTGGTTGCTCACCATTTAGCTTCCGAGCGTTCACTCTAGCGTCTTACCTGCCGTTCCTCCACAACAGCAGCCAACTTCATTAAAGAACAAAAGTAAAGTAATAAGTCATTTCACACCCTGTCTGACCACTCTAAAATAATAGCAAGATTTCATGCAAGGGTACAACATTATGCCTGTCTTGCAATCACAGTCGCTTTGCAAAAATCTTAATTCACACTTCACATGCAGCTAACCTTGTTACCATCCCTTCATAAATCCATCAGTGTTGCAGCTGCACGTCTTCACAGCCCAACATCTTAAAATTCATCACTTTGGCACCTTTGCATCACTACAGGTCAAACTAAGGAAGCCAACCACGAATAATTAAGCGCGCCCAGATGTTTAGGCTTACTCTTTTCAAAGATTTCTTTGATAGGAGAGGATGTCTTTCCCCTCCCCTTAAATTGGAAATATACATCAATTAAATTGCAGGATGAGACCAAAAACCAAGTTTCAAACTCCTCCTCCTATCCTTTCTTTTTTTTTTCTTCTTTTTTTCCCCCTTACATGGATAGTTCTTTGTAGCTGGAATCTGAACAAGAAGCGTGATAATGAGTAGGTTGAGGGAAAGGAAGGTGTTATCTCATTAAGGTAATTACTAAGACATCCCTACCATTAGATTGGTTTGAAAATGTGGCAATTAAAGAGCCCTACATGGGCTCCCCGAGACAAGGGAACAAGACAATTCTCTTGGAACTCCTGTGTTGCGGTTAATGTGTGTCATAGAAATGGAAAGGCAGGAGATCCCTTGCAAAATGCCTCATTCTTCCTCAATTTCTTGCTTTTCTTAAAACACCCCCCCCCCCTCCAACAGAAAGATCCCATCTTTAAGTCCTCCTTTCAACATTCAGTACATTGCAAATAACAAATGCCTATTGGTATTAGTTGAAAAGTTCCCAAACACTCAATTTGGTCCATAAATACAACTTTTAAAAGCTAGAACCCACTGGGAAATAGTCTTATCATCTATTTAATCCAATATTTGAATTTGAATTTAATAACATTTATATGCTGCCCAATCTCGTAAGACTCCGGGAGGCTTACAATACAAAATAAAATCAAAACAAAAATATAAGGAAAAGAAAAGATAGATTTAAAAACAACACACCATGCACTCAGTTCTAGATGGGGCTGGACCGTATTTTAGTGTCAACAATATTGCTTGTGGAACTTAGAATTCAAAATATGAGTTCTTCTCATCCATATATCTATGTGACATCAGAACATCTAAGCTAATAGAAGTTGTATGAACCATAACTCCCTGTGGAAAATCCTACATCACCATCAGATCATTTTCTACTCAAGTTCACTTTTAGGTTTAAAATGGACAGGCAGAGTGATCTTGGTGATGCCTCCTCTTTTAGTGGCATCTTGGCTTTGCCACATGACATACTTAATGCAAGCAGCCAATAAGACTTCACAGCAGTACATATAGACCACATGTGTGTGATGCATACATGTTAATGGCACAAACAGAGGTGGGTTCCTACCAGTTCGTACCTATTCGGTAGAACCGGTTCGTCAAATCTACCAAACCGGTTAGAAGAGGTTCCACCAGTGGACCTGGAAAGCAGGCCACACCTACAGAAGAGGTTCCAAAAATTTTTGAAACACACCACTGCCCCCCACACAGAGAGAGACAGACAGACAGACAGACAGACTGACAGAGAGAGAGAGAGAAAGAGAAAGAAAGGAAGAAATAAATAAAGAAAAAAAGAAAAAAGAAAAAAGAGTGAGAGAGAGATGAAAGAAAAAAAGAAAAAAGGAACAGAGAGACAAAAGGAAGGAAAGAGAGAGAGAGAGAGAGAGAGAGAGAGAGAGAGAAAGAAAGAAAGAAAAAAAGAAAGAAAGAAAGAAAGAAAAAAAACACATGGCTGGCAAGCCACTCCCACCAGGTCACATGGCCGGCAAGCCACTCCCACAAAGGAGGCCACACCCACAGAGTAGGTTCCAAAAAATTTTGAAACCCACCACTGGGCACAATGTAGTGTAAATATATTACATGTGCCTAACTCTCCTCCGTGCCCCTGCTATTTCAGCATGTACAGCAGTATCAACAAATGGCATCAGGCAGAAAATAATTGGCCCAGCTAAGTTGTAGGACCCTGCCATTTCTCTCATCCTGCTGATAGGAGGATGATTTTCTAGCCATTTCAATCTGATTCAGCTGAACTGTGGGTTTTTTCCTACGTCGCAGCCCTTCTTTTGTCATTTCCAGTAAATTGAATAAAACATATCATTTTCACAATTGTTGTGCTTATAATTAAAAGTGTAGAAATAAACTGGAGAGCCAGCTAGAAGATTAACAGCAGTTGTGGGAAGATGCCAGGAATACCAGGGGTTGAGTTGGTATATAGGAGGACCCTGGGAAGATCAGGGGCACGACAGTAGAAATATCAGCAACAATGATGGGAAAACACTAGAAAGACTGAGCCAGGCTACATCTGAACTAGTAGTTGCCTAATTTCAGGAACGTGCAGTCAGGGGAGGCAGGGGAGGCAGAGCCTCACCACTGTCATCATGAAAAGAAAAAAAATATAAAAGGAAAAAGGCAAGAGCTGAGGTCAGGCTGAGCTAGTTGCTGCCAGAGTCACCATGGATGACTCTGCTTAGTGCTTAACTGTTTAAAAAAGCCTCTTAAAAAGTGTCCTCTACAGGAGGAGGCAGGAGAACAACGTGCCTCATCTAGTCTGACTTTAGGCGTTTTATGATCACTCGAGCAGAGTTAAGCAAGGGTTAAAAGACTAAAAATTCCTGACGTAGATGAGGCACGTCATTCTCCTGCCTCCTCCTGTAGAGGGCACTTTTTAAGAGGCTTTTTTAAACAGTTAAGCAGAGTCATCCACGGTGATTCTGGCAGCAACTAGCTCAGCCTGACCTCAGCTCTTGCCTTTTTCCTTTTACATTTTTTTTCTTTTCATAATGACAGGCAAGAGCAGAGTTGAAATCCTCTCTGAAACAGGTGGAAAAGGTACATGTGGGTCGGAGGGAGGGGGAGGAATTCAAACTTCATCCTCAAGTGTAGATCCCTCCCCAAGTGTAGTTTGATTGCAGGCAGAGCCACGTTGCCTTTTCAAACACACACACACACACACACACACACACACACACACACACACACAAACACAGAGTTGGATAAAACTATATAAGCCCAGCTTCACTGATTATAAGTTTGAAAAGGCAATGTGGCGAAGCCTGCAATCAAAGGCTCGTATCGGCTCCAATCCAACTTCTGTGTTTGTGTTTGTTTGAGAGAGAGTGAGTGAGGGAAGGGGGTAGGAGAGATAGTCCAATCCAACTTCTCTGTGTCCGTGTGTCTGTTTGAGAGAGGGGGGAGGGAGGGAGAGAGGGAGGAAGGAGGGGGAGGGAGAAGAAAAAGAATGAAGGAAACTTTTTTGCAAAGGAGAAAAACTAATACTGTTGCTTTAAATCGGAACTGAGCATGCCTGGCTCTGGAATTCTGGGAGTTGAAGTCCACAAATCTAAAAAAATTTGAAACCCACCACTGTGTCAGTGCCTCACCAGCCATAAACCTCACCGCACATCACTGCCTAATTTAGATAATTCTTTACATTCTGGGTGGCAGGCGTGGTACAGGAAAAATTTGCAAAATCAGTGGGATTTGATAATGCTATTCATAGCCAATTATCTGAACACATGCCTTGTCCAAACCCTTTGCAGGCCAGTCAAACTGGAAGCCCATAGGCCAGATGCCCACCCTGGCTCCACAAACGCAAAAAATGTCACAATACATCATGATACGTCACGTGACACGGCCAAGTTTGACACCCACGCTTTAGAGGAAGAAAAACAATCTTGTTAAGATGAAACAAACATATAACTAAGCCCGTAATTGAACATATGGTATATGGGACAATTGAATATATGGTATATGGCTGCTTTAAGAATCACATTAATTGAATCACATTCTTAAAGCAGCCACATCTTTTTCTGACTTGTTAAGAAACAGGGGCTCCCATAATGAATAGCAGAAAGGAACTGTGTTCACACAAAGTCTCTTATGCATATGTAGAGAACCAGTTTTAAGGCATGTCCATTTTAAGATGGTGTGGAAGAACTTTTTGATCATCAGCAATGTACATGGCATTTCAGAAGACTGCTGTGATTAAAATAAATGTAGGCTGTTTCTAAAATGCTATGAATAGAGACATACAGTATTTGCACAATTGATAAATAATTTCTAGTGTTTTTAGTTCCAGTCTAAACTCAGTATAGAAGTAAGTTAAAAGCAGAATATCTGGTTAATCCTAAAGACATTGTATTGGATCCACAATAGCCTAGACCCATTGAAACATGACCGGATTATGATTTTTTTTTTAATTAAGTAGCTTTATTATCAATATATTTACACCTGAATTTAAACCATTGTACTTCAATTAATTGTAGTTCAGAACTGAAAGTTTTTCAACAGACTTGGCTTGCAAACAGTTCTATATTCTCTAGAAATTATAGCTAACTATAATTGGGTTTTATTTAGATAACCCTGATTCTCTTAAAATACTATCATGTGTATGTCTGCTCTCAAAGTGATAGTACTTTCAATTGGACTTGTTCCCAGAGAAGTGTATTAGAATTGTTCCCTTAGAAAGCAATATTAAGGAAATAAACTTAAAGTCAGCAAACATTTCTGCCTCAAGGCACAATTAAAGAATTTTACAAATGAGATGGGCCAGAGGTAGGTTCCTACCAGTTCGCACCTATTCGGTAGAACCGGTTCGTCAAATCTACCAAACCGGTTAGAAGAGGTTCCACCAGTGGACCCGGAAAGCAGGCCACACCTACAGAAGAGGTTCCAAAATTTTTTGAAACCCACCACTGGGATGGGCACAAAAATAAAAATGTACCTTGCATAAATCAGGAAAGATCTTAGATGAGATCTTTGTTTTATTAAGATTTCTTGATTCTCAGGGGAGCTTTCATTGTTCTCATAGGAGTAAAAAAAGATGGTGATGTTCTCACTTATTCTTTTAAACACAGGGTATCTTTTAAACCAGGAGTGTTAAACTCAGTTTCATTGAAGGCCGCATCAGGCCTGCCGGAATAGCCAGGTTTTAACAGCTTTTCAGAAAGCCATGAGAGTGGGCAAGGTCCGGATCTCTGGGGGCAGCTCATTCCAAAGGGTCGGAGCAGCCACAGAGAAGGCCCTCCTCCGGGGAGCCGCCAGCCGACAAACATGATGGTATCATTGTATGCATGTTGTTATTTTGGCATCAACACAGAGATAATTGTAGATACCTCTGGTTAAAATCAGTAATTTGCTCTTCTACTAGTGTGACCTAATCAGTATTAATTACGTTCATTAATTTTGAGATTTTAATTATCTTTAAGTAATGTAGGAATTGCTAAACAATGATCAAAACCTATCTGAACCAGCCAAATTGTTTATTCCATCATTATATCCACTTATTTAGGTTACAGTGTGCTTATTTCTCAGTTCATATTAAAATTACATGTCAGATTCATGTTCAATAATTAAGTTCATTTAAGCTAATATCCTATTTCATTCTAAAAATGTTTCTTTAAATTTTGATGGTTTTTTTTCTTGACAGGGATGTTAATCTCCTGAACTTTGTCTTAACTTGCTTTAGCCTAGAATTCTCCATTTAAATCTTGTATTCTTGGCTTTTTAAAATATATAATGATGATGAAATTGGGGGAGGAGGAATTGATGTGTTTTTGAGCTCTGGAAATGGTTACAATTTTTCTAGAGACATCCCCATATATAGTTTGTATTCTTGCCTGTGTTTCTTCAACTAAAAAAAATGTACAGTTATTGGCCTGCAGTGAAGCAGAAGGAGATAGCTCTTCAGTTCAGATTGATTTTAGTTTAAACTCAGCAGCTGGGGATTTTTTGGGTTGCTCATAAGCCCACCATAATGTTAGGGAATGTAATTAATGCCTAAGCCATGTCTCTCTATCTCTTTGAAATTGCTCCTAATTTGGGAGAGAACAAGTTGGAAAGTTTTCATTAACAGACAAGCTTGTGGGAAAATAGGACATATTAATATAAAAATCAGTGGCACTTGGAAATAAAAAAAGTTGCCAGCTAGTAATTGGAACCTAGATAATACCCGTCCTAATTTTAACACCCCAATCAAATCTCAGTCTCTCTAGTCAAGAAATACTTGGGGATGGGGGGGAATTGAAAGTTCAATAGATCTGAATATTAAAAGGGAAGGCAATGACAAGCCCAAGGATTATTCCCAAATATATAATCTCCCCTACTTTATATTAATTCCTATCCTGAAGAGCTCATTTATTATTGGAATATAAATTCAGAAACACAGTTTACTCACTTTCTTATCTATTTAATTGTCAAGCTCCTTGGCAACATCTCAGCACAATTTCATGCATGTCCAACTTTGCATGGTTTGGCTAGATTCTAGGCTCAATATCTCACTTAATGCCCTCCAACATACACCATAGCATGCTTAGATTTTTTTAAAAAAATCTTTGTTGCATGTGAGGAAGAAGTGATGAAAACAATGCATTTCCTTTTTTTACTCATTGCACATAAAAAAATTAGCATTCCTTTCTCTAATCTTTCTAAGGTTTAACAGTTTTTGTCTTCTGCTTCTCAGCTTTGAAGCCTGGAAACTATTGGCTGTTGACATCTCTAATCTAAGAAACACTAGTTCTCAACTGCACTCCCATATTCATAGATTAGCAATGGCAGTTTGAGGAAACCATTGTGGACAACACCAGTTCTATTGGCAGGAGCATTCCCTGAGGATCCCTGTATCAGCAGAGAAGGGAACATGAATATGTTCCTTCCTGAATATTTTCCCAGGTGGGGAGGCTTTGAAATAGTGTAAGGCAATTGCAGAAGAAGAAGTAGCTCCTTATAAATAGTCTTTCCCTTCCTTTCATCAGCAAGATTCTCAACTGGAACTGGTCTAGCTTGTAAATAAATGATTGCCTTAGAAATCGCAATAGCACTTATAATGCCATTCCATAGTGCTTTACAGCACTCTCTCAGTGGTTTACAATGTAAGCATTATTTTCATATTGCCCCCAACAATCCGGGTCCTCATTTTATCAACCTCAGAAGGATGGAAGGCTGAGTCAACCTTGAGCCCCACCAGGATCGAACTCCAGTTCTTGGCAGAGCTAGCCTGCAATACTGCATTCTAACCACTGCGCTACCAGTGCTCTGCTTAATAAGATGACTCATCAAACTCAATCAATTCAGCAAGTCAGGAGAGGTGTTACTGGATGATGCAGAGCTTCAGATAATTCTAAAATTCACAGGTAAACATTCAGAAAATATAGGACACAATTGTGACCTGAAAATGTGAGATTCTAACATTATCCTCATAGTATTGCCCTAATGCTGTCCCCATCACTGAGTGAGAAAGCAACTGTACTAATATAACACAGTCACCTCTTCTCATTCTGATACTATCCAATAATAACCTCAGGATATAGAACTTTTGCTATGTTCAGTGTTCTGACCCCCCTCGTCCCACACCAAAGCACGCAGAGAAAAAGATACTGCAAAGATTTATTAACACACAGACAGGACCTTGACAGCAAGCCAGCACAGTCCAGACGTTGGCAGCAATCCAGCCTGCCAAGTTAGCCACGAGAGTTCTCCAACTTTAGTGAATACGTTGACTCCTGCAAAGGCCATGTGCACAATCATTCCTTTTATAGTCTTGAGAGGAGCCTAATTACCACCAGCTGAGTGCAATCATCTCCTGTAACTGCGTGACTGCTCCTTACGCCTATTAGCTATTCGTTGCCGGGCATCCAGAAACAACTCCCTTGGCTCCTCCCCACTGCTCTAATGCATGATGTCGGAATCACACTCCCTTGTCTCCTCCCCACCAGGCGCCTCCTGGTGGCCAACCAGCCTCTCTGCGCCCTGCTCGGAGTCGGCACCCTTTCCAGGGTCCTCCACATCCTCCAGAGCCGACTCATAGGGCCCCTCGCTGTTGGAGTCTGGTGGCAGCTCCAACGGCTCCTGCTGGGCCACAACAGTTCACTAACTACCTTGGAGGTGGAATCAACTAACCTGCTGTGGGCATAATCAGAAGTGTATTTTAGGTGTGTTGGGAAGTGCTTTCTCCCTTGCTTCTGGATGCTATATAGTTTTCATGGTGGCCATTTTTCTACCCCGTTTATCATCTTCATTAGTAATTTGTTTCCTGAATTCTTTTCATATCCATCACCTCCCTACTCCTTGTTTGTGACATCAACTTCCCAGAAAGTAGATGAGAAGACAGCAGACTTCCACTATTTTGTTTAAGAAAGGAAAGAGTTTTTTTTATTACCTCACTTTAATAGTATTATGAAATGTATCTTTACCATAAAGTGCAGCTGCTCTGTTTGTCTTCATTGCGTTGCCCAGAGAGAGAGACACACAACAGTGTGGTGAGAATAAGTGCCACAGAGAGAGAGATAAGCAAAGATGTTGAAATGGATTTTGTGGCTTATTTGTCACTTTCTCTGAATTTATTAAATTCAATGATTTTCCTTTCCTTCTCGGAACAAAGAGTGGGGTTGCCCAGTAGCTGCCGGAAAATAAGACCTAGCATGATTTTTCTGGATGCTTATAATATAAGCGCTAACCCAAAAATACGCCCCAGTTACGATCATCCGCCATACAGATGCATTTTAGTACTATGTGTCCCCCAAAATAAGACCTAACCAGAAAATAAGCCCCAATGTGTCCTAGGTGCTCCCATGTTACACCCCTTTTAAGCGGCCTGCACTGGTTGATGGTTGTCTTCCGGGTACAATTCAAGGTACTAATTATGACCCTTAAGCGCTCCATGGCTTAGGCCCAGGGTATCTGCAAGACCACCTATTGCCACCGGTAGCCTCCCACCGTCCAGTGAGATCCCACAGGGTTGGCCTCCTCTGGGTGCGGTCGGCCAGACAGTGTCAGCTAGCAACCTCCAGCGGGAGAGCCTTCTCTGTGGGAGCGCCTTCCCTCTGGAATGAGCTGCCCCTGGAGCTTCGTATAATCCCTGTAGGATTATACGAGATCCCCGTAGGATTATACGAGATCCCCGTAGGATCTCCGGTCCTTCCGACACGCCCTAAAAAGTTGGCTTTTCCAGCAAGCCAGCCTGGCCTGAACAAAACAAAATAAATTATTGATCACTGTTAATTTTAATTGAATTTTCTTTAAAATGTCATTGTTAATTCTAATTGGGTTTGTTTGGGATATTCTATTTAATTCTTTTTAACTTTTTAAATTCTTTTGTAATATGTGTTTCTTTAATGTTGTATGCCACCCTGAGTCCTTGGGAGAAGGGCGGCATATAAATCTAATAAACCAAACCTAAACCAAAATAAGCCCCAATGTGTCCTTTGGAACAAAAAATTAATATAAGACCCGGTCTTACTTTCAGGGAAACACAGTAGTCACGTTCAGCTTTTCTATTCGAGGGTCAAGCTAGTTGTACAGGCAACTGTGTTCCTGTCTTCACTCTGGGACAATTTCTGGCCTGGTGTCTTTATTTGTGTTTCATATTATTTTATATTTATTTTATTTATTACTTCTAACATTTTATATTATTTTTAAGTTGGAGAACATCCAAATGGGGAGTGGGCGATGGCTGATAATATGCTGAAAAGAAAGGAGATCAGAGCTAGAAGATAAAGCTAATCGCCTACAACAAATTCTACTCTTACAAATAATGCAGCATTCAATAGTGACTCGGAACACACTCAATAGAGACGGGATAGGAATTGATATCATGGACAGCAAATGTTTTACTGGTATTGTTTTTTTTATTGCTATAAGGATGAGTGGATAATACTTTAGGGAATAAGGGAGAAAGACCAGTGGTGTGTGTGTGTGTTCATTTGGTCATTTTTTTCAAATGTTTAGAGCTGGGATGCAAAATAAAAATCCAGTAATTAAAACTAACATTGAAAGTCACAAATTTAGCCGAGATGGCTAAAATATCTGCATATCTTAAAGACCACTCAAATGAGAGATATAAACGAGACTGGAAAAAATGGATTGATTATATACAAAATAAATATGGGACTAAGAAATTCCAGATAGCCTATGCTTAAGATCAGGAATGATTTAAATTGTTTAAAGATAGCTTAGCAAGAAGGAGCTAAGCTCAATGTAGAGATGTTGTTAATTTCTTATTCTTTTTTTCCCCTCAATATATTTTAGACCGTGTTTATTAAAAATCTATACCGTGTACGGGTTCTGGGAAGTCAGGGGGGAAGGAGGGGGGGGAGGGGGAGGGGGGAGGGGGAGGGGGGGAGGGAATATATTAGGTTAGACAAGAGGTGTTAGATCTCAAGGTAATGGGACTTTACATGCATACTGTTCTTTCTTAATTTTTCTTTAAAAATAGGATAGGCCTAGTATATTGATATGTAGCGGAAATACACCAAGGAGCGGAGGAGTGGGAAAGAAGAAAGATGGGCAGAGAGGGATGGGAGAGAGGGTAGGAGGGAAAGGTGAGAAGAAAGGGGGGGAGGATGTGGAGAGAGGAGTGGTAGAAGGGGAGGCGAAGTAGGGTAGAGGGGGATGATGGAGGGAAGATAGAAAGTTGGTGGGTGGTGGAAGAAAGAGGTGTATGGAGAGCAGAAGAGTTATATTGGGTTTCTATTTTCTGGGGCCTTGTTGACAAGAGGAATTGATGCAATTATTGTTTAATGCTGTATGGTACTGGCTATGTACAGTATACATGTGAGTGTATGAAAATGAAAATGAAAATAAAACATTTCATCTATTAAAAAAAAACTAAAAACCTTTTTACATATGACACTAAGAAGATGCATTGAGCAACTCATCCCCTAGGAAAACCTATTTAAGTTTGCTGTTAATGTGAAGTAGACATTTTTAAACTGAGGTCAACAGTAATATTGATTGTTCCTGGCAAAACTCTGTGTGTGTGTGTCCGTGTGTGTGTGTGTGAGAGAGAGAGAGACAGAGAGAGACAGAGAGAGAGAGAGACAGAGAGAGAGAGACAGAGAGAGAGAGAGAGAGAGAGAGAGAGAGAGAGAGAGAGAGAGAGAGAGAGAGAGAGAGAGAGAATGATTGAGAATTACTAATTAAGCCAGTTGTAAAACTACTTTAAAAATCAAATCATATACCTTAAGTTTGGTAATTCTCATTCAGACATCCTTTAATGAGCTTCAATATGCATTCATGCCATTTTTGTGCGAACAGGCATCTGTTTCTTGTTTTGAAAACTGGTCAGTCAGTTTCAGTCAATGCAATTGAAGTCTAGAAATTAGATGATGGCCCTTACTCATGTGTGAAAAGTAGACACAAATTATTAATATTAAGAGAGTAAATCCAGATTAGCCTCTCTGTGAATGAAAAGTTTTATTCCATTCATATGAGCTATCTAAACTATCGAAGTGTATCCAACGTAGAAATGAAAATTAAACAATCATTATCAGTTTCTCTTTCTCCTACATTTTCCTATCATCATTTCATGGATATTCCAGACTCTAACTGGACTCTAACCCTCAAGAGCAGTTTTTCAATACCTCAACAGATACAAACAGGTAGTCCTCAACTTACAACCACAATTGAGCCCAGATTTCTGTTGTTAAGTGAGACATTTATTAAATGGGTTTTGCCCCATTTTATGACTTTTCTTGCCACAGTTGTTAAGTGAATCACTGCAGTTGATCAATTAGTAATCTAGTTGTTACATGAACCTGGCTTCCCCATTAACTTTACTTGTCACAAGGTTGCAAAAGGTGATCACATGACCCCGGGACACTGCAACCATTACAAATATGAACCAGTTGCCAAGCATCTGAATTTTCGTCACAAGATCACGGGAATGTTGCAAAGATAGAAACTGAAAAATGGCCATAAGTCACATTTTTCTCCCCCTCTCTCCTCTCTCTCTCCCCCTCCCAATGGAATGATCACCCAAAGATGGAGTAAAATAATAGAAATGGCTTTGCCTTAAAAGGCACCCCAAAACCTATCTTTATCGAATTTGAGAAGCAAACTGTTTTTAGCTTTTAGTCTCTCAAGAGCAACGCTTAAGCCAATCTTCCTCTTTTCTCTAGCATTTGTCTATTTCTATTTCCAACAGGATTACAAGAGGACTGGCTCTTTCACCACCCATCTCTCCAGGATTCTGTTCTTTACAACTTCCTTCGACTTCCCCATCTCCCAGTTAAACATATTCCCCCCTTCACAGAGGCTGCTATTTCATTTCCAGCTCCCTTTTATCCTGGATCACGGGAATGTTGCAAAGATAGAAACTGAAAAATGGCCATAAGTCACATTTTTCAGTGCCATTGTAACTTTGAACGACCACTACATGAACTCTTGTAAGTCAAGGACTACCAAAAAATAAAAAGGAGAAGTTTCAGACAACACTTTCTCTTCCTCTTTCTCCAGGGCAAATTGAATTCTACCAATCTATCATAAAGTTTTCATTGAGTTGTGGGCTCCAAGGACATGTCCAACCTTATGGAAATATTATCATTCTGTTCTTCAGGAATACTCCCCCCCACATTGCCAGCCTAGCTAATAACATTGGTGTTCCCTGGAAGTCTCCCATCCATGTACCAACCAAGTCTAACCTTACTTAGCTTCCTATCTTCCAAGCCTAGACAAAGTGAGCCAGGTACTGCCATCTGCTGAGACCCACTAATCACTACTGCAGAACTAACCCAGAGGGAGCTTCACCACTGAGGACGGGACTCTTATATTTTTTTAGAAGTTATAATAATAATGATTCTGAGGAATGAAGGCTAAAATGAAGTGTGCTCAAAATTTAATCCTAAAACCACTCTCTAAGAGCGGAGGTGGCGCAGTGGTTAGGGTGCAGTACTGCAGGCCACTTTAGCTGACTGTGATCTGCAGTTCAGCGGTTCAAATCTCACCGGCTCAAGGTCGACTCAGCCTTCCATCCTTCCGAGGTGGGTGAAATGAGGACCCAGACTGTGGGGGTAAGTTGCTGACTCAATTTGCTAAAAAAAAAATTGTAAACCGCTTAGAGAGGGCTGAAAGCCCTATGAAGCGGTATATAAGTAATAAATAAATAAATAAAATAATAATGCAAGAGAAAAATAATAATTTATTTTGGAAAATATTATAAAGTAAATCTGGGCATTAATAGATGGCGCCTAGCCTTCCTTCCTATTCCTGTTATTATTCCTAATGGAAATAGAAGGCTAGATTACTGTATTAATGTCTAATGAGCAATTTATTTTAGAGGCATGGAGCTAAATGCTTGGCCTATGTTTACAAGGCCACTGGAAAGCAAATTGCTCTTGAAAAGATCCTCATTCAAATAGAGATGATAAACCTATCTCTGGGTTGCACCAATTCAGGTGGCAGAATGTCGTAGAGTTCAGAGAGGTGTCACATCACTGAATTTTTAAAAATCTGTCTGCATGAAAAAAAAAAATTAGCATGTTGCATTTTAACCATATATATATCAGTATGATAGACACAGGAGTGGGGTTATCGTCACATCAAAATTGGTCTGAAGGAGAAGAGATTAATCCTTTCCAGGAATTTAGTTGTAGGTGAAATGTCATTCTTTCCAGATTCTTTATAACTGCAAAGTCACAAAACAAAAGCCTCTCTTCTCTTAGGCCATGAATGTTGCAGGGGTGCCTATTTTCTCTCTTTTTAGTGACCTATTCTTACATAGCTGAGTTATCTGATGGATGAAAAATATAAAAAGTAAGTCTGCTTTTTATTTTATTTTTATTTGGACATAGGAAAGGGAAAGTGGCTGGGGAGGCAGGCTAGCTAGTCAATTAAAACAGAGAGTGCCAAAAAATCTTGTAGTATCTAAGGAGCTAACAATTTATTAGAGCATGAAATCCATCAAAGATTATGCCATAATAAGACAGGGTTCATACAACCAGATTATTTAAAGAGCTATTTGGTTAATTTCTGCAACTGATAAAGGGGACGAGTGAACCTATCACTCGTATTGGGTTAGTTTTTAATTCCATGTAGTGCACAAATCCATCAAATGGTTAATTCAATCATATTGTAAGTTAATGAACGATGACTTTTTAAGATGCCACAAGTTTCTTGGCTGATTTTTAAAAATATTTTGCAACAGGCAGATATGCTAGCTATATTATACTATAGTCTTACTGTATTTCCCTGAAAATAAGACAGGGTCTTATTTTCTTTTGACGACACCCCCCCCCAAATAAATCCTTGGCCTTATTTTCGGGGAGATCTTATTATTTTTGAGGTGCAGGAGGCGGTAAGCATGGTTTCCTCATGGCTGCTACTGTGTTGCAAATTTTCAGGGAGGGATTATTTTAGCACATGCACTCAAAAGCCCTAATTGGGCTTATTATCCAGGGAGGTCTTATTTTCAGGGAAACGGGGTAGCTATTATGATAATACTATGCTAAACATAAATAATATCCAAATATAAAATAATTCCATAAAACAATCCAATTGCAACCTAACTAGGAAGACAGAATAACAATTCTGTCCCAGTTTTAGGCTTTAGTATTTCAGAGCATCACTAAGAGATACTAGAGGTTGATCCTGCATTTTCGACATGTTCTGCCTTTAACCTAAATTAAATCAAAACTGTCTTCTCTTATTGGGGAAGGGGGGACTTAAGCTTTCTGACACCCCCAGCAGATTGACTGAAATTACTGATACATCTCTTCCCCCTTCCCAAATAATAATGAGTTTGAATTTTCTCTTTACCATTGGTGGCACATATATAACTGCATTTAATTAACTCTTCGCCAAACCTTTTGCTTGAAATGCAAAGAACTCAAAGGCATGCTTGTAAGAAGAAAAATTGCATGGCAGTGATTTGAAATACTAACCAAGCCCTGAGGCTGCACTCAAAGAAGACCTGCCTGCTAAAACCCATATTTTCTTTCAGCCTCTCTGATATTAATCCAGAATAACTCTATAGTTTCAGATGCGACTTTTCCTCAAATAATAAAAGGATACATTTTATTTAGTAATAACCCATAATTGGCTCCTTCTTTCATTTTGGTTATGCCTGCACACTCGTCCTAACTTACCTGTCAATAAGTCTCACTTAAACTTAAATTGGCCTTATTTTTAAGATTGGGATGGTGATATAAATATCCCCTTGCCCTCATATTCACCAATCAGTATGCTGTGGTTTAGAATAATCAGTTCATTTAATGCAATACAAATTCTGCTTCCCAACAAGTGCCACCCAGGTAGATGCGCATCATCTGATATCCAGCGTGACCTGACAAAAGCGCGAACGTCATAAGCGTGCCAACAAAAGCACGGCGCTAAAATCGCGATGTCAAAAGTGTGTTGACAAAAGCGCGCCGACAGAAGCGCAATTTAAGTTAAGGTAAGGTTTAGGGTTAGGGTTAGGTTTAGGATTAGGTTTAGAGTTAGGTTTAGGGCTAGGTTTAGGGTTAGGGTTAGGGTTAGGGTTAGGTTTAGGGTTAGGTTTAGAGTTAGGTTTAGGGTTAGGTTACAGCGCACTTCTGTCGGCGCGCTGTTGTCGACGCGCTTCAGGGCTCATTCGTCGCGCGGTTTTGTCGGCGCGGTTTTGTCACCGCGGTTTAGTCAGGCGCGCTTTTGTCGTTCGCGCATTTGTGGTGGAACCGATATCCAGAAAGATACTACTTCTACAGGAGGAAATTTCCATTTTTGAATAGTTTCAAGAATATTCAATAAGGCTGATAAAACACAGAACTGGAAAGGGAATTTCTCTCTCTACCATTTTCCTGTGTGCTTTAAAAGAAAGAACTTTCCTTATTATGAAATGGGAAGTTTGTCCTCTCTATCCATCTCACAGAACATGCCAATAGGATGACATATTCACAAGCCAGTTTGATGAATACATCTCAGGTTCGATTAAATGCGAGAGAGAATTAGAGCACTCACTGGAAACCTTTCTCTCTCTCCTTTCAAACCAAGCATCTGCCTCCTGATTCTCATTGTTTTAATGGAATAAGGAAATGCAGTCGGTTTAAGCTCAAATTTTGTAGTCAAAGATTCTCCGCTCTCTCTACCTTCAAGGCTGTATTGACAGATCCTACCTGGGGCTTAAAGAGTTATCAGCAAATGTAGCAAGTTCCAGAGCCTCTGAAGTACTTTCTCAGCCTTGTTTCCTCTTCTCAACCTCAGAAGAAGACCAAAAAGAACAGAACCAGAAGCCCATGCAGCAAAATTTCAAATGTCCAGAAATTACTTTAGTTGTAATTTTAGTTTTGGAGCTGTCCTTGGTGCTAAAGAAGGCATCCCACCTTCTCATAGTCCAGAGCTTTTCCCCAAAAGCAGAGAAATTTAGCCAAGAAGCCAAATGACTCATATTCTATATTAGCAGATGAGGGAGCAGCTTACTAATGCAGATTGAACCACCAAGCTCAACTGTCTGGCTAGTGATGCCTATCCTTTTTTCTTTAAAGGTGTATGCATGCATTGACTTTTTAATTCTAATTAATACCAGATGCCTTACAGTGAATAATACATCCATTTGGCTATTACTCTCATAACATGCTGCTATGCAGAGTTTTTGAAAGTATCATCTAGTCTAATGTGATTTGTTTCTAGATTAAGGTAACTGGAGATAAAACATTCATGTAGGAATTAATTTGTTCTGACTCCAAAGCTGACTTCAAGGGTAGAATAGATGCCATAGCTTCTAGCACTGCTTTTCCCAGTGATTTCCAGGATGCACAACAACAGAAGGTAGGAATTGCCTTTCATCCTTGGAATAACTCTGATTGAGTGACTTCATATCTGAATGTAAAAAATTCCTCTGGAAATTTGATGCCATATTATGATATAGACAATTGTCCTCATTTTCTTCTACAGATTCCTGGGAAAATAGAAGCCTCTCCCTTGTACATTGTATCTGAAGATACAGTTCACCTTCCTTTAAACTCCCAAAGTAGATAGGTATGTTGTTACTTTCTGTCGTTCTTCAACCCCTCCCCCAGTTTTACATTCTCTCTAATACCCTCTCCTCCAAGAACATGACCTTATGTCCCAGATAGGATGAAACTAGTCATGTAGTACCTGCTTCCTGGTGATCTTTGAGAGTTGGTAAGAGTTCTTCTACTTTACCACAATGTGTGGGCCTAATCTTCTGAACCTACATTGCTCAGGCAATGAGGCGATGAAGGTAAATAAAAAGGAACAGGTCAACACTGGGGAAGTAAGGAGGACCTAGGATTTAAGAAAAAAGATAAGTCCAAGCACACTGGTGGAGGATGAATAGCTGTCCCAAAAGGGCCTGCAGCTTCTCTCCATCCAGCTTTTACTAGTCAACCATAGCCTTTCCAGGTTTCTAGATGGAGGTAAGAACAATAACGAAGCAAGAGTAAGAGAAAGTGTGAATGGCCGAGCCCAGAAAACTAGTTACCTTGATTTTTCTCCATTGAAGGAAACCCTGACAGATCACCAATGTCCAGGATAAAAGGGAGCTGGAAATGAAATAGCAGCCTCTGTGAAGGGGGGAAAATGTTTAACTGGGAGATGGGGAAGTCGAAGGAAGTTGTAAAGAACAGAATCCTGGAGAGATGGGTGGTGAAAGAGCCAGTCCTCTTGTAATCCTGTTGGAAATAGAAATAGACAAATGCTAGAGAAAAGAGGAAGATTGGCTTAAGCGTTGCTCTTGAGAGACGAAAAGCTAAAAACAGTTTGCTTCTCAAATTCGATAAAGGTAGGTTTGGGGATGCCTTTTAAGGCAAAGCCATTTCTATTATTTTACTCCATCTTTGGGGTGATCATTCCATTGGGAGGGGGGAGAGAGAGAGGAGAGAGAGGGGGAGAAAGAAAGAGATTGGAAGGAGGGGGAGGGGAGAGGACGGGAGAGAAAGAGGAAGAACAACTTGAAGGATTTTTTTTTCTTGCTTGCTTGCTTGAGTGCATTTAAATGAGCGTGCGTCTGTAGCTTTTTAAACATCGAATCAAGCCCTTTATTCAAGGAAAGCCTCTTTTAATTAGCTTTAGAAGCCAGCAAAGGCGTCTAATGAAGTGGGTTTATTTAGCTTGTTCATAATTTAAGTGAGGAGCAATCCAAATTGTTTATCACCAAAGTGAAGAGTTCACATTGCACCGCAGGCATGGAAAAACTAAAGGGAGGAAGGAAACCGTGTTGGTTTTCCAGGAAAAATGCCTGCACCACCATGAACAATATCATTTTTTTTTAAGGTGGGGGTCACAAACGCTTAGGAAAACCATTTGATACAATCTGCTGTTCCTTTCACTTCTTGTCTTGCCCCACTCGGGGAGAAGATAATTTTGCTGGGGAAAAAGCATACTTGGGTTGCAATTCTGTTTAACCCACTGAAGTAAACGACTCACTTCAGAGCACAGATACATATCACCGGGTCTAGTTATTACATACAATGACTCTTCCTCCATCCACATTTATTCCCTTAAAAAAATGATAATAAAGGATTTTAATTTGTTGATGTTAAAGAAAATTGTTTGTGGAAAAAAAATATTTGAAGCCTTTTTCAGAATATATTTTAAACATATTTCAAAATGTACTCAACCTCTGTCTGGTGTCTCCATGATCAGTACAATTGCCGTTGTTGTTTTTGTTGTGAAAGTATTTTAAGCTCTCTTTTTTCCTTCCTTCTGATTATGGAAATGAATAATAACTAAGATACAGATAACGCTTTAATTTTCCGTTCATTCAGTTTACTGCAAAATTTAACTTGCTTAAACTTTAAACTCCCTGTGTGTACACATCCACATGCATCCCACAAAACTGTCCAATAAGTTGCATTCAGAGCATTTAGTCTAGAGCATCTTACTTTTTTCCCCCTTTTGAATTTCCGTGTGCTTTACTTACAAAGGAAACAGTTTTTATTGTGTTTTAAGTCAATGTGGGCACTTCCCTTAAGGGGGGAAAAAAAGCCTGAATATTTAAAATCCCAATCATTCCAAGGGAAGCGATGCCTAAAACCTTTCCTAATGAAACCATTGGGGGCTCTAAAGCCACCGTTCTTGTGCTCAGTTGCCTGCGAGCAAACTAGACAATCGTATGAGCAACGCACAGCATTGTGATTTCAAACGTGAGCCGGATTAGGTGCTAGTCAGTTTCTCCGAACTTGTACATTTCCTTGACCACTGGTGGTGCATCTTAGCGGGAGCCTCCAATCTCGGGAGAATCCTAGTACAGACCAAGGGCAACGGCAACTTGATCTTCGAGGAGAGGTTTCGCATGGGGTGGGGGTGGGGGAACCGACCCAGCGTTATTATTTATTCCTGAAGTCCCAATTAACACAGAAAGGAGGAGAACAGCGAGGGGAGAGGATGGATCGCAGGGAGGCAGGCTACCTCTCGGGCACAATGTCAACGCGCCCACCGCTCTGTCGCTGAGTCATTGTCAGGGTCGGCGGTGACAAGAGCTGAAAATGAGGTGGGCGTTTCCGGACCCTTTTGTGAAAACGCGGCCAAGGTCAAGATGATTTTAACTCGAATTTATTAGCAGACTTTGGGAAGGGGGGGGAGAGAGAGAGAGAAGGAGAGAGGAGGGAAGAGGGCCAGAGCCCGCGAAGCAGCAGCAAACCCCTTCCTTAATTAGCAAAGCCTAAATAATATGTACCCGAGGGCTGTTCCCTTGCTTTTTCCTCCTTCCTTCCTCACCCCCCCCCCGCACACACCTCATCTCGCCTTCGCCTCCTTCTTCCTCCTTTAGAGAACAAAAACCCACTCTAGCAAAAAAGGAAAGGAAAGAGCGGGGGGGGGGGGAGAGCCATCCACAAACCTCAGAGGAGGTGATAATACCGGACTGGAGTTATGAATGTTTTATAGGTAATTGCGGTATATCTTTCGAAGATATACCGTTCAAGGCTTGGTGAAAAGGAAGCCCGTTTTCAGCGCTTTCCTTCGGTTTCCGAGGGCTGTTGGTTTATCAGGGTTTAGCAGCACCAGCCTGGGCCTGACCCGGGAGAAGCAGAACTGCCCCGTTCCATCTTTCACCCGTTCTCACCCCCCCCCCAGCCCCGCCAGTCCTAGCTCCAGATTCGCTTTTGCATTGATTTCTGGCTTTTCCCTTTCTCTCTCTCTTTTTTTCCCCCCTTTGGACCTAAGAGCCAGACGCTACCAAGAGCCTCCACCCCCCCCCACCTCCCCGATCCCAGCAAAGGATTAAAAACGGCCTCCCGCTCCTTAGAAAGAGCGGGCTTGAAAAACAGCTCGACCCGAGCTCACCGACGCCAAGCCAAACCGTGTCCTCGAGCGGGGAGGGGACGGTTCCCCTGGGTGGGAGTCAAAAGAGATCAAAGCAGCCACCACCACCCCAGCTGCACATGCACTCACGCACAGACACACACACACAGAGAGAGAGAGAGAGAGAGAGGGAGACACCACACACACGGCCCCGGCTGTGGGTCGCGGCGGATTTTCTTCTCTCCCGCGGCTCCGGGTTTTTCTTCCTAATTGCCACCCCCGAGCGTCTCTCGCTCCCAGGCTGTCCTCCGCGCTTTCTATCAGCGCCTCGGAACAGCTGCCAGGCTGAGTTGCACCTTTTGGCTTCCCAGGCATCCGTCCGCCTTTAAGGTCCTTCCTTTGCCTCTTCCATATTCAGCAAGGAGGACCGGGGGCGGGGGGGGGGGGGGGACTAGCCAACGACGGCAAAAAAGCAACACCGAGAAGAGAGAGGGGGGACATTCACGTCCAATACACCCGCCCACCCCCCCTCCCGCTTTCACTGCCGAGGTCTGAAAAACAACCTCCAAGTCCATCGCATCGCTTTCGTTTCTTTTTTGCCTTTTTTTAAAAAAAACTTCTTTACAATCCATTCTTTACCCCTCCAAACAAACTCTTTAGCAACCAACCAGACTTGGGGGCGGGAGTGGGGGAAAGGGGGGGATTAAAAGTCTCCTAACCCGTCGCATAGCAAGGAGCAGACATGCACGCCTCCAGACACACTCGGCCCATTTTACGGAAGGAACAATAACAGCGCGGGAATCAAGGGGGAAAAATAGCTCGTTTGGGTCTGCAGGTTTGTTTAAAAAAAGATAAAAGTTTATTTCTTTTTTTTTAATCCCCGTCGTTTTTGTTTTGTTTTTTGCCATTTTCAGTCATCAAAATCTCATTCGCTCGCTCGCTCTCGATATATATATATATATATAGTTAACTGTTGTTGTCATCTAAGCATTTATTTTACTGAACCAAAACAAAATAAGCAAAAGCAAAAATAAAATAAAAAAGGAAAAGGAGAGGGGGGGAATATTTTTTGTGGAGTTCGTTTTTTTTCTTAGATTTTTTTTTTCTTAAAAACGAAGGAATATAAGTCTTTTTCTTCTTTCTTTCTTTTGGACAACGTATAATAATATATATATCACTTCTCACACACCAGCCTGTTCAAATGTGTATGTAGCATATATACCAATGACGAGAGAGATCCGGAAAATGCTAGTTCGGAGACAGAAAAAAAGTTCGTGAGAATTCGGTGCAAACTTCTCCGCTCTCCCCACAGTCTTCTGCCTTCTGGGCCGCGGTGGGGGAGGCATCCTTTCCCTCTTTGTGTCCCTCAAGAGTCCTGCCTGGCACTCCGGCTTTTCCCGGCCACCACCCCCAGCCTCCTGACCCCCCCCCCCTTCCGCCTCCTCCGGCAAAGCGGCGGGGGTTGCTGCGGGATTCGGTGCTTCGTGTCACTTACGGGGGTCCAGAGTCTCTGCGCTCCTCCGGCTCGGTTAGAAGGACCGCTTGATTTCCCGCCCCCTCGCTCGCCTCGGCTCCTTTCTTGCTTGATTGGCTGCTGGGGGGAGTGAGGGGGAAATCTGTCGGCGGGGTTGAGGAGGGGAGCCGGGGTGAGGGACGCCCAGTGGTTTTCTTCACCGCGGGTGAGGGGTCCCTGGAAGGGGTTGGACAAGGGTTGAGGGCCGGCTGCCCCCCCGGCCCGAGGCCGTGGATCAGAACCCGGGGCACCAGAGGCCGCTGGAGTTGAGGGTGAGGCGCAGGCGGAGTCCGGTACATGCTACTGTACATGGCCGCGGCCGCCGCAGCCGCCGTGGTGCTGTCCATGCTCCCCAGGAGGCTCGGGTGGTAGAAATAAGGCGACGGGAACATCCGCTGTAGAGCCGAGTAGTTCCCAGCTTCGGCCAGCAACTCCAGCCCCACCGCCGTCTGCCGCTTCCACTTGGTTCTGCAAGAGACGGAACGGAGACACCGTCGGCTGGGCCCGAAGAGGGGAGGTTAGGGGGAGGGAGCGAGAATCGGCTGACCACCCCTCCCTCCCTCCCTCCCTTCCTCCCGACACAAGTCCACCACGCGGGAACAGACTCGGGCAGAAGAGAGTGTGCCTTGCCTGAATCTCTTGCGTTCCAGGCCTTTCCTAAGCGCAGCTGCAGCCAAATTACTGCACGGCTGGTAGGTCTTAAAGCAGAATACTATTATGGCTGGGGGAGAGATCGGCGGGCGCAAGAGGGACACGCGAGGAATCAGAACGAACTGTCAGTTGAAAAATCCTGGAAAACATTTGCTAGCCAAACACACACACACAAACACACACACACACACACACACACACAAACCCACTACAAAAGGCGAGCCAAACTTAAATCTTGCCGGCCTGTTAAGGGACAACGACAGCTGATAAAACTATCCACGATTCATTCTCCTTTCAAACCTGTAATTTACATTGTTGTCTATGGCCTCATCAAACCTCTTTTTTATATAATCACGTTACTCTCTAATATTAATAACAGAGGAAGAAAAATATCCCCCCTCCCCCCCCCCCGTTGTAACGTTTTGTGCTAAAAGATTAATACATACAATCCAGCCAGCTAATTTAAAAGTCATGGCTTGGATGGGGAAAATGAAGGAAACAAAGTCATTCCTCTCTGGAAAACTTCAGAACTCATGCCTATTTTTTTTACAGCCTCCACTATCCAAACAAGCAAACATTTAAGCAAACTTTGAAGGGGGAAAAAAAGAGCCAGCCTTGCGAGAGTTTCATTATACTCTCCTTCCTGAAGATGGCCTGCAGGAAAAAAGTGAAATCGCTGGAAGATTTTGGATGTTAGGAACTACAATCCTGAACGTTTTAGAATTGTAGAATCCTGTTGCTTTGAGGCATGGGGCGAATTGGGTGGGTGGGTGGGGAATGGAAGATGATAATTTTCCCTCTGTGGGGAAGACACAGGCCTCCAGATGCAAGAAGAGGAGGCTAAACGCAAATGGATACAGATCATCTCTCTTCTCTCCCTCGTGCGACTGCATTGCAAAACACACTGGGACGAAGACGCGGCTTCCGGACAAGTCAGTTTCCTTCCTTCCTTCCTTCCTTCCTTCCTTCCTTCCTTCCTAACGCAGAACCTGCATGTTAGTCTTCCGTTGAGTGTGTGTGTGGGGGGGGGGGGGAATCCTGCTCTGCTAACTGGCTGTGAGCATTGGTGGGTATTTTCAGCAGGCGCACGACACACCGAGGTTAAACCACGGCCGTTACGAAACGCAGCCAAATTAACAAGCGTGGAGCTCCCTGTTTAGCTGGGCTGCAAATGACGCTAATGTTTTCCGACAGAATTAGGGTGTCTGCAACCATATGAAATGAGACAGAAAATTGTAGCAAAGATGACAACTGGACAGAGGTTTCCAGCCCGTGTTTTCTCTGCCAAGAATTAGAAAAAACCACATTTTGCCCGTATGGGGCCTTCCTCGCTCGCCTGCATCGTTTCGGCCTTTAAAATAAATAAAAATAAAATTAGTCGACGTTGGCGACTAATGCTTCGTTTCGTCAGTGCTTCGTTTTCCAATCGCAGAGATCAGGATTCAAATGCACTGGAGAAATGAGAGAATGAAACCCAGGACTGAGTTACAATCGGAGCGCCCGAAAATGCCAAATCAGGCCGAGTGAAGGTGGAGGCCTCCAGAAGGGAATCCCACCGAGCCTGAAACTTATTTAGCTTTTCCCAGTGGCGCCGTCCCGGTTTAACGTCCCCTTGCTTCCACGCTTCGGCCTTCGCTTTGCTAGCAGGGACAGAGAGATGAACCCTGTTGGTGCTCTGTTCGCCTCTATTTCTTTTTTCCTCCTGTGCTATTCAGACTTCCTCCACCTGCCCTCGACAGGAAAAGCAATCTAATGACTGTGTACCACCGCCTTAACTTGGAACGTTTAACTCGGGTCCTGAACTCGCACCGTTCAATGAATGATGGCTAACTAAGAGTTTTCGGCTGAGGTTTGTGTGTCTGCCTACTAGCTACGAAAGCAAGCAAACGAACAGAAACCCCACGGCTACTAACCAAGCCTGCTCTGAGAATGCACCTGCTAGGGTTTTCCCCAAGACTGAAATCTTGGCCCGCAGAAATGGTCAACGTGGACGTGGGGGAGGAAGGGGAGGCGGAAGGACGGAGAAAGGCCACGAGTAGATATCTAAGGAGACAGATTTCCTTCGCCTTTCCAAAGGAAAGTGTAGAGCTCCTCGCCCCCCCCCCCCAAATAAGTCCCTCGGAACTCTGCTTGGAGGTCGCGCTCCTATCCTTTTTTTTTTAATCCGGGAGTAGGCCCCTTTGAACTCCACGGGATTCCCTTTTGCGTGGATGGCAAGGCAAGAGTGGCAAGGTTAAACCACGACCCAAGCGTGGAAGGCAGGATATAATGAGACATTTCTGGGCCAAAGTGGGCCAGAACCCGGACTGTTTTCAAAGCAGCCCGTTCCCCGCAGGACTTTCTTTGGAGACCGGCGTTGCCACTTCCCTACCTGCCCGCACCCCCCCCCCAGCTTTTGTCCCTACCGGCCTGCCCCTACCTCCGGTTTTGATACCAGGTTTTGACCTGGGTGTCAGTCAGATTGAGGGCGGCCGCCAAGTCCATGCGGTCTTGGACACTGAGATACTTCTGCCTCTCGAAGCTCCTCTCCAGTTGGTTGAGCTGATGGTCGGAGAAGGCTGTCCGTGCCTTGCGGGTTTTTCTTTGCCCTCACAGGGGGCTGTCCCTGCTGCTGGAAATCTCGCGGTCCCCTTCTTCTTTTGCCCCTGAGGAGACACAAGACAGAACCTCGGGGTTAGGGCCGAGGAGAAAAGCGGCGGGGTGGGGGAGTGGGGACTAAACCCGCACACAAAAACCTTATTAAGCCTGAACAGGAGGTTCCCCTCCAGGTGGGAGTCTTCTTCATCCAAACGGACCCTTCGAAATCAACTTAGGAATCAACTGATTTGTTCCCCTACTTTCGTACAAGGCGGCGTAGACCACAACCACAGCAATGAATTAAGAAGCCTGGAACTCAGCTGCGATTCAGCCTCAAAACAAAACAGCAGAAGGGAATATTCCGGGCTAAAAAAAATAGCATCATTTCTCTGGAGTGATAACTTCTCCTGTCACGGAGCTTCCTAATAATATCCTCTCTTGCCCCCCCCCTCCCGGAGGGGGTGTTTTTTTCCCCCCGCTGCCGCCTTTCCTCACGTTCTCCCTGGGCCAAATCCAGATTTCCAAGTGCACATCGGAAACGGTTACGATCAAGCCATCGCAACAGCCTGAATACTTTTCCTGGAGTGCTTGTCATCCAGGTACAAAAAAGAGAGCCGGATTTCGCAATCCCAGGTGACAGCGGAAATATTACCGGATTTGGTCTGGAATCTTTGAGTCTTATTTGAGGGAGGGGTTTTTTGGGGTTTTTTTTAGCTGAAATGTTAGGAAATCGATATGTCAGTCCATCTGTGTTTGTACGAGGTTTTCTCTTCTACCACCAACCTCTCCCCCTCTCCCCCCCTTCTCTCTCTCTCCCCCCCCTTTTCTTTTTCTAGGCTCTCCTTGATCTTCCCTGCAGGGAGAACAATAATCTCTCTAATTGACCCACTGGGGAGGTTGGTGCACCAACTAACCAACAACAACAACCACCAAAAAAACCCCTAGACGAAACTCTGCATCTGGTTCTAGACGCTCATATGTTGGGGCTAAAATGGCAAATTGAATAGTAGTCCTATTAGTTATTGCAAAATAGTTGAAGGTTGTAAAATGAGCGAAATGTGTCCTCTCTCATCACCATGTTTCCCCCCCCCAAAAAAACCCGCCTTTCCAGTTAAGAGAGATTCCCTTGGTAGATGGGGGGAGGGCGTCTTTTATTTCCCCCCCCCCCAGGAAGTGGCAGAATCGAGCACACCATGTACGTTTGAATTTTAGAACTATTGCACACCCTCTAAAGCATCTCACAAAAACCAACGCTATAAAATATTGCACAATGCTAATTCTAAAGGAAGAAACATTTCGAGGAAGGAGGAAGGAAGGAAGGTAGGAAGAGAAAGAAAGAAAAAAGAAAGAAAGAAAAAGAAGAAAAAGAAAGAAAGAAAGAAAGGAGCCCGATTGGACCCACCCGTTTGATTTGTTTCCCTGCTTTAAAAAACAACACATGTTATTATAAATTCTTTAAGAGGTCTGTCTTGCTAATTAAGTGTTGCTAAATCTGTGTGAACTATGTTTAGAAATTATGCATGCAGATCGCATTTTGTAATATGCATTTGCATTTTAAAATCTCTAGTAATCCCAGCTGGCATTTTTGGTATTGTTGAAGTGCACATTTGCAGACTCCTTTTTGTTCTGGTATCAACTTTTTTTTTAAAGGGGGGGGTACGTAGTTTCAGGTTATATGATGATAATTACATATCGATTTATAGATACATAGATCTACGTATATGGATTGTCTAATAAAATTAGAGGGGAAACATTTACGATTCCTGGGTTTCTGCAAATAACCTGGTTGTGTTTATTGCTTTCTTGTGGGACTTAATTTTATTTTTAAATACTATCCAGGTTGCTGGAGCCTTTCCTTGAGGGCTTAGCGAATTCGCAGCCAGTCTTCCAAGTTGGCTGGAAGTTTTCAAAGCTTTCAGAACAAGCGATTGCTGAAAGGAGGGGAAGGGAGGAGGGGGGGGATACTAGAAAGCACAGAGGAACAACCGGGAAGGTTCGAAACGTAAACAATGGAACCCTCGCAACCGTTCCGAACCCGGGACGCTCGCAACCGTTTCGAAGACCCTAACCGTCCCCCCACTCACCGTGGCATTTCAGCTCATTCTGGCTATCGTCGCGTTTGTCCAATTTGGTTCTGCTG
This sequence comes from Thamnophis elegans, assembly GCF_009769535.1. NCBI lineage: Eukaryota > Metazoa > Chordata > Lepidosauria > Squamata > Natricidae > Thamnophis > Thamnophis elegans. The sequence goes on along the minus strand of NC_045545.1, from coordinate 13,129,807 downwards.
TCGTCCTGCTCCAGTTTCGGCCTGAAGCTTTCGTTGGCCGAGTTGCTCTCTTGTTTGGGGGTGGGATGGGGAGAAGGGACGCTGGTGCTGTAAGGGGCGCACGCGGCCAGCGGTTTGCTATCTCCCAAATGTCTTTAATTAAAAAAGAAGAGGTGGAAGTCCTGGGGGCAGAGCTGCACGAACCCAGTTGCTGTTGCTGCTGCTGGGGCGACGGCTGCAAACTTTTTGGCTGTTGCTGCTCTGAATGTTGGCCGTGGTGAAGATGGTGATGCTGAGGCGACAGGCCATCTTGCGCCAAATGCTGCTCGGGGTGCTCTGCGGTGACCGAGATAGGCGAGGAGTCGTGCCCACCGTGTCTATTTCCGAACAAGGGGACGGAGTGGCCTGGTTGAGAAAATCCGCCGCCCTGGCCTCGCCATGAGCCGTCCGAAAGTCCCCGTTCATCATAACCGGGCTGCCGGACCTGGGATTAGACAAAATCGTGTCTATTCCAAAACTGGAAGTGCTAGATCCTTCCATGGTGGCCGTTCAAAGAAGCGCCTTCATGCCCTTTTCCCTCCCGACGCCGTTCTCTTGCGCGGACTGGGGTTTTTTTGGGGTGGCGGTGGGGAGGAGGGGGGGAGGCGATGGCTGGCTCTAAGGCGATCGACCGGCGATTAAACCGCGAACCACCAACCAAACCGGATCAATTATGGACGAAGCGAATCTCTTCGATCAAAATTTAAATGGGGAGGGGGGAGGGAAGGAAGGAAGGGGGAGGGAAGGAGGGAGGGAAACGGGGAGAACGACGACGAGACGCGCACATGCACCAGGCGCACGCACGGGGAGAAGGGAAAAAAAAAAGAGCCAGCAGGAGAAAAGCCGCCGGAGCCAGCCAAGGAGAGAGGAAGGAAGGGCAGCAGCCTGGAACCGATTCGGGAAGGAAGACGCCAGATCCGCCGCGCCACACGCTTGGCCCCCGCCCCGAAGAGTCGCTGGCTCGCTCTCTTTCCGCCGGCCACACGTGCTCCGTTTATTGTTCAGGACGCCCGCGCCGCTCGGGCAGGACAGCCAGCATCGCCTGGATGAGCCGCCGGCCGGGGAAGCGGCGGGAAGAGGCTGCTGGGGATCTCTCCGGCGGAGCTGGGCTCGGCCAGCCCAGGAGAACCCGGCACCGCCGCTTAATGCCGCCGCGCCCGATCGCCTGGTTCCGGGGCGCTCTCTCTGCTCTCGCCGGCGCCCAGGAGTATTGAACTTCCTCGGAAAGTTGAGGCGTGGCGGAGCAACGCGAGGAGGAGGAGGAGTGAAGAAGGCTCGGCCGCTGCGGCTCCTCTCGGGCTCCTGCGATTCCGCCCGTGACGTCACGGCCCTTCGCCGCTCTCCTGCTCGCCGCTCTTTATCAAACCTCTTTTAAGGCTCGGGATTTTCCCCCCATTTTAAAAATATTCCTTATTTATTTATTTGTTTGTTTTATTTAAGGCCGCCGTCGAGTAACGGCCTCTTATTGGTGGGCTCGGCGGGCGAACTTGACGCTCGGCCGGTTGGCAGCCAATGAGAAGAAGGAAGGAAGAGGAGAGAAGGGGAAGGGAGGGGAAGGGAAGGGAAGAGGGATACGGACCCTTGTCAGGTTCGGGACTGGGGCTGTTCTTTTTTAGAACCTTTAGGATTCCTCCCTTTCTTCTGTTCCCCATTGTTCTACCCCTAATATAATATATGGGTGGTTGTTATTATTACCTCTGGCATGCCAATAGTCATCAGTTTGGTAGCAAAAATCAAGGTACGGGGAGAAAGAGAGAGAAGGAAGAAAGAAAGAAAGAAAGAAAGAAGAAAGAAAGAAAGAAAGAAAGAAAGAAGAGGAGGGAGGAGGAGGGAGGGAGGAGGGAGGAGGAAGGAAGGAAGGAAGGAAGGAAGGAAGGAAGGAAGGAAGAAGAAAGAGAGAAAGAGAAAGAAAAAGAAAAAGAAAGAAAAATTTAAGAGAATATTTGCGTGTAAGAAAGAGAGTATGCGATATTTCGAGTTGTGAAGTCTTGTGTATACGAGGTCGTTACAAAAGTAATATACTTATTACTTATAACCTTTTTTTTTTCCTCAGGGTGGGATGTAAGTTAAAATGCAGAGTTATTTAGGGCTTTCTCCCATTTTGTCCTTTGGAAGATCAGAAACGATGGTCCCCACAGTCCTAGGCAGGAGAAGCGATCCAACTTCATTGAAGAACTAGGGAAATAAGAGCGGGGCTGGGCAAAATATCTTTTGCAGCTCCAACTGGGGAAAACGTCTGGCTTCCTCTCCTAAGGGACGGGGGAGTGGAAAGGGAAGCGGCTCCTGGGGAGAGGGGAAAAAAAATCTCGGTCTAGAACCGGCCCGCCTGTTTATTTGGAGAAGGCTGTAGATTTTAGCCTGTGCCACCGCTGCAATCACCGGTTCTGGGTCTTCATCCCAAAGAGTGGCTTTAACCATCCATTCATCCACCCCCACACACGCACACGCACACCTCCTTCCCCTTTCGATCTTGGTACGCCTTTGCCTGACCGCTATTTCCAGCGCCTCTTTCTCTGCAACCGACCCAGTTCGGGCCGACACGCCGCGCCACTTCGGGAGAAAGCACAGCGGTGGCTGCGCGGATGGGTCTCAGCTTGTGTTCATCTGTCTCTAAGATGAAGCCGCGGCGGTTCGAACTTGTCCCTTGTTGAATGTCAGGGTAATATGAAGTGCCAGTGACAAGGCGCCGTATTGCTCCTCCTGATTAAGTACCGTCAACCTAATTAGCAGAGCAATTATAAGGTGCTAATGAATGATTCAAAGTTCGGCGAGTTGTCTTTTACTCCGAATTACGCCTCTCTCTCTCTCTTTTTTTTTTAAAGGCACCGAGGAATCGAAGGGAAAAGCCAACGTTCCTGCCAGGAAAGAGCTTGTCCCCCCCCCCCCCGCTTTCCAGGTTCTCCCCGCCTGCCTTCTCCCCTCCAGTCCCTGGTTCTTTCCTTCCCTCCCACAGCAACGTTTCAACCTTTCGGTTCCAGAAAGAACCGAACGAAATCGATCCGTCTAAAATAGATGCGCGGGCGAATTGAACATCAATAGACCCAGGGTGGTGTGCATGTGTTCATTTAAAATAAATAAGATAATACAATTTAGAGGAGTTGCGTTAGAGTAGGCGTGGAGTTTTGCACCTGAGTCTTTGCAAGTTAAAAGAGCGAGCTCGGAAGTTTCTTCAAGGCCGGTAGGTCGGTAGGTCAAGATTTGGGAGAAAAGATTTGGGGGAAGGGGAATCGATGAAGTTTCAAGGGACACCGGTCGGTTTAAATATTGTCCTGACGTTCCTTGGGTTGACGGCGCATGCCTGCGTTGGAAGAAGGGAAGACCAGAGGAAAGGAAAAGACGAGCCAGCCTGGGAAAGAAGCAGATACCTCCATGAGGTTTTCTCCCCTTCTTAGAAACAGGCGCCTGGGAAGATTTGCCGGGTGTCAAGGCAAAAAACGACTTCGGACGACTTCTAGCTGCTGGTTGAGCCCCATTGCGCCTTGGGTCGGCGACTCCGTAGCTTGCGCCCCGTGTGACACTCTCCCAAGCTTCTCCGAGAGGCTTGGCATTATAGTGTGTGAATTGCTGACTGCGGCGGGAAGCCGCCGGCGTTGTTGCCCCTTTTGGTGGTATTTTGCCCAGAACAAGCAAGTGGTAAAATCCAGAACTTTACCCTTTAAAAGGAATAAAAAAAAGACGAAGGGCGGAAGTTATTGAGGAAGGGAGAGACGCAGAGAATTGCAATTTGGCTAGAACAGCGTGAATCCTTTTACCCTTTTCCCCCTTTTCAACCCCGAAAGATATATGCCAACGGACTTGCTATGGTGACTCGATTTCCCTCCGAAAATATTTTTTCCAAGTAAGCGATAGATAACTACGTTCTGTATTTCCAACGTGGACTATACGGCATCTTTCTTCCCCCGTTGGTCCAAATTGAAATGTATTTAAAACCGTTCACAATTATCCCCTCAGAACTAAATTCTTTGAAGTATTCATTGCCTGGGTGTAAACATTTTCTGTTTTGGAAAACAAAGAAAGGAATGGGCAAGAAAGGAATGCAATTCAGTTGAGAAAAGCAGAAATTGATCTGCCACCTATTTCTCTGCGCGTTCATTTCAAAAGTCTGCTCGAAAAGATTCACAGGCGATTTGCCTTTCAGACTCTTGAAGATATTAGAAATGTTGACATATAAAATACCTCCTTCAGGATGGGCACGTCCGCAAAATGAATAGAGGGAATTGGAGAAATAAGCATCTTTAAAAGCTGCCCACTTTATCCCTGCTGAAATATTTATGGAGATGGGTGTTTTTATTGGGAGGACTTTTAAAATGCTTCAAAGGGAAAGTTTGAAACTGAAAAGTTCAAAATAAGATAGCACTTCCTCCAGAAGAAATGCCAACAGTTGGGATCTCTGGTCTTCTGAGGAGCAATTGGGTTTGCTTGTAGTCAGGCCAAATTTACCATCCCTTGATGGCAACGCGGGACAGACTTGAAACAGAGGTTTTGTTTCGTATTTGCCTCTGAATGCAACGCGGGCGGTATAATTCGGCGCTCAGGAGTGGATATGGCTTATTTAGGGGAAGACGTGGACATTGTTCCAACCGGATATGGGGTTTGGTGGACATTTTGGGAACTGCTATCCAAATCTTTATTTATCACAAAACCTTACGTGACATTTGTGTGCTCTTCGCATTCATTTACCTCCCGATAGGAGAAAGTAGAGGGAGGGGGGAGTGAAAAATATTAAGATTGAATAAGCCAGGGATTTATGTACATTTTTGGATGCAGACGCCGATAAGAGCTCATCATTTTGTTTGTGCCTGGGGTTATTGTGAATATAATCTTGTGATTCACTGTGTGGTATTTGTTCATTTATTTGTTTCTTTGTTTTCCCCTTTTAGGGTAATTACTGGACACCACAGGCAGCCAAGAAGTTTTGCTATTTATATCCAAATCTGGACCTCCATCTCCAGCGCTTTGTAGCTAAAGGAGAACCACCGCTATTCACTCTTCCCTTCCAAATTTGGATTAACCTAGTTCTCTAGTTTATTTACTGTAGAGAAAAATATGATCAATGGTCTAATTCCATCTCTGGTCATTTGTGCCAACTACAAAATCCCAGGTAGGCTGATTCAGAACTAACATCCATTAAATTCTCTCTCAGGCGACTATGCACAAGATTGCAGTCTAAACATGCTCAGAAGAGAGAATTATATTGGAGCAAATAAAGTTGCTTCCTCTATTTAGACACACGTTTGGGGTTTTTTTTTATCCCCCCCCCCAAAAAAAATACACTCGCTAACAGGAAATTCTTTCCTTGAGGTTTTTACTTTCAAATTTGCACAATGCATTCCATCCCATCGTGAATTACTATACCATTACTATGCTCCCTATGTCAAACCGAGTCCTATATCCCAAGAAAAATAGAGAGCAGTCTGCATCCAACTCTATCAACCCTCTTAACAGACATTATTTTTTTCTAAAGTAATGATTTTTTTAAAAATTATTTAAATCTTACACGAAAAAAGTGTTGGAGAGGAAAGCGATTTTAACGAGAGCTCCAGGCACATTCGGTAATACTATGTGGCTGCTGCATCTCCTCTTTTTAAAATAAAAGTTTGGGGAACCGCAGTCCAAATTGCTTCTGGAGAGCCGCAATTACACCTTTTGCCCACAAGGCGGCGACAACAGAGGCCTCTATTGTCTTCAGAAAGCTCTCGGTGTGATTACGAAGAGGTTACTTTTACAGCCACCCCGCCACCCCCAATAGTTAAATATGTCTATCAAGAAACAAAAGCGTGCGCTTTTAAATCAGCATTTCACAATCTTTGTGGGTTTCAAAAAAATTTAAACTGGAGGCAAATTTTTCAACGCATATTTTAAAATCCTGATCAGAGGCATATATCTCTATTAAACCGGCTCAAAAAAAAAATCACAAAATATCGTCATGTTCTCAAGATATTCTAGACACCCAAGACAATAAGCAGAATCAAAATTACTTGTTCTTTTGTTCCTTTTTTGACAGCAAAAAGTTTTTGCCTCGCAACCCTATTAGAATGTTTTTGAGTACATTCTATAGGCGAAATTGTCCAATATTCATGTTAACTAAGTTGTTGATTAGTAATAATTCACAAACCCTGCCGGTGTGAACTTATTTGCCATTAGGCGAAAAACTTTTTGGATATGTCTTTTTATCACTAATGGTGTTTTTTTTTAAAAAAAGACCAAGAACTGGGTAGGATTGCAACATGAATATAATTCCTTTGAAAGATTCTGATTTCATCGCAGATTTTATTCCATGTGTGACACTTAAATGAATGTTGTCATACGAACAGTCCTCTTCATTGCTTTAATGTAAGGTACCCCATTCAATCAGTTTTAATTCATCTTTTCCAAAGGGGTGTGCGTGTATGTGTTTTTGCTTGTTTCAAATCGGGTGGGCTCCAGGATTTCTTGACATAATTTTTGAAAGTAGTTTCATTGTCATTGTCCATTCTTCTGAGGACCGAGAGAAAGTTAGGAAGATCCTGGTTTGGAAAAAAAAAAACTTGAGGGTCTTGATGGAGATCCATCACACACAGGACCAGGAATGAGTCCGTTGATTAACTCCTATTAATGTATTGGAAATAAATTAATATATTAATAAATTAATATATTAAATAATTAATTTTATTTATAATTTATTGGAAAATTGAAATATTATGCTACCGGTAATAGTGAGATGAGGTGGAGGGGCTTTTGGATTTCAGCCACATAGAGCAACCCCATCACCGTGACCAATGTGTTCCAGATTGTGTAAATGGCCTTTCCTACCCAGTCTTCCTAAAATGTATTAATTATGGAAATTATAGCCTAGCAGATTTAGAGGATACCAAGTTGGGGAAAACAACGTGGAGGTTAGTTAAATGAGCTCTTAGACAATTCCAGTTCTCTGATTTTAAAGCCAAAACTTTCTAAACCCAAACATTTCTACAAAGTGTGGATTGGAAGGGACAGCCTGCTTTCTTTTCCCTTTAGGAAACTGTTCAACAATTATAAACCTTCCCAAGTTTTTCCTCTCTGAGGTTCGCTCATGGATAGATCCTCCGCATCCATGCATAAAATAGCCGTTCTTAGCTGTGGCTTCTTAACTTGGGATGGCTTGCTAATCAGAGCATTTAAACAGAAGCCAATTTCGAACCTTTGTCCGACACGTTTTACGAGGAAAACACTAATTGTATGTTAGACTCAGTACTTAAATGCCAGCAAAACCCAAACAGTCAGAACTCCCCCTCCCCATCTAGTAGATGTAAGAATGGAAGGAAACCTTCTCGTTTAAGATGGGCTTCCTCACCAGCCTTAGGTAAAAAGATTGGCAGTATCCTAATTAGCACCGTGCAAGATTTCCCGGGGAACAGGAAATATGGTCTGGTATGTGGATAGTTCCTTCATATTAGACCAGCAATCTATGGGGTTGCCCGTTTCCAGGCTCCCTGCTTTATTTGTCTTTCCCCAACTTTCCCCCAGGAAGCCTTTTCCCTCCGGTACATAAAGGTGATCCTGTGAACACTGAAGGGACCCTGCCAAAAGTCCATTCATCCAGGACAGCCCATCGCCTATCAGGACGTTGGCTAGATTTTTTTTTAGGCTGCTAAGGACAGAAGGAAGCCGGCCCAGAAGGAAGCCAGCCCTTCCCGATTTCATGAGATAATAAATGTCCGTGGATATTCATTTACACCTTGACTTGGGGAATACCCAGAGCTACCAGAGCGTCGCTTCTTTTGCCTAGTGGGAGCTCCTCTTCCATCCAAGCGTGCCTCAATTGGCCTGCCTGCCAGGAAGACGAGGGGACGCTTCATCCCGAACGAACACTCTACGATTTGCTGGTCATAAAGTCTTCTCTCAGTTATCACTCCTTTTCCTGTTAGTGTCTGCTGGGTAAACAGAGGAGGCGGCAGGAAACTGGAGGAAGAGGCAAAAGCAGAGAGAGAGAGAGGGGGGAAGGAGGGAGGGGAGAGGAGAGAGAGGAGAGAGAGAGAGAGAGAGAGAGAGAGAGCGCTATCTTAGCCCAACGTTAATTAACAAAAAGCTAATTAAAACTGCACTTTGAGCGCTAATCAATCACTTTATTAAGCCGGGAATAGTAACTGGAACAAATTGAATGCTACCAGTTGGAGCATCATGCTATCGAACTGTCAGGGTCGATGAAGGGATGAGGGACTGAGGTTGAGCAATCGATTCTTGCCCGATTGGTGTTGACCGAGGTCAACGAGACACTGAGGTGGAGGGAATCGCCGTCCTCCTCTCCCACTGCCCCCACCGCCCACCCCCAGCCGAAGGTGGGGAAAAACACAGGCTTGCAGAACGTGGGAACTGAGCCAACCTGGATGGTCCTTGCCAAGCCTTACTGCCAACTCAAAGGCCAACAAAAAGAATGGGAAGACAATGAATGGCAATTGATCCCCAGTGAAGGACAAAGCATCCCGTGGGAAACTAGGACTCCAGCAGAGCTTTGCCATCAATAGTGAAGAGTATCCACCCCGAACAGATCTTTGGGACTCGTCAAGCAGAAAGGCAGTGGAATCAGGGAATCTAGTCACCAAGAATCTAATTGCATGGACATCCATGGTGAGGGGCAAGTCCCTTCATCCTGGCACCAGCCAGTTGGAGTCTTCTTTCCACCACCCAATGATGAGTTTAAGGCTGGGCTATGAACATTTTTTCAGAGCTGTCCAGACTTTGGAGGATGGTCTTCCCTAAATCCCAAAAAGGCAAAACCAGTGCTCACATTACCTCCATCAAATAGAGATAAAGTGAGTTGAAGTTTGATGCATTAAAATGGGATTGGTGGGGTGGGTGGTGGGGGAAGAGTGTTATTGCCTGTAGTTTCATTTCCTACCCATGCTTGTTCCCTACCTTCACTCAAAAGTAGGACCCTTGAGTTCAAAATTACATCCCAGGAATGGTGGCTTGGATGATACATGGGGTCCATGGTTCTTCCCATTTACTGTATGTTGACATCATCTGGCTTGGGCTGTTTTTCCAGTTCACATTATGAGAAGGGTCTCAACAGAATAATATAGTTGGAAAGGACTTTGGAGGTCTTCTAGTTCAACCTCCTGCTCAAGCAGGAAACCCTATACTATTTCAGACAAATAGTTGTCCAATCTGTTCTTTAAAATATCCACTGCTGGAGCACCCACAACTTCTGGAGGCAAGTTGTTCCACTGATTAAGTGTTAGAAGTGTTTGGAAATTCCTTAGTTCTAGGTCTTCACTGAGAGCAGCCATTAACTGGCTTTCCTGTCGGGCTTCAGCGTTGGAGGCAGGAGGCATTGCAAAGATGTTTTGTCATGGTGTCATGGCAAAGGGACAAGGGAGAAACTCATTCCTTGCTCAACTTAGGGTTTTCTGAGTCTGCCCTACAAGGTCAGTGATTTATGAGTGGAGGTTGGTTGGGAAATGATGGCCTCCACTAACCTTGTTTGGGGGAGAGCCAGTGAATGTAACGTTCCCGTGGTTCGCCCATGAGGCCAATGTTAAGAAAAGACAGGAGACAACCTTTCTCGGGATGGAGCGACGACCCAGATTGGGGGTCTGAGAGCCCCTTTTATTGAGATAGGACAAAGGCAGGAGGAGCAATAGCATGTGAGTAAAGACAGCTTGTCAAAGTACAATTTCTAATCTGCTGCTCAGTCTATATATGGTCAAATCCTGGACGTCATTGGTAGGGCACATCTCAGAATGTTATGTTATGCACTATCAGGATGTTATGGCCTTTTAGGAGTTTGTTTTCTCCTGTGTGGTTCAGCGTGACTCTGCAAGCCCTAGTATGAACTGGACAATGGGTGACACACACCCACACAAGGAAACTATATTACAACAAGTGAACCCCTCAATACGAAGGCACCAAAATTTGGGAAGAGACTCAAGGAAGCCAAAGGGTCCTTTGGAAGCCAAAGATCCAAGTATTTGAGAGACGAAAGTAGAGGACATACAGATTCAAGCGCACTAGATCTGCTAAGAAAGCGGTGACTTCTTCCAGTTTCCTACCCCCGACAACATTTCTGGTGATTGTAACAATATTGCACCCCTAAGAGAAGGGTCTTGCCAATAATTAGGACTGACAGTTTATTCTGAGGAAGCAGCATTTTTAAAATCCAAAAAAATCCTGGCTGACTTCCCTGCCCGCATCGATGGCTTATATCTCCGGGATCTTTCGTCTGGCTCCCCTGCGGTCAGCGCAACTGGCGTTTCTCAGCCGGCGCTCGCAGATCAGAGGACGCTGGTGTTGAGCATTGCAATCCAAAGGACTCGCCAAGCCCGACCAGTTCACCAGTTTCGCCCCGGCTGCAGGAGCCAGCGACCAGGAGCCCCGCGCACCCCGAATGACACCAACCCTTTACTTTTGAAGCCGTTGGTCATTTGGGAGAGAAGCGACGCGCTTTCGGTCTCCTGGCTTTCAAGGCGTCCAGCAAAAGGCGATTTAACAGAGAATTGAGACTATGGAGGCGAGTCTCCAGAGGAGGAGGCCTAAGCGAGGCCTGCCACCTTTTAGGAGCGGCAACAAGCAACAGAGCCACCCCACGAAGTCCCTCTTAACAGGCACCCACACAATAAATCTAATGTGTGATTAAAACGCCAGGGATTCTCCCTCCCCGCCCCAAAAGTCCCATGTTTGGATCGTCTCGGTTGCACAGGGCGCTTTTACAACCCAGATCAGGCTATGCCACTTTCGGACAGTTCCCAGCCTCTATTCTGGACTGACGGCAACGGGGTGCACTGAAAGGAGCCCGAAATCTGCCTCCCGGCTGCCCGATCCTCCGGGTTGCAGGCCGCCACATGGCCGGGGGGGGGGGAGAGAGCCCGAGGGGAAGAAGAAGGGGTTCGTTTGCCCACGCGCAGGCAGGGGGTGGTGGGCGCGTCTTCTTAGCCTCCTTCTTTTTTCCCCGGGGCGAAATTCGGGTGGGATTTGAGGGGGGGGCGCAGGAAAGAGGACCCAGAAGCTGCAGCCCAAGGAAAGGAGGTCAGGCGGTGCTGGCGGAGCGGGAGGGGAGCGGGTGAGAGAGGGAGAGGGAGGGGAGCGCCGGAGAAAGCGCTTTGGCTGCCCTGAAATGTAACTTGAGCGCGCATCCCTTTTATTAAAAGCGCTGCTTGACATTTACACTCTGCCAACAGCTTCTTTCCGATAATCCGGCCGGCGAAAAGAGACGGGTCCGCCGAGTCACTTGCCGCCTTTTCGAGAAGAGATACAGAAATGTTTCGATGAGTGGAAACAAACGAGGAAAGGGGGGGGGGGGGCGGCGGCGGCGGCGAGGGAGGAGGAACTGGGGGAGAAGGAGGAGGATGAGTCTCCACTGGGGTTCCGCAGGGCTGGGAGGGTGAGAGGTAATTTACAAGCCAGGCACTGTCCGGCCACGGATCCCATCATGAAACTAACCCTCCTCAAAATAAAGTTTGTGCCGGGTCCAAAGCCCAGCCCCGGGCACATTTCCAGAGGAAAAGGCCAGGAGAACAGATTGGGACTTTCGAGTAAGCCTGGACAGATGCTTAACTTTTTTTTTTTTAAAGCAAGGATGGATTCTCATGTTAGAAAATCGTTTTTACCTTTCTTGGCCTTCCTTTTTCTACAACAACCACCTTGCAAAAGTTAACTTTTTCCCCTACTTTTCTTCACCAATTAAACTGAAGTCTTTGTACTCCTTCCGTCGTGTGTAGGGTTTTTTGTGTTTTTTGTTTAAATGAAAAATCAGATTTTTTGTATTTAATCTTGCTCTTCTCTGTTCCCAATTGCAAGTCCAGAGTACATGATCAGAAATGCTCAGAGAGCAGAAGCCATTGATTTCAGTTGTTCCGTCCGCAGACAGGCCCTGACAAGGTTGTTAGAACAGTGGAGAGGTCTGTACAATCATTAATTACAAAACTGTCAGTCAGGCGGGCCGCTGCTGGCCGCCTTCGTGGCTGGGAGGAAGATTCACTACTGCCTTCTCCGGCTTGATTGATTTGTGCGATGGAATTGCAAAATAATTAGAGTGAATTTTTGATGTGTGATTTTATCCAAGTTCATTCAGAAAGGTAATCGAGAAGGCAAGGATGAGAAGGTCAATGCCATTTCAGATTACCTGAAGTCCAAGCGAAAAGATAACCAGAGAAAAAAAAAATGTATAGTATATATTTATATCGAAGGAAAGAAGGATCGCGTATGCGCGGGGGGTGGGTGGGGTGGAGGGACGAAGAAAAAGAAGAGTGAGGGGGGGGGAGGAAGAACGGGAAATGGGCCAAAGAAAAACTGAGATGCGATTAAGGATTGCTGACGGGTGTTGTCAAATTCTGCAAGTGATTCCTCCCGAGCAGCACATGGCAGATTGATTTTGTCCACCGTAGCTTTAACCACATTTCAAGTGATCCCGCGGTTATTACAACGATTGCCTTCGAAACTGACAGGCGAAAGGAGAAGAGATCCGGTTACAGGGACGGGAGCCGCCTTCTTAAGCGCTGTCAGCTATGGTTAAGTAAATATCACTTGCTGGAGAAGGAAGGAAGGAAGGGAAGGAGGAAGGAAGGAAGGAAGGAAGGGGGAGGGAGGGAGGGAGGGAGGGGAGAGAGGAAGGAAGGAAGGAAGCCTCGTGCCTGCAGCCTTAGGAAGGAGGTTCTCCCCTCACCTTCTCTATCTTCCTCCTTCTCAGTGGGTTGGTGGGGTGGGGGGAGAGGGAGCCTGGAACGTTCAAACACTTTCATTCATGGGGAGGGACTTCCGTTTCAGAACGTTGAGAAATGGGGGCTATTTGTTCCCTGCCTCCTGCTTTTGTCAGGTGAAGATCCATCCCATGAATGAAAGGGCTCAGGACAACCCCTAACAATTCTGCCTTTAGACCGAGAGAAGATTCTTTCCCTTCTTGCAGGAATCTTGGGCTGGATGTGATTTGAATGGACTCTGGTTTAAGTATGAGGCAGAAATGGAAGTTGGAAGTTTTAAAAAAAAAAAAATCCCAGAAACCTGGTGGGTTGATTCAGTACAGGGCCGTAAAATAGATTCTGGATCAACTAGATCACTGTTCCATTCAATAGCCTTTTAATGGACTCAGGCCTATATGGACATTCTTTTCTAAAACCACTTGGTGTCCATAACATCAAGAAGCCTCACTACCTGAAGAGCCAATTTCTCAGAGTGAGGGCCTCTCAGGAGCCACCGTTCACCACAGTCCTATTGTGCATCACAGATCTATCCAAAAGTAAGCTTCAAAGACAGAGAACATATTTCAAGTGCAATTCGGGTTCCATCTCTAGCATCTTCAGTAGATGGTTGGATGAAAAGTTGGATTCAATGAAAGCAGCTTCCATTTTCCTCTTTCCTCATCATCCTTTTTCTCCTGGTCCACTTTAAAAAAACCAGACAGTTCAGTGAAGTATCATTGATTCCATCAAGCATTTACCAGAAAAATAGTTTTCCTTCCAGACACACTTGACTTTTGATAACCTTCTTGGACAGCCCCACTTAGAATATCTGGATGACAGCACCAAAGTCATTTCCTTCTTGCGGGAAATGTCTAGGCAGTTCTTCCAGTCTAGCCTACAGCCCTGGAATAGTCCATTAATTTCCAGGATTTGAGACACAGAAATTCTAAACTAAGATAGATGAGATGGACTGCACAGGTTCTTATTAGGAGGAACAGTGTGGACCTTGTTTTTGGGACCAAAGTTCCCTCTCTGAGACCTGAACCATCCATTACTGGAGGAAAGGAACAGCTACGACCAAGGATGTTTCCTTCTAATGGCCATCTCTTACATCCTAATGCAGCATCCTTCTTTTGGCCTCTAGGGGAGAAAAAAACACAAGTTAGGTTGTTCAAAACCATAACTTTAAAAAAAATCAGAGCTAGTAAGAAACAGCATTTGACTATAGTGGACATGCATCTTAGCTAGTATGGCCTGTTTAATAGTTAATTCAGCCACCAGGGATGTGATGCTTGTGAGGTTTGTTTTAATTGTGTCACTGTGTATGAGATGGGCAGCTATAAAATTATATAAGTTACAATATAAATAACAACGCCTGTGTCTCCTCTAAGCAAGGGAGGATGATTAACAGCCTTTCCCAAGCTGGACTTTTCCATGACAATGGAATTTAAGTCTAACATATCTGGTGGCTTCCGATGTGAAAAAGGGTTTACAAGAAAAACACTATTGAAAAACCCAATCAACCAGGACAGGTGGGCCTTGAAACAAATTGTATTTGATAAGCTCTATTAAAACAAAGGAAGAAATGTGACATTGGCTTACAATAACTCCTAAGGAGACCTCTAATTCTCAGGCAGGTATCTCTGCCATTATTTTCAGAGGGATTTCTTTTAACTTAGGAATTAATTTTGGAATTACATTTTTTGGCATCCTGATCCTCTGAATGACAGCCCATTTGGAAAGTAATCAGATGATACTCAAAGTGGCTTATACCTGCCTTATTACTCCTACCATTGCATAAAAGAGGGGGGGGGAAATCTAGTACTTCTTTTAAGCCAGAAATTGGCAGCCTGGACTTTTGGAGATCCTTCTGACAATGAATTCTGAAAAGCTATGACAGACTTTCCTGTTATTATAAGATGTGGAAATGGACAAAAACTGTAGATTAAACTCAAAACAGGCACATCCCACATAAAAATCTAATACTGTACCCCCCCCCCCCTTAACATATCTTTTCCTACATGTGTTTTACATACCTTATTGCCTTGGCTCCCTTTAAAATATTAAATGTGTGCTTTTAGTTATCATCAGATGTCTGTGCCTATTTAAAGGGTTCAACACAACTCAAGCAGATCTTTACCATAAACTAAAGACTGTTCTATACTCTGCTATTGTGAACAGGTTAAGTTAAAATTCTATATTCTCCAACAGTTTCTTGAAAGGAGAAGCTTCCTGCTAACCATTTTGGGGGGGTCTGTTGGTCTGGGATAGTGAGGGGCTACTTTTAGAAAGCATCAAGGCTAGTGTTTTCACCAGAGAAGCACACCAACCAATGGTTGAGAAGCTCATCTTGGTGTTTGTAGCTTCCACAGGTAAAGGTCTTCGAAATAAATAACAAGACACACCACCTGTTTGAAGAACATTGACTTCTCCTATGTAATTCACTGTCTGGTTTTCACTTTGATACATCTAGAATGGTCCCATCTGGCCACAAGTGGCTTAAAACATTCAAGCTTCTTGTCATTCAGTTTGCAGGGATATTAACAAAGAAAGCGCTCACATCCAATTTTAGGGATTGAAATCCCCCTCACCCTCAGGTTCCAGTGTCTTTTATCAAACATGATAATGATTAATGATTACTTGGGAAATGTTTCTTCCATTCCATGTTTCTTCCACCATCAATAATGATTGATATTTATTTATTTTCAGGTGATGAAGAATCCAGGTTCTAGATTTAGTTTATGAATGGAATTCCTTTGTTCTTCCAGCTATTTGTACAGCCCCAAGTTAATATTTACTCATCCCATCCATTCAGTCCTTCTCATTGTTCTTAGTTGAGTTGGGATGGGAAAATTCTGACCCTCTTTGGGAAAATC